>NC_050512.1:11654834-11754396 GCF_002922805.2 Oryzias melastigma
AAAAAAATAAAAGTACATAATTTCATTTTTGGAAGCTCTCATCTAAACAGATCTGTCAGTGTCACCTAACTCGTTAATACTTTTCTGAGTTCATGTATTTTCCTTTGGAAAGACACATTCAAACCAGAAGATCTATTTTGCATCCAGGCTAATAAAGGTTGCTTGACATGAGCCTCTACATACATCCCCTTAGTTAAAGTCAATGTTCATACATGTACAGTAAAAAATGAACCTAAAAAAAACAGTCATGTATGGATCATGTGAGGACAAGCATGTCAAACTGGAACAGTCAGGTTATTAGTTAGTCCTGACTGTATTGGTTATGGTGACAGACGTAGCCTGACTTCTGCTTCCTGCCCGGATTTGACAGAGAGCACCTCCTCCTATGATCTCAGGTCAAAATAATTTTTTAAAAAAAGGAGCATTTGTCCACGAGAGGGCAGTGTTGAAACCACATGAGATCAGGATCATGTTACTCTGTGTGGGTTGCAGTATATTTTTTATTATACAGTAAGTTTCTGAAAACTAAAAATAAAATCTAAATATTTATTTAATTTGGACTCTAAGAGATATTTGAGATTAGTAATATTTTAGAAAGATTTTTTGTTTAAATCTTCAGTTTTTTAGTTTTTAGAAAAGTGTTGATTTGTTTAACCCTTTTTTTTTGTTGTTGCTTTAGGAATGACAATTCTCAGAACATCTACAACAGTTTTGAGGAGGATTTCGATGACATCCCATCTCCCATTGGCCAGTGTGAAGCTTTGTACACCTTTCAAGGTATGTTTTCATGTCTACATTTTAGCATCGTCTTGCTTTCAACCTATTTACTCATGTCTGATTATTCTGTAATTGTGTGCAGGCAACAGCGAAGGCACCGTTTCCATTTCGGAGGGCGAGCTGTTAACCATAATGGAGAATGACAAAGGAGATGGATGGATGAGAGTCCTGAAAGGCAACGGGGAGGAGGGCTACATACCTTCATCCTACGTCAAGCAAACTGCCTAACTTCCATCACTCCGAGGTTCAAAGCCGGCGTGGAGCACAAAGTCACTCTAAACAACCGGAGCTGTTTTGATGTCGGCCTCATTGGGGTGAATGGGAGCTGTTGTGGGAGGCGGACTGCAAAATACTCCTCATCTCTGATGTCTCTCTGGGAAACGAGACTGAGCCACGAAAAGCTAAACATCTTGTTGAGTTTCTAAAAAAAACTGAATGTAGTTACCATTCCTGTAACACCTGCTTCATAGTACATTTGTTTAATATTTTAAGAATATTTTATTCCTCAACTTGATCTTCTTTCCGTCATTTCTTTCAAGCTGCTGATGCTTTTATTTTCTAGCTTTTAAACGACTTTCCTAAAAAATAATGTGAGATATTAATCACTCTGTGTTTAGAATTGAATGAAAACCACTACACTGTTGGGAGTGTGCAAAATATCTTAAGTAAACGATGAGTTTATATCAGTTTCCTAAATGAGAAGTCATTTTTTTTGTTAGTTCGTGAGCTGAAGCATTCCTTCCCTTGATGATTCCTTCATGGAAACAGTGCTCCTCGTAAAATTGTAAAGTTTTCCATCATGTCATTTGCAGCAAAATTAAGCAACGTTGTTTCAAACGTCACAAAGAAACAGTTTGAGTAAAAAAAGTAGAAATTATGTAAAAGTTGACGTTTTTCATTTAAAATCTATTGACAAAAACAAAAGTTACAATTGTTTTTTGGGTTAATTGAGTTCTATTAATGTGGTAAAAACTTGCTGCAGTGGTAAAATAACATTGTAGCTCCTGTGATCTCTTGTGAATTTTGGAGATGGTGTGTGGAAACAAAAAAATACACAACAGAGGTGAAATATTAGTGATAATCCTCCCCTTTTTAAAAAAAATAAATATAGAAATAAATAAATCTTAGTTTTTATATTAAATATTTAAATGCTGCAATTCAAAATTAATTTTATTGTATTTAATTTATGCCTAAGGAAAGTAAAGAAAAAATGTGAACGTATTAAAAGTTTTGGAAATTTAGTCCATCTATTGATAGAGAAAAGCTAAATATTTTGGGGGGAAAATGAGATCATGAACCTGTTACCTGTGTAATCATAATGTAAGATTCAAACCCTTGAGCTACCTCTGGACACTTCTTATTGAAACCTTTTAATTTAGCTTTCTTTACCACTTTTACGTGATATTATTATTATTTTTTTAATTTACCCATTTTATACTTTTTTTCTCTTAACCCCTTGATGCATATTCATGCAAATAGGCATCAAACTATTTCTGGATAAAAAATAAATGTCAAGGGGTTAACACTGACCTGTAATCCATTTACTCACTAAAAAACATCACTGTGGGATGACTTAACTTTGCTTTTGCAATGAACATGAGGAACAAATTTGAAATTAAGCTTTGCTACTTCAAAAGTAGTGTTGTTAGGTCAAAAATATTTTCTAAAATCACTTATTCTAAGTGGTGTCATGGATCAACATTCATCTGAATGAATTGTGAAGATGGGGGTGAAAATGAATCCCTCAAAAATATTACTGAGGAGCACTTAAAAGATTACAGAAATTCCTTTTAAAAACACAAAACGTCTACTGTAATTCTTGATAATTTGGGATTTGTTCGTCCTATGACACTTAATGTTAATTATTTAGTTTAAATAGTACATCTGAATTAGCTGCTCCTGAATTTTGTTGTTTCTCCTCCCAAATAAGCTACAGAGTTTATTCATCTATTTTCCTGCAACTCAAACTAGCAAATGTTTTAGGACAATTTACCCGTTTTTTTATCTTTATTTTATTGTATGTATGTGTATTATAAAATAAGAATTATATTTCCTTTGGTGTTGAAATAAAAACACATCCATGGACTTCTCAAAAGTCTGTTTTTATTTGACATTTACAGAGATTCATACAGTGTTCAAACTACGCTTTTACTTTGAAATCAGACATGGAACCACTGGGGTTTGTTTTAATGAAACACTGGTTGGTTGTTAGAAATGTACATTTTGGAAACTGCAGGAGCTTAATAGTTCCACTTTTCCTGTGGAAAAGTCTCTTCACAGTGAAGATCTGCTCACACACGATTAAATCTGTTGACTTAATCCAGCTGACAAAGACAAATTGCTCACATCTCTGTAAATAAAGACGTTTATTTTCCCTCTGCCTGATGCCATACGATCTCTCTTAATAATCACAAGGGGCTCAGTTTGCAGTTTTTTGTTTGTTTGTTTGTTTCCTCTTATGGAGAAAGTGCTGCTGTCAGCTTCCACCTGATGGAACACGGCTCAGAGTAAAGAGTCTGCTTGTTGTGGGACGACCTCCACAGGTTCCAGTTTATCAGAGAGGACATGAAGAATCTTGTCAAATTTCTCGTATCTCTCTTTCCTGTCTGCGGCTGCACCCTGCTGACCCCAAAACAGCCGCAGAGCGAACTCTGTCCGGAACGCCTCCAGCAGCTCGGGCACCGGCTCCCAGCCCCCTGTGGAGGGAGGGACAGGAACAGAACAGAACATCTTAGTAAAACCTGTTTTTTTAAAGATATAAAAAAATTTTTTTCTAGCTTGTAAACTTGAATGGTTGATATTAGAACTGTCTCATTATGTCTGACAAAAGTCAAGAAGGATTTGTCATTTTACCTCAAAACATGGTGTCATTAACAATCACTGTCATCTCACTTCAACTGATTTTCTTTTAAATAATATTTTCTAGCCCCACAGTTACGTTATGTGATTGAACTTTTCTGTCATATGTACCTGTGAGTAGAGAACGTGCAAACTCCTGATAGTCGGCGGCGTGCAAGGCAATGCTGCGAGCTGACTGAAGTACGTTGTAAAGCAGCTGGCAGCCCTGATCGCTGTTCTCCAGAGGGTCGTCCCCCTCCATGACCATGAGCAGAGGAAGTAGGTGTGGGATGGCTACAGTACCCTCAAGTGAAGAGCCTACGAGAAAACAAGTGAAATCCAGTCAGCACCTTAAAAATGAGGCACAATCAATATCAGGTAGCCTTTGATCTAAATAATCTGTAGAGCTTTATTAAACAAGATTTAACTTTTTTTATTATTATTTTGAACAACATAATTGAAAGTATCTTGCTAATATTTAGTCTCTCTATGATGAACATCACAGATCTTTCTCATCTTTTAACGCAGCAGAGTCTGTGACCCCTAAACACTCACCATCTCCCTCATTCAGTAACTTCATGAAGGGTTTGAGCTGTTTTTCATATAATATTGCACTCTCTGTATGATTCCTTCTCAGTGCTCTCCATGTCATCTCCAGGCGCACAATCTACACGCAAAAACAAACTTAGGAACAAGAGACAGGCTTGTACTGAATTGTAAATCTATAGCAAACGTTGAGTACCTGAGGCATCTCCAGAGCTTTCATCACGGCTGAGAAGGAGTAAAGGTTGTGGACCTGCTCTTTCAGGGCTTGAGCCAACAAGATTACTTTGTGCAGAACAGTTGCTCTCTGACTCACAGTTCCTGTGCAGCCCAGGATGTCTACTGCCACTCCTAGCGCTATTAGATGATGCCTATGAAAAAAAAATACAAATTAATAAAAGTGGTGGGTGTCCACTAAAAGTGCTGAGTTATGCGTGGGATTATTTGCACAGTTAGCATCACTAATTTCCCAGCATTCCTCTGTTTACACCGTCTCCCACTAGCTTATAGCACCTCACAAGTACCTAACAAGAACTAGCACCCAACTTTAACATTGCAATAAAACCGAGCAACTTCAGAGCTATCCAGTCGTACAGTTGTGAGCCAGATGGCAGCTCAGACAAGGAAAACGAAGACGCTAATGGATCTATTTGTCTGCAAGTGGAACGTAGAAGGGAGACTTTGGCATTTCGATCAAAGTTTGCGTCACAATCCGGCGCTTTTTTAAACCGTGGATTTTTATCGGCTCCTGATTCAACATGGTTTGAATAACGAAACATAAACACAGTTTTAATCTTAAATTATTTCATATATGTCCTCATCATAAGAAAAATGCTACAAGTACATGTTAAAACACCAAAAACACATTTTTCAATGGAGCAGATGTTTAAGTTTTAAACTATCCAGTTAGCTCCAGTTAGTTTTAATCACCACTAATATTCATTGTGCTTAAGCCATTTAAGCATTTTTATATTTCTAGACACTAAGCCTAAAGCATCACTGGTGAAAATGGTTTTCTGACCAATTCAAAACCTTAATACATCATAAAAACTGTTATTTTCTTTTATGACAGACAGCAGAATATATAATTTGACTTGGCTAAAAAACAAAAAAAAATATTCAGAATTAAAGCCAATGTTGTGCTATGAGAAGCCCTATTTTACCTCAAATACATTTCATGACTGTCTATGGATCTGCAGACACCTGGTCTGCTAATTTATAAAACATACAGCTTCCTGTCAGAGATTTAGACAGCTCTTGTGCAATTAAAATCATTTCTTCAAAAGATAAAGTACATTTTTCTTGCACAGAGGTATTAGATTGTTCATAAAAGGTGTCATCCAGGAAGTGCCTCTTGTCAGTCAAACTGATGTAGGTTTTATGGAGTATATAAGGAAAAGTAGGAGATCAAGTCTCTTAACATAAAAATGACATACTAAATATGTTTAACTTTGTCCTTTAAATTTATGATTTTTTTTATCCTGTGTTGATAAAGTGTCACTTTCAAACTTCTTAAAATATGGTCACCCAAGCTAAAAAAAAAAAAACTGAATCATAAAATCCAGGTCTCTGTCAATAATATAATGAAAAAATAAAAAACAAAACCAGGTTTTCACCAAAAACGGGTTTATTGTGTAACTAAATGTGAACACACTTTAAAAAAACGGTTAAATCTGTTTTCAAACTACAGGGGGCACTGCAGCAGCAGCAACAAAAGTTGTCTCTACTTCCATGCCTACTGTTCTGCTTAAAAAAATAAACACAACAACTTCTTAAGGATGTGTTTCTTTTGGCTAGATATAAACTGATTATCTGTTTCTTGTTCCAAACGGTTGTTCACACCAAGCAGCAGTGGATGCAGTTTATTTTCCTTGGATGGACTCTGGGTGTTTTGTTTGACTAACTGACTGTAATATGTTCTTTTAAAAACACATCTATTAAAAGAACTATTTCTCAAGACGTCAGCAACAAGCTGGACCATGTGAATTCTGTTTTTAGTGAACAAAATAACAGTCTCTGCAAAATTTTAATAGGTCTGTGCAAGAATTGTGGTGGACTGACTAAATTGGTCAGAAATCTTGCCAGGGGAAAAACACTAAACTCATTAGAATTATCTTTAAAACATGCAATACAAACAAAACTAGTAATCAAGAGTTTCTATTCTGCTTATTATCACAATCCTAAATAAATAATCAATATTCTGGATGAGTTACTGCGTAAGAATGATGTGTGGTACCTTTCTAGCAAATCCTGTCGTAACTGGTGTCCATGTGGTAGAGTCACCAGCTCCAGTCCTGAATCTACTCCCATGATCCTTTTCTGCTCATTGGTCACTCCTACAATTCTAGCAACCTGCAAAAACAAAGCACGTTTACTGCCAGTTTGTTTAGGACCCCTCAATAAAAGTGTCAACTTATAAAATTATTTTAGCTGGCTTTCATAAAAATAATAATTAACACCGTGTCTGCTTGATCAGAGCTACTTTCAAAATAATGAACATTTGTTGTCAATTATTACAAAAAAAAAACATAAAAAAATCTACTTAGGTGAGACAATAATATGGTCCAAACTGCAAACTAAAAATGTGCAGATATGTAAAAAAAAAATGTGTTTGCTGACCAAAAATCCTTCACTTTTTACTGCTTTGTGATGAGAGCAGGAAAACGTTTGTGTTGTCATGAAACTCAGCACCAGAGTGTCCTAGGTTTACCTGACAGTCAACACTGAGCATGTGCAGAGCGGTCGTGCTTGGGTCGGAGCGATTGAAGTGCTCTTTGAGGGTGAGCAGCACGCCGGGCTCCAAAGGTCGGTTGTTGTCTGGCAAAAGAAGTGATTCAAAAAGCTCCAGCTGGAAACATGATGTTGTCTCCATCTGCATGCAGAATGCAAAAAATCAAGACAAAAATACTTTTTTTACTGAGAAAAGCAGAAAGTTTGCATTTATATTTTTTTCTGTAAAAGTACACAAACACAATTGTTTAAAAGTACTAAAATTTTTTACAGTTCTATATAGACAGACTACTTTGTTTTTTCATTCACATAAAGGTTTTGAGCTTTAAGATTCCTCAAATACCTGTGAAAAGCAAAACTTTTTAAACTCTATTTGCTTAAATGTCGTGGCAAAAATCCTCTGTTAACTTGGTGAACTTAATATAGACACAAATTGTTGAGTAAACAACATTTTCTTGACTGGAGAGTAAATTAGAACAGTATAAAAGAAGCGGAAGTATAAAAGAACACCTGTCTCATTTTACTAGATCAAAGAATATAATGTCCACCAAGCATGAATGGGAACACTTGTCCAAAAGGAACTTTGACTCGCAGCAATTAAAACAAAAAAATTAGAACGTCATCACGGATGCTTGGATTTTTTTAAAGACTGACTAAAGTCAACACTACAAGATCAAAAATCTCCTGTAATGTTGCCACATAGAGAGACAAACGTTGCAATTATAAACTGAAACACAGCAAATGATAATTACAAAATATAGTATCCATCTATCCATCTTCAGAACCTGCTAAATCCCTTTTAGGGTCACAAGTTTCCTGGAGACAATCCATCTACAAGGGATTGGCCTGTATAATTTTTTCGGGCCAACACCGATAACTAATATTTTCACTGCAACTGTGACCGATAGCCAATATTTAAGTGTCTAGAACAGTGATAGGCAGCTCCAGGCCTCGAGGGCTGCATTCCTGCATGTTTTCCAACATACCCTGCTCTGGAATGTTCTAATTTGCTTGACACCTGAACCAGGTAATCAGTCATGAGTAGGGCTTGGATATCTGGAAATCATGCAGACATGGTGGCCCTCGAGGCCTGGAGTTACCTATGCCCGGTCTAGAAAATTACAGATTTCCTTTTTTTTAATTTTTTTTTAGAAAGCAACAACCTTCACAATGCCAAAGATGCATCCAAATTAGAAACTATCAAAATATAAGTATAAACTTAGCTACAATATTTCAAATATATTTCAAAAATGACACAGAGGGGGCCCAATCATACGTCTATATATGACAAGTTGGGAGTGAGAATGTGTTGCCTAACCAGAATCTGATGCTAGGCGCACACCAGGGTGGCCTATTCGTAAACAGAGTGCTTCTCCTGCTGTAACCATCGGTCAAAGTAAAAAAGAAACATCTGTGGCATATATCCGGTGGAATTTTTTATATCAGACCAATATCGATACTTTCAAATTATGCAAATATCTTCCGATACCGATACTGGCACCGATATTTTGCCCATTCCTACCAGCTACTGTTGGGTGAAGGTAGAATACACCCTGGACAGGTTGCCAGTCTGTCAGTCAAACATTATCTACGCTAAACTGTAGAGTTAAGTTTGTGCAGACCTGAGGCCGTTCAAAGTGCCAGTCTTCTACTTTCTCAGAAGCTTTCCTCTGAAAATCTTTATCAAATAGTGGCTGTGGTGATGTTGCGTTTTCCTGAGCATCCAGTAGTCCAAAAGAGGTCTCTGTGATGCGAGCACGGCTTTGCCACTTCTCCTCTACCCGCAGCCGGTCCACATGGCCCTTCCGCCGGCTCTGTGGGACCTGCACACAGCAGCGAGTGCATTAAGGTTCTCTGTCCACTAAGTCAATGCATGTATTCCCAAATATTCTTCATTCTTTTTTTAAACAGATGAACCATTTCTACCTGGATCACCAGTTCATCGTAAAAAGATGAAGGGTCTTCATCTGGGTCGGAAGGTGGAGGAGGTACCATATTGGGGAAAACAACAGAGACTCTGAGGGGTTTGGGGGGAGCTCTGGAGTGCAGCTGCCCGTCCGAACCTCGCAAGGTCACACCACCACCTGCAGACATGTGCGGATAGTTCCAGAGTTTGACTGATGCTTCTTTCTCAAAGAAAAGCATGTCTTGATATGTGTACCTAGGAGGGAGGGGCGTGTGTGACGCGGTCGCGGGCTCAGCATGGGCTCACTGCCTGTACGAAACACCGGAGAGATGGGTTCAGGGCCAGCATCCTCTGACTGACTGCTCTCTGGAACACCTGAGGAGGAATTCAAAAATTCTTGGAACTTCGTATATAATTTAGAGGACATCCGCCTGTTTTTTAAAAACATTTTTTTAGTTTTGACCTCCTCTTTGCTTTGTTTTAAGACTTTTACATTTTAATTTTTTTTCTCAACATGTTTGATGTCAAATTTTTTTAGCTTTTCCAGTAAAAAAAAAAAAAAGACAAAATGTTCTATTTGGAAGTGAGTTTGTTTGGACAGATTCAGGTTCATTGTGGAATTATAATATAGGTGAAAAGGAAACCGCATTCACCTCAGGTGATCTTCACACTAAAAGGGTATTTTACTCTGTTTTCTTCTATTTTATCCTTTCCCATGTGTGTATATGCACAGTACTTCTCTGCTGCTTTGTGTGTACATGTACTGTATATAAGAGTTTACCTCTGCAAGTATGTGGGTACATATATTTATAAGAGTTTGATTCCCGGCGTTTTTGTGCATATTTCCCAAAGTGGATCTGGAATCTTAATTGAATAAAAAAATACCTGTAATAAAACAAGTTAGGGTTGTACTAAAAAATGTTTAACCCCTGTCATGTCTCTTCTTTAGGTTTTGAAACAGACAATTCTATTATTTCCTGAGTTGATATATTGCCCTATGTTTTCACGAATTTGACATTCCACCACTCTTGCAAATCTACCCAAGTAGATCTTTCTTAGCTGTTTTGACACAGTAGTGCTGAACATCTGCATCCTTTAGACATCATTAAGCACGGCAGACAAATTGATCCCCAGGACAAAAGATGCTCACATACCCGTTCTAAGGTTGCTGTCAGACTGTGCAGACTGAAGAGAAGGCCTCCGTCCAACATTCTCTAAGTTAGCGGGTTGACTTCCACTCCTGCCAAAAATACATTTACATGTTAATAATATTAACATTTGGATTTTTTTCATGCATTTGCACACATAGCAAAAAATAGTGCTTTTACTTGTATTTCTTTCACCTGATGTGATCATAGAGTTTAAAACACAAATAAAGATAAATGCACAAAGGACAGGGGAAACTCTCTTATTGTTTTTGTGAGATTTTGAAGGATGTTTGTAATGGTTACATGCAAATAATATGACCAAGCATGTAGTCCTCTATGCTAAACAGTTTACAGTCCGACAGAAGACAGACACCAAGTTTGAGATCATTTAGAGAACAAGTTATTTAACCGTTTTTAAACAGTACCATACATCGTCATTGAATTATCTCAGAATCATCAAAGAAACGTTAAAAAAAAAAAACACACTAAAGGAGAACGTCACTTCTCTCTAGAGGAAAGACTGTAAATCAGGTCACAAAGCAGCATCAAAGTAAACACTCATTTCTGATAATGTTGTTAAAATGTTCTTTGATCTAAATATTAAGGCTCATTTTTGATAAAACCAAACAAAGAGGGCATCTTAACTATCAAGCACAGTAGTGGAAGGGTAGTGATTTGGGCTTATTTTAAAGCCACAGCACCTGCTATAATCATTGACTTGGCCTTAAACTTATAGAAATATTTAACCCCTTTATGCTGTGTGTCACTAATTTACAACGTACCATTAAATCCCACTTAATTTAACATCTTTACGCAGAGAAAACAGACAAATATTTTTTTACATGACTGGAAAATAAGTCAGGCATGAAGGGGTTAGTGCAAATTCTATTGGCCCACTAGCAGATAACTGGTTTAGACATGTCAGAAACTGATAAAGTTAAGCAGAACTCAAAACTGAATGTGAAAGCTTCTGAAAACCTGGAATACCTCGAAGTGTCCACATGTTTTGCTTAGCTTTTTTTTACCTTTTGGGTTATAATCTGTTAAAATAATTTAGTTTTTAAAGCTAATTAATGCTAATAAGTTAGTTAAAATAAAACTAAAGTTTTAGCCAAATCTCTTTTGACTTTAAAGAGCTGAAAAAGAACGTTCTGCTCCTCCATCGGTCCAAATATTCAAAATTGTAAAAATGTAAGAATTCACTTGTCTAAAATTAGGACCTAGTGCAGATGATTTTTCTTCTGCTGACACAAGAGGAGTAGCAACTTTTTTAATGTGACTGTATGAACACCTTGCCAAACTTGTTCTAACCTGAGCAAGGGATTGATGACCTGGAGCGTGTCGTTGTGCGTGGAGCTGAAGCTGCGTCTTTTACTGTTCCTGGACAGCTTTTCTCGCTCCACACTTCTGACGCCGCCACTCTTGAGCTCTGCGTGTCGCTCGGCGATGGCACGCAGAGGGAGGGTGCGTGTAATTGGCTGAAAGATGATGGCACCGGAAGCTTTGGAAATAGGCCGACGCCCACCAACATAAAACCGAATGAGAGACGGCACGTTTTCGAAGCGGTCTTCCTCAAATTGAAACAGCTCCCGCGAGTATCCCTGAGGCACACATAGAAAAACACCTGTGTCATTATAAACTAAAACGTGGTATAAAACAATATAAAACGTAACAAAAATCATTTTACAAAACAACACAGAATCACTTTTTTTTTCAATTACAGACACAAGACTGACAGCAGTATTCAGAATTCTTCCACTAATAAATCACTCTTAAAATACATTTCTTGCATATAGGCATGTTGTTTGTAGCCGTACCTTTTTAGGACGAAGGACGACTCGAATGACCTTAAAGTGCAGTGGAGTGGTCCTCCAAAAGCAGCTCAAAACATAGTTCCCAGGCTCAGAACTTGAGTCACGAACAAGGAAGTCCCCATCTCTATGCAACAGCAACTCTGCAGCCTGGAGACAAGTCAGCTGGTCAGCTGGATGCATGTTCACATTCAAGATAAAATCAGACAGAATGTAGCTTGAGCTAACAAATGAGAAGATTGGAAAACAGTTAAGAAAAGAAAAATTTTACATATAGGTGACACTTATATTGCTGGTTTTATGCCTTGGAAACAACAGCAGTTTTATACGTCAAGGCATAAATTCTGCTTAACTGAGTCTTTGAGTGAACATGAAGCACCAGCTACTAAAATATTGGTGTGTTCAAAAAAGCTATATATTTTGAATTTCCAGTTATTGCACTGCAGCCTCAAACTGATACCACTGCCATTTTTACAAATATTTCTTTGTAATGGAAGAGTTTTCTGTATCTCAGCATATATTTATGACAGAAAAGATGGAGTTCTCTGTTCTATTTCTAGAGTGTAAAAACATGCGTAGTGGTTTGATAGGCACCTCCCGGGTCAGCTGTCCGTGGTACCAGGCGTGACTCCTTAGATCCTCTGTGTTGAGCTTCAGCTCCTCTTCCAGCTCCTTCTTTAGTGAATCCATCTCTCGCCGACCAACTAATCCCTTCAATGCCAAGAAGCAGCAAAACAGACACCAAACTTTAGTCCCATTTGAAATATTTGACGGTAGTAACTCAAAAATGTGGCTGATGTTTATTTAGTCTATTACTTCTTATCAAATCAGAGACTCTATATATCCTTACTATGTATTTACATACAACTTTCAGCTTGAAAATAAAAATAATATCAATTTTGAAGGAATAATCCAGGATTTAAAATCAATAATTGAGAGGGGAACAAAAAGTTTGCTCAGGGTAGAGATGAAATCTTACCTTCAGGTGGGCGAAGTATGCAGAGATACTTTTCCTTTTACTGAAAAACAAGAGCAATGAGTTGATCTGGGGCTATTATACAACAGAGCCATTGACGATAGTGCTCAGTTTCTCTCTCAACACAAACAGTACAAGGTCATTAACACACACACAAAAAGATGAGACTTTTAATAGCCTTTTAATAGCCTTCCTTCCTCACAGAGTTTCCGACTTCCTGACTGTAGAAAACCAAGGCTGACATATGAAGAGCTTCACAATAGTTCTGGACAAATTAACTATCCCTATGTGAAAAATGAATTATTTCTTTCTGCAGAACATTCATTTAATTCTTGCAGGACAAATCCTCCTCGGGGGTCATCATGGGATGTAGAAGTTAAGAAGAAACAATGAATAAATTGATTAAAGCTCTGACCTTAACTCTTCATTCACACTCGAGTCCAAAGACTTCTTAATGCTTTATTCGTACCCCAAAGAACATCTTAAAATCCCAATCCAACTACACATATTTTCTATTGTAAAGTCATTGCCAGTAGTCTTTTAATTGTGACCATGTTGTGTTTCAAAAGTCAAAAAATGTGTATTTTTTAAAGCATTTTTCTGCAGCGTGGCAGTAGTTCATTAGAAATTTCCCTTTGGGTTGTGGGCGGGCAAGACTGTTGGTGTGGAAGTAATCTTACGTTGATATCCCGGCATTCCTTTGTTTACATTCTTTTCCACTAGCTTAAAGCTCCTCAGAACCCCAAGCTTGTCATTGCAAAAAAAAAAAAAAAAAAAAAAAAAAATCCCAAACTACGACCAATATTAGAGCTATCCGGCCGTACAATTTTGATCCAGATGTCAGCTTGGAAGAGGAAAACAAAGATTTTCATGGACCTAGTCATCTACAAGTGGATGCATCAGAATGGAGAGGAACAGGGAGACTTTGGCCTACCTGTCCCAATGTGTCAATAGCTGTTTCAAACACTGGGTTTTATTAACAATTTGAATAAAGTAATACTCAAAACACAATTATAATCTTTATTTTTTTATACCCCATGTCCTCCATTATGAGAAAAATGCAAGAACAGCAAGTTAAAAACACCAGAAACACAATTTTCAAACTCCACTTCAAGGAAAATCAGAGTGTTTAGCATGATGTTAAAACATTTTCCTAATGATGGATTATTATTTTTTGTGAATCAGGAACAGACAAAAACCTGCAGCTTGAAAAAGCTTGAGATCATGATTCAACAACTGCAATGGTTGGGCCAAAGTCTTCCTTCAGCGCTACATTTTGATGCATCCACTTACAGACTAGGTCCATGAAAGTCTTCATTTTCTTTGTCCAAGCTGGCTCAAAACTGCACAGCTAGATGGCTAGTCATTTTTATTGTGCTGGCAATATTAAATTAGGGATGTGACCTATCAGGAGTGTATGTAAACCAGGGGTCACCAACCCTGTTCCTCAAGGCTTACTGTCCTGCTTGTTTTGCTGCCAATCCTTGTTCAGTACATGCTGCTCACCTGGATCAGGTGGTGTGTTCATATCTACTGAAGCAAGGCAAGCTGCAAAACAAGTATCTTTCGCCTTTTTTTTTCTTTGGCTAAAAAATAGAACCAAAAAATAATACGAGTGGAACTTTAATGAGTCCAAACATGAAACAAAAACAGCTAAAACATCAAATACACACATTTTCATCTTAAAAACACTACGATGGTTTATTTTTCAAATATTTCATGATACATGCTATCATAACACAACACATAGCTTAAAATTAAAGAGGTCATCTGATGTTTGCCAGCTGTCACAACACTAATTTCTGACAAAACATAGGGAACTTTAGATAAATAATTTGCAAAATACCCTAAAACTAAACATTCACTAAATTTTATTTTTTGCTGATTTTTTTTTTTTTTTTTAACTGATGAGTTCAGCATCCTGTTTGAGGGGCGGTGGCACAACAGCTCACAGTCACCACCTGTGCAACCCTCCAGTCAGGGGTTGTGCAATGCGGTTTTCCACAGACTGTTTCAAGTTTACCCTGCTCCTTAACCATCAAAACCGTCTCTCTAACAATTCTTGAAGGGTATTATCTTTATATATATCGTAATTTACATAGTTTAGCCCTTAAAAGGTATAATTGTTTGAGAAACATGTACTATATTTGTTGGCAAATCTACACATTAAAGACAGAGCAAAACAATAGTCTTTTAACACTTTTTGATAAGAGTTGTTACTAACTACAAACTTTTGCCGAACGCTCAAAACTTCGTAAAATCAAAAATGTGTCCATATCGTCTGGACCCATATCCCTCCGCGTACACTAAACTCCGTTCAGCCGAAAGCAGCCACAATCGTTCCGCCTTACCAGTTAGTCCGGCTCACAGCTCCCTGGTCCGGGGCATTTTTCTCGGTTTGAGGCTCAAACGAACAACACCGAGATACCAGTGCCTCGTCTTTTTTATTTTTACTCCTTTTCCGCCGTCAAGCCCTCCCTGCCCACTTATCCCCGTCTTCCTCCTCTTCCTGGGCAGACTCAGGCGAGTTCTCACAAGTTTCTCCTCCTGAGCTGTCCTCCTCCCCGCCCCAAAGCCCCCGTGCTGAAACTCCATTCCTGTCTGCCAGCCCTCGAACGACACGAACGAGGCCGACCTGACACAACACCTGACCACGCAGGTACGTCGGTATGTAAAACCCGCGTGACTTGTTTTGATTTTAGGAAATTAGTGGTCATCTGGATCTGACCTAGTTGTCATGTAAATCTTTTTCTGCTCACAAAGCAGTACAATTTGAGTTTTTAATCATGTAAACTCGTAAGCAGACTGACTACTATTATTTTAATGTTGCACTTAATCATTGTGAGATATTAAAATAAAAAAAACTTATGGTAGTGACTTCTATATTTATGTCATGGAGAAATGACTGTAAAAAAATACAAATAAATACAAATATTTTACAAAACTATAACATCCTTGGTTTGATCGAATGCCTTTTATAGTGTTTCACTTTTTGTCTGATTTATGACAACCCCCCCAAAAAAGTTTCATTATTATTATTTTTATTTATTTATTGAAACTTCCAACACCAAACTATGGAATGCTGGGAAAACCCTCCAGGTGTAGTGAGATGGAGTGTTGAAATATTTCTTGTAAAACCAGCTGTTGTGAGCAAGGATGTTAAATTCTCAGTTTTCACTAACCTACTATTTGATATTGTAATCTTAGGAAAGAAGTGTAAAGAGAACTGGACTGAATAACTCCTCTCCTCTGGTGTTTCAAACAGGAAGTACCCACTGGTTCCAAGAGGCCAAAATCCCATCAACTTTTATTGAGAAATAAACAGTTAACTCAGTCGATATATTTGACAGAATAACCATTCTTATTCTGATACCTTTTTTAACATGTTTTTGCTAATACTATTTTTTTTTCAAGATTTTGTAGCACAAGTTATTTAACTTATTTAATCAATTGCCTCATAAAAACTCGATTCTCCCGTTGAAAACATTTGATTGACAGATTCTCACAAGTCTGCTTTCAAGAAGACTTGGGTTAAAGTGTACCCATGATGAATATGATGAATATGACAGTCCTCTCTCATCTTTGTTAAATTGCAGAATCTGTAACTGACAAATACTGTTTTGCCCCCTATACTACGTTTTTTCTTTATCTTTTTACAGATGACTGATATTTTTACAGATGTTAACTTCTCAAAGTCACGCCTGACTTTTGTCAGGCCTAAGTTAATGTTTAACCCAGACATGCAAAGAGTACAAAGTGAAAGTCCACCTCCTTCTCTGGGCTGCGTTCAATGGTCGCACACACACAATCGCTACCATCCACAGTAGAGGTGCTCCTACCTGAGTTTACTCTCCTGGATAATGGTCTCATCTTCATTCAGAGGGCGAAGCTGAGAGCAAGAGACAGACAAGCGGTGCTTTTTGTCCACACGATGGAGGCGGGGAAGGATACTCTGACGAAACAAATCTTTAGGACTCTCCTGCACAAAATAAAATGTTTAAAAATGCATGATTCTGCTTAAAATGGCTCTTTTTCAAATTAATCAAAAACAAAGTAAATACATTTCTATGTGCAATAAAGGGATGGTATAGGTTTACTTAAAAGTAACAGTTATCTAAAACTAGTTTTGGCTAAAACTAAATAGCTGGAGCACAAGGCTTGTTCTGTCCAATTTTGTTTCCTTCCTCCATGATTCTATGATATGTCTGAATTTTTAATTTTTTTAAACACTAATGTTTCCGTTGTGAGTATATATGAGCAAGGATTCTTAAAATGTTCATGGAGCTTGGTCAAATAAAACAATAAATATTTAATAAAAAATATTAAAAAAAAGTGTGATGAAATTGTGAAATAATACTCCATTCTTGAAATTAATCAAGATGTTACGGAAAATATTTCATTTTAGTAAGTTATTCTAAAATGTAAATTATTTAAATCCCCCAAAAACTATTTTTTAATTGTTTTTTCTTTCTATAAGTTGATTTGGAAATCACTATTACCCAAAAATGCCTTTTTATTGCACAATAGCAATTTTCACAATGGCTTAATAACAGTGTAATGACTGTGTGTTTGTTAGTCAGTGAAAGTGGGTGGGGCTTAAACAGTCATTGACGGATCCCATGACCGTGATTTGTGTTTCTGGGGTAGCTGTTCCTGGCTGCTTAAGTGTCAAATACCCAAACATTTTAGAAATGTCACCAGAACAACTCAAAATAACATCTGCTGATAGATTTTCAAAAGATGAAACTGACACATGAATTTTTTTGTAATTTGTCCTCCCAGATATCTTGTCACCTATTGATGTATGCAGCAAAAAGCACTGAAGTGGTGTTTCAAAAACACAAATAATATAAAAGGTTTAGACAATGAGCACTAAGACCCCACCCCACATTTGCTGATTGACAGTTGTCGTGTTAAAAAGAAGCCCAAAAAAGGAAACAGTTTTAGAACAAACAAAAATAAATAAATAAAAATGGTGCTTTGGAAAATTTTGATTTTGAAATCACATCTTCAAGTTAAAAATAAATCACATGCACATTTTGAAATCATTTTATAAATAAATAAGTACAAATTTGAAGAATTTAAAAAGATAAAATATTTACCACAATAATTAGATAATTTTAGAAAAAATAAACAAAACCAGTTGATTGATTTTAAACTATTGTATTTATGTTTATATATACAAGTCTCCTCCCAGCCCAACTGTGTTTCTGTGCATTTTTTAAAATTGCAGCTCACCCATCAAACCAGCAGACCAATTAAAAGACAGCTCAAGCTTTGTGAAAGTTTGCCTTTGGTTTGATTATTAAACTTGGCATCAATATTGAGCAATATATCACTCAAAAATGTTCGTTAGTCTCGGAGAGGCAAACAGGTTTGCAAGACTTTGGAATCTCTCCAAACATGATTGGTGGTATAAGGCTTTTTAAAACATACTCCCAAAAAACATTATATGACCTATTTAAAGGGCCTATGCCATGCAAAATCAACTTTTTGAGCTTTTTAGGGTATTATCATTTTCATTTCTCGCTATACACAACCCCAAAGCGGTATTTTGATCCATTCATGCATGTCTGAGTATTCCTCTAAAAACCGGCGCTCTCAGTATCAGCCCCTCCCATACCACAATTACGAGCGGGTTCTCACGAGCTGACATCACAAAGTAAGAACAGCCCCTTTCAGGAAGAGTCTGTGCTCCTTGCACCACCCTCAGGCTAACACAACATCCCCCTTTTTCTCCGCCGGATCAGAGATCTCTGGTGTTGTCTGTATTTCTTAACTCAATTTCACTGCAAAATGAACCCATTAGCCATCACCACTCTGTCTGTGATGTAATAAATGCCTATCTCTAATAAACGCAGGGCCGGCTGACACATTTTGGAATAAATGCGGGGCTACTAAAGGCAGATACACAACATGTACATCCAACTTTCCAAAAGTATGGACATTTGTTTTCATGAATGTAACACAGACACGCTTTTGAGCCCGGCTCTAAGTTGACGTCATGAAATGGGCGACGCCCACAAGGAGCGAAAGGCGGAGCCTCAGAGATCGAGTCATTTTACTTCCAGGTTTGAAAAGAGTTCACAAAAATAAATAATATTTCAGAAATCCTTTGTTCTTCATTGTGCCAATGATGGTCTGAAAGGCTTAATAAAAGCATAGTATAGGTACTTTAAAGGAAATAAATAAAATTTTTGGGTAAATCACATAACACTCACCAGATCTACATATGATCCTAGGGAGTAATTCCGGCTGATTCTACGTTTTACCACCTGCTCACCTGAGGGGAAAAACATTTTTAAAGTAGGGTAAGACTCTCTATACATTTTCACACAAAACATTTAATCCCCCTTCATTAAAATATGATGTATTATAAAATATATTGACGTGAAGGTTAAAGATGTTGGTTTCACTTTTCTGAAGCAGATGTTTATGCTAAAATATTGAAACTTAAACGAGTAAATAAGCAACCAGATCATGTTTAATGGTCATGGTTCATGGTGTAGGTATGTTGATGTATGGCTGCATTCTATCTAAGTCGCAGATTATCAAAATGACGAGTTGTTTGTTAAAAACTAAAATGTCCTGCATAAACAGGTTGATCAATATACTATGTCCTCAAGTCTTTCACCACTGCTAATTAATTAACCTTACAAACATCCAACCTGAATTATTGTAATTTCTCACAAAAAGACTCTTTATTTTATAAAATCCCCTTATCCTTTCATTTTTTTTATGTGGTGTTTGTGTAAACACACTTGGTAAGCCCACCAGTACTATCATATTTGAATTATTCAGCTTTTTTAGAGATAAAAGTTTTTCTTTGTTCAAATGTCCCTTCATGTTTCTAAAGTATGTTACCAGAGTGTGGGCCCAGCCTCAGTGTCTGTCTTGAAAGTTGAGTGAGGAGGATTTCTCTGTGCCCGGCATCCTCTATCCCTGCTGCCTTTAGCTCTTCATCCGTTACATTCTGCAAACCCTGCATGAAAACAGTCAGACGCCACGATTACTGGTTGGGAGACTAGTGTTTGTATTTGGACAAATAGCTGCATATAAAATGCTTGCTCACCTCCAGACCAAAATATTCATTTTCTAGTGTTTTGGTATACTGGGGCAGGCCAACCTGTTGCAGCCACCAGGCGATGGAACGATTATTCATGCTTAAACAAAAAGAAAGAGATAAATGCAGATGACATACCAGCACATTTGCTAACAGACACGTGCCGGTACTTGTTTTCTTACACACAAGTGTCTGAGAAAACACATGAAGGATTTGTTGGATATTAGCTTTAGTTTACAAAGGAGTCAAACTAAGATTCAAGCAAAGACTATTCATGTTATTAAAGATTACTTAAATTAGTATGAAATCTAATACCTACCTGCTTTACAGGATCTATCAGGATACCCTGGGATTTTTGATCTATTGTCCGATTTTTTCTTTCACTCTCATCTGTTTTCCTTCCTTGCAGTTAATCCCCTCTGAGTTTCCTGTCTCGTACTTTTGTTTTAATTCTTGGAGCACCCTCCCCTCCATCCCGTGCACTGCCCCACCTCTTCTTCAAACCTGCAGAGTCACTCAAAAATGCCAATCAGATCATAAAAACAGAACCCCGAGGAGTTCAGCAAATCAGATCTTGAGAATTCGGATGAGCTCTCTCAGAGGCGGAGCTAACAGGTAGGGGCATGTTGAGAGGGAGAGAAAAACAAGAAGAGGGGCGTTCAAACGTTCAGAGGCTGTCAGCATGTCAGGTCAGACTTTGGTATGCACGCAGGCATGTCATCCACTTTGGCTGTTCCTCCAGGTGGTGGAGACACTGACTAATAATAGTAGATGTGGACGCCAACGCAAGAGTGGCATCTAGTGCCCAATTCAATCATAGCATACACATTTCCTTTTTTGTGTTATTGTTGTGTGTGTCAAACCAGTTTAATGCCATGATAAAAATATTTTTTTACATATTTTACCAGAAAAGTTTGTGTTCAACTCTGACATATATAATATAACATATAACAATTACGTGTTTATAAATAAATTGATAATTAATTAAGTTCACAAAATCACAAGGTGAAATGAGCTGTTTCTTGAAATGAGTTTCAAGAAAAGGTGCTCCCTTAGAGATGGGGTGAGAAGCGTGGTCACCTGGAGAGAACTCAGAGTAAAGCCTCTGCTCCTTCACATTGAGAGGAGCCAGTTGAGGTCGCTCTCGGATCTGGTCCGAATGACTCCCAGAAGCCTCTCGGATGTGCCAGGAACACCTGGAACATCCCACTGGGTGGAGTCCCTGGGAAAGACCCAGGACACACAGGAGAGCCTATGGCCCAATCCAAATTCTTCCCTTCTCGCTTCCCCTTCATTTAGCCCTCCAAATGGAGAGTTATGAAAAATACTGTTTCATATTTTGGACATCACTTTTGTCGATGACGTCACCAACAGTTGCCAGTCTGCTTGCCATAGCACAGAATTTCCAGCACTCAAATATACATAACAACAGTGGCTATGACTTTAAAAAGGTCATGCTACAACAAAAAGTCATTAATTACATTTAAATGTAAACTTCTGTGGTTCAGAGCGCACCCACGTAAAGAAAAGCGCTTCTAAGCATGACGTGGTTCACCCTCGTGATGTAGGACTTTGTTTCCCTCCGCTTGGAGGTTTGGATTTTTTTTTAAATATTCCAGACACACTTGCACTAACATTGCCCCTTCAAATGAAGGGGTGGGGAGAGGGAAGAATTTAGACTTGGCCTATGTCTCTCGGCTGGCGTAGGAACGCCTCGGGGTTCCCCAGAAGAGCTGGAGGAAATGGCCGGGAGCGGGAAGTCTGGGCAACTTAGACTGGTGCCCCTGTGAGCCGGTCCGGAAGATGAATGGATAGATGGATGGATGGATGGATTCAAAAGGAAGAACAATCCAGTGTTTTTGTTTCAAGTCCTGGTAAGCAACACAGGGTTGTCACAGGAGGGAACAAACCAAAAAGAAGTCAAGCATGGGAATTACAAAGGGAACCTTCATATCAGATCAGTTTTGACCCCAGCCAACAACAACTGCCTATGATGCTGTTGGCCTAATGGTTACCAGAGGAAATGGACAAGTGTTGGTCAAAAAAGGAGAGAAGAAAGTCACAGAAAAAGACAGAAAAATGAAAGGAGGGAGTGTTGGATGTAGAGGAGGAAGTTTGAATGTTAAAACTTTGACATGGAGAACTAGAGTGTTAATTTAAAAAAAGTGGAAAGTTTTTTTTTTTTTTTTTTGGCGGGGATGTAAAAAGAGGAAATAATGCATAATGCTGAGTGTTATAGAGAAAGGCATTGGGTCCCATTTGTATAGTCTTTGGGACACCCCAAATCTGAGTTTGAACTTGTGGTCTTCCATCTTGCGGTGAGGAAGATGAAGATAACAAGGGTGGAGTCGAGGACCAAAAGACCAAAAAGGAGGTTTGTGGATGTTGTGAAGGAGGACTAGTTGCAGATGCAAAAATTCAGCTTAAAAAAGATTGTATTTATGACATAGATTGAAGATATGGAGGGCAGGTCACATACTCCCTGCTTCGCTCCATTCTGTTGCATCCACTTGCAGACAAATAGATCCTTACACGTCTTTTTTTTTCCTTGTCTGAGCTGACATTTGGCTCAAAACTGTTCAGCTGGGTAGCTCCAATTTTGCTCGCCACTGTTGTTGCACCAGTAACATTAGCTTTGGGGTGTGAGGAGCTATAAGCTAGCGGGAGAGTGTGTAAAGGAATGATGGGAAGGGGACAGACTTCCCACCTACCACTCAAGAGGCAAATTTCTAATTAACTACTGTCGTTCTACACAAACTGTCCTAGAAAACAAGACAGGCTTTTTAATTTTGGCAAAAAAATGGCATAATCATGATTAAAAGACCACTGGGATTGCTTAAAATAGAACAACTATTATCAAAGTGGGTCTTTAGAAAACATTTGTGGATTTAACACTCCATATTTAATGTTTACATTGAACTAGTGTGTTCATGTGACTGTGACATATTTACCACACCACCAGCAAAACCTTCCTATTTCATTCATTACTTTTTATTTCATCCTTTTTATACCTTTCAATACATTTTAGGATTCAGTTCCTTTATATTTTTCTTCCTGCTCCCTGTGTGTACCAAAACTACAAAGCTCTGCTTTTCAGAATGTGCTAGTAGTCCCACGGTCAGCATCTGAGAATGAGGTGCCTGTTCCTTAACAGTGGCTGGTGTGAAACCTTACAGCACTTAGTATATCAAGCTACAAGTCAAAATCGTTAGACAAAGATTGTTCAATTGGACAAAAATTATTTTTAAAAGTATATGATCAAAATTTTTTTTTAAATATAGTTACTTAGCATAACTTGAAATGTAATACTATTAACAAATTATTAGTGTAGTCATAGATGGAATTTCCCCTAAATACACACAAAAGCACCCCCACCATCCAACCCTAACCACCATTTCTAACCACCATCCCCAGTTCTATTCACATCTACAATACAACAACCTAATCTGCTATTAGTTCGTAAATGATTCTTACACCGCAGTGAGCTTTAACATGACAGGAACTGTAGAGACAAGATCAAATGAAACTGTCCTTTGGTTCTGAGAAAAAAAGAAGTGAAAGGAAAAAAGAATTGCTAAGTTTTCTCACCAACATAGGCTATTTAACAGAGCATCATGTATGTGACAATAACCATAAACAAAGACAGCATGAGGCTTTTTAAAAGTGATGTACGGCACAATGAAAAAGTATGACTGATTAAAAAATGTTTGGAAAATGTGGCAGCTGGTCATCACTTGTATCACACTCCAGAGAAAGTGTACATCTGGAAAAGTAATTTTAACACAGATTTTTATAAAGAAGAAAATTAGGGAAAGTAGGACAAAAGCTCCCTGAAACTGCCAACTGAAAGTGATTCTGCTTGTACAGGAAGAAAAAACAAAAGAAGAGAATCACCGCAAAGTAATCCTCCTTTTTATTGGGATTGAGTGAAGAATTTATAGAAAGCAACCTTGTCTGTGGCTTTTTGGGGTTTTAGATCTCAGGGTTCCTGGCAACATTCTTGCATAGTCACTTTGGTGCCACTAGTTTACCAAAACGAGATTCCAGTCACTGTTAGGAGACATCTGGCTTTAGACAAAAAAGAACTTTGCAAATTTGAATCCAGCAAAATTCTGGCTTCACTAATCACCAATTTCATCTTTTTGACCATTCCATGGGGCTTTACCATTGCACTGGAATTGATTTGAATATGTTGGACACTTGGCCTCTCTTGTTTGAGGATGAAATTGGTAAATTTTTACAGAGTAATCACCCTTATCTCATGTACTATCTTATGGGGTCCAGATCACCCCACTCCCAATGTCGACATACCAACAAGGGTTAAGGTAGATTTTGAATGAATCTTTCAATCTTTCATGTGCTGTTACTTATTAAATGACATTTAACCTGTGCACTCATGTTTGCTCCACAATGTGACTATTTTATCACAAACTCCAGCTTTAACTAGTAGTAAAATAAATATGAATAAGACACAGCCCCATCCACAAGAACTATAAATGTAGAAGGAAATAGACTAATTATTTTTTTTGGGGGGGGGGCTTTCAGTCTGAACAGACAAGCCATTTATCATTAACTGAATAGGTCAGGGAAACAAATGTAACAAAATAACTATAAACATCAGGGCAAAAAGTATTTGGCTTCCCCACTTAAAAAGATGAGTTTGGTCTATAATGTTTATCATACAAACACTTCAACTGTGATAGACAGAATGTAAAGAATTCAGGAAAAAGTCATTTGTATAATGATGCAGAAAAATCAAAGAATCCAGCTTAGTGGCCTTGTGGTAGAGTGTTCGCCCTGAGATTGGAAGGTTGTGGGTTCATATCCCGGCCGAATCATACCAAAGACTCTAAAAATGGGACCCCAGTGCCTCCCTGCGTGACACACTAAAGAGTTGCACCGGGGGGTTAAACCACCAAATGGTTCCTGAGTGCGGCTGTGTCTGCCGCTCGCCGCTCACCGCTCCCCCAAGGGATGGGTCAAATGCGGAGAACAAATTTCACACACTTAGGTGTGTGACAAATTTTAATGGGACTTTAACTTTAACTTTAATCAAGAACTCACAGTTGAAGTGCATGATGAACACCAAACTAATCTTTTAAAGTCGAAGGACTTGCAGAATTTACAGTTGACATACTTTTTTGTCCCACTGCAGTTTGATAACAATGATTAAACAAGTTTTTAAAAAAGTATCATGTATCGGTTATTAAAACAGCTGTGAATTTGTATGCTGATAAAAGATTTTATTTTTCAATTCACCTTGTGCTGAAAATGATTACCTGCCAACAATAGTGCAAAACCATTTGTGCCACATTAACACATTTAAAAACAACTATTTGGTAGCGATCCTTTTTTAAAAATTCCGCTGCCCTGCTATATTTTTAGATGCTATTTGGATTATTTGCATTGATATTTAGGGCAAGTAGAAGTCTTCAGGGTGTTACTTTCATTCTGGATTTCATTTCTGGAGCCTGACCATCCTCATTTTCTCTCTTTTTAATTTATTGTATTTTCTGTTATAGAAACTTTTTTTTCATTTTTGGTCACTAATTAGTTTTTGATTCCCCAGTAAAAAAATAAATTTTATACTTCAAAAGTAAAGGTACACAAAACAATTGTTAATAGCAGTAAATCTGATAAAAAATAATTACTTTTACACTGACATCGAGGAGAAAAAACATAAAAGTTGTGTTTTATACAAGACAAGTGTGTTTCTGTTTTTATCAATCAAGTGAGCATCTGATGCCGCTGCAGCAAAGTAGTTTTAATTCGAAAGCAAAAATAAGAATGTATAGGTACACACTGTGGGATAACCTTCTTTCTTAGCAGTAAATAAGTAATCCTTTTTAGCAGTAAAAATTGTGAAAAAAATGATTCTTAAAAAGTACTTTTTGAGCAAAAATTGAAAATGTCACAAATTATGGCTGATTTGCTTTGTTGGACATAACATACCAGTGAAAAATAACTTTTTGTGCAATATTTCTATTGATGGTTATCAGTCGACACTCATTCCGTCACAGTTAAACTATTACTGGTTCGTTATTTCTAATTCTAGGCTGTAAATTGTTTTAACTGCTAATCATTTTGTGTGCTGGGATTTTTTTTAATTCAGCCTTGCTCTTTCTGTCAAGCTCTTTGCAAGTGCACTTCATTTTACTCTCAGACCCGCACACTGGTTTATCGCCTTATAGCACAGGCAGCAGCAGCAGCTTTGCATGTGTGCATGTCAGCATGTGTGTATGTGAAGGTGCGTCAGAGGAAAAAGGAAGTTGCGGGATGAAGTTAAAAGCTTTCAACACAGTGCAGCTCTGCAGAACACCCACCACGGAAGAAAGGCAGAACAAAAGTGCAGAAGCCTGAAGAGGAGATAATGAAAGTACGCCTGGGGTGGGTCAACATCGAGAGAAAAAGAGCTGCCTGGAGAAATTAAGGAAGGTAAGAGGTCATTTTCGATCCTCAGACGGATATTTGATCAGTTAGCGTGTCGGGTTTTTTTTAAGTTGCTGCTGAGTTTTTGTAACTTCAAGATGGCTGTTTTAGTAGTTGACTGTTTCTGCTCAGTGCTCATTGAGGATCAGTTTTTTGAATCAGCCCAACATTAATCTAACAATTTTTTATCAAAGTCAGATGTGACTTTGTATTGACATTTAGATGATCCACAGATACACTATATATCTTTATTTTCAGGCAAAAAAAATTAAAAATGGAGTTGTGGCGGCAGTGTGCGATGTGGTTAATTGAGTGCCGAGTTCTGCCTGAGAACCATAGAGTCACAGTGGGGCATGCCCAGGTAAACCATCTGCATCACTGACCTATTATCAAAAGTACATCTCCATCTGTTGGTTTTGAAACTTAATAAGGTGTATGTGATGTGGTAAGGTATGTGACCTGGCTCAGGCTCTAAGAGACGGCGTGCTGCTGTGCCAGCTGCTCAACAACCTGCTGCCTCAGGCGGTCAACCTAAAGGAGATCAACCTGAGGCCACAGATGTCGCAAGTAAGTCCCGGACCTTTCCTGTTCCATTTTCATAGATCATATCCATGGCGACGACTCCAGCAGTATGCAACACTAAGGCCCAGAGACCGCCTGATAAGAAAATACTGCAATCTATATTTGTCCTTATCAGGAGGCTTGCTGAGACTGTGCAGAAAGGAGGATGATGTTGATGAAAAGATGCAAAAGAAAAATTCAAATGTGACATACAGAAGGAATGTACAAAGAAAAACAAATATTTTATTGAAAAAAAGTTCTAAAAAAGGATTCAACAGATGCACTATACTAATCTACAACGTTTGCGGGGAATATCTTGCAATGGGTGAAATCCGCTAAGTAGAACTACAGCTGTTTTAAGGCTATAAAACCCCTCACCACACTTTTTATTCAATGTTCTCCAACAAACTTGAATATTTTACACTTTTCTCTGTTGTTCAAACCCTCAAAGTTCAAACCTTCTCAGAAAAATAACTCCAGTATTATAGAATTAAAATGGAAAAGATTTGCTTGCAACCAGAGATTTTTGTAAGTTTGGCAAACTGAATGTTCTCTGTACAGGACACACGGTGTGGAGAGCTTTGATTGACAAGATCTACAGGCAATCAGGATACAGAGCAAAGAGCGCCGCAAAAAAAAAAAAAAAAGTGACATAGTAAAGGACCACCATAATTAATAAAAAACAAAACACTATTACTGGTTTAAATAATGTTATTGCTTAAATATGTGTATTAACTAAAAATAATTTTCAGAAAAGTAAATAAAAAAAAACGCCAAGATGTTTTTAAGATGCTGGTAAGAAGAGATCAAGAACGTTTTTGTGAAAAAAATAATCTGCTTTCTTCCAACTGTTTAAAAAATAACCTCTCAACATGTACTCATCTGTATTAATCCACGGGTTAATTTAACTTGTAAAGGAAAGAATGGAATACCTCCATCACCCTGTTTTGACGCTCCAACTCGGTCGGTTTTGAAGTGAAAACTAGTGAAATTGCAGTAAAGTTTTTTTACTGTGGTGTTTACGTATTCCACCCATACCAACATGTTTTCTCTTTGCACTGAAAGTCCTCTTCTTTATTTTAAATATGATGCAACTGTATTCTAATAAGACTCACATTTCAATTAGGCTCTATTATGTCAGCTGTTGTTAACCCATTACAGAAGAACCTAAGTAAAAATCACAAGTCAAAAGAAGGAAAATAGTCCGTAAGGCTCAATGACTGAAGACTGCACACTCATGTGGGTTCTCATATAGACAGCCAACCACACATGATCACACCTAAATGTATTTTGAACTTATTGGTGAATGGCGTTTGCATACAATTTAAACTGTGGCAGGAAATTGGAGTGGCCAGAAAGAAAATGTGTTTGAAAGCCGGTACAGTGCATTCTGCTTTGAGGCAACAGTGGCAACCGCCAATGTGTTCTTACAGCCTGGTCACACCATTTAAAGTCCAGACATTCTTGTCATTAATGTAACAAAAAATTATAGAGGCAAATTAAAAAAAAAAGGATAACAAAACCCACTTTTTTTCACTTTTATAGAAGCAAAGAGATCTGTTGGTTATATAAGAACCAGTTTTTGTGTTAGCATGGCCATAGAGAAGTAACTGTTGTTCTACATTATTTTGGAAAAAGGATCATAAAATAGAATCAAAACAATATGAAGTTCATTGTTCTGCTGTGAGAAAGATTTTTGGAAAAGGGAACGTGTTTATGATGGTTACTAACCTTCCTGTGGGTGTGGGAGACGATAGCATATCTTCATACTTATGACATCTTAGAAATAGAAAGGGACGGTTTTTCGGGATGTAAGTTTCTTCTGTCCTAAACAAAGAAGTTTGATAAGTTTAAAAAAAACCTCCACTGTATTTCAGGAACAATCTCGTACAGACAGATGAGACCAGAGAGGGGTTTTTGTTAAGATGAAGCAACATTATGGAATAGACCAAAGTTGCTCCATGATGACGCAAATATCTATTAGTCAGAAACAAGCAACAAGCTCTTCGACTTTTAGACTAATGAAAGTGTCCAGATAAAGGCACTACACATTTTTTTTAGCCTCATTCCAAATTTTTTGTGGACCGTTTTTTTCCTGCACTATAATGAATGTCAAGGTACACCAAACTATAAGGTGAGACAGAACAATCAGAGATAGGTCTGTCAGTGAGACTTTTTTATTTGCATTCACAGTAACTTGAGAACTTGTTTGTAACTCGCTACATTAGCGTTAGCCACATTAGCATACTAACAATACCTGCAACCAATGAGCTATACTGCCTGTAACTCCCAACCTTGTTTGCAAAATGTTAAAAAAACAAACTATACCACAAAAACAAATGTTACTGTGACTACTCAATAGTGCCCTGGATTTCAAAAGCAATTTGAATACCATGCTCACTACTTTTCTTTCGTTTTGCTAAAGAGCGGATACGTCACTGATTTCACAAAGTGAAAATTGAATCAATAACAACATTTCACGACGCTTATTTGTGACTCCACTGTGTTCTGATGATGAAAATGTGGATAGTTTATTTTTAAAAATTACATTTAAACACGTTTTATCGCAAAAATGTTTCAACCGCAATGCATTGTGGTCTATATCCCCCAATGAAGTGAGCATTGATGCACACTAGCTTTTTTAAAGACTTCTGGGAAATTTCTAGTGTATTTGATTTTGGAATTGTAGCTCCGGACAGCACTAGAAAATTCGGTCATAGCCTATAAAAAACACAGTATGACACCGTTACTAGCCATGTTAGCCATGTTAGCGTATTTACAATATCACACAACCTTGTTAGAACTCGTAAAAACACACACTAACATTTTTGACAGAGCGCCATGTACCCAAAATTGCTTCAGCATCAGTAAGGTCACAAATACAAAAGCCACTGTGTGATGGAGAAGCATTGGCAGAATCTTCAAGATTTCTTTTTTTTTTTTTTAATCATTGGCGCGGTCATAAATGTAGACGCAGCCATCAGGGCTGCTTCTTATATACTCCCGGGCTACCTGGCGGCCGGTGGCGCTTGATATGGATGGCCGCCATCCATAGAGATTTACACATCGTCAAAATAGAGCTGCTGCCAGCTGCCAATTCCGCCTGCCACCAACATGTGTCCCCCCAGCTGATTTTGACATTCCCACCTGTCACTGCCACGAAATGAGTCATGCAGCCCGACCGATGTAAACTTTTAGAAAAAAAATTGGCCAGTCGCTGTAGAATTGTAACTTAAAAAAAAAAATGCACTGGAATGCACCTCCCGAATGCAAATGCCGCCTCTGGGCCAGCTGCCAAAACTGTTGAAAAAGCATTTAGGTGGTGGCATTTTGTAATACGTGACCGTAGTCTGAGCACAACCAGACTTTATAAGGCGCTCCAGCAGTTGTTTTTTTTTTAAATCAAGTTTGCCTTATAATGTGGAAAATACAGCTAATAAACAACTAAGTCCTGTCAAAATAGCAAAGGTAAGGACTGCAGTTCAGAGGCTGAGAATAATAAAAGAGAAGCAAGTGGGAAATGACACTATTTTCAGAGAAAGAAACAATAAGAAAGAAAAAGAGAAGCTGTGATCTGTTTTGCCTAATGTTCCCAAGGGAAGTACTTGTATTACGCCTGACAGGGCTTTACACAATGTCTGAAACACCTGCGCGTGCTGTTGCTACTGCACTTTTGGCTGGCAAATGTGAAACTAGGGAATCCCACGAGGTCAAATGTGGTTGAGAAAAATTCGCTTAAGAACAGAAGGTAGCCCCCATTAATAAATACTCTTGCAGCAATTACAAGCGGTGTTTGGAAAAGCACATGACGCTGTCGGCACAAACTTCTGATAGATGAGATGTGTGCAGCAGTATCGGTCAGAACATTTCCCCTTTCTTTAAGCGAGAGTTCCGCATTTCCCGCAGCTGAACAGACAGACGGACAGCCAGTCGCAGAGAAAAGAGAGAGGGGGTACTGAGATAAAGACGAGGCAAACGCAAAGGAAGAGCTTAAGGCTCTGCAAGTCATGCATAGTTTTAAACGTTTGACCATATAGGTCAGACATGCAGAATTGTGCATGTTTTTTTTGTTTTGCATGTTTTAAATTGGGCGCAGTGTCATCCATTTTGACTCACTCAATTCAGTTAATTAACCAATGGAGGGATAGAACATAAGACAAGAAGAAAATGAGACACAACCTGTGTATAGTTTTGTTAGCAGCATCTGGGTCAAACTAGTAAAAAGAAAACATTAAAAAAGTACACTCATCAAAATTCAAAACTGTGATATATTGTCTAATGTTGCTGTCAATGTCCTGTGTCTGTCTGCCATCAGTTCCTGTGCCTGAAGAATATCCGGACGTTTCTGGGAGTGTGCCAGGAGAGGTTTCATCTTAAGAAGAATGAGTTATTTGAAGCCTTCGAACTGTTCGATGTCCGGGACTTTGGAAAGGTATCGCTGCACCTCATCTATGTTTTCTGTGCATCAGGAGATGTTGTTTCTCCGGTGATGTAGTAAAAAAAAAAAAAAAAAAAATTGACAGTAAACCCGCAAGGCCCGAATGAAATCATGCATTTGATTTCTAAATTTGTAAACGTCAACCACCATAACTGCACACTGTGGGTTAGTAAGCAACCTTCAGTAATCAGCACTGTTCATTAGGGTTTTTCTGCTGTCTTCTTGATGTAAAGTAAGTCTGGATTCTTGCAGTCAGCTTATAATACTTGCTTTATACTTTTGCTTGTGGATGTAGTACACTAATACTTTTAATTTGTTTCAATCCTTTTATCATAATTCAAACTAAAAACCTTTTAATCAATATTTATGTAAGAAAAATGATACTCTGTTCACTATTTTTCCCCTTTTTGTTGTTCGTCAGGTAATAGTAGTTACAGGAAAAGTTATTTGTATAATATTTCCCTCCCCTTAAGCCTAAACAAAGATCTTATTGCCTTCAAGCAGGAAACACGGAAAACAGCACTCCACTGCAAAACGACAGAAGTATAAAAGTAGTTTGGGTAGTTTTACTTTGTCAACCACAGTAAATCTTACTGCTTGTAGTTAAAGGTATTCTGTAGAAATTGGGGAAAAAGTTATTTTAATTTTTTTTTTTTTTAATAGACTGGCATTGTTTTTTGTCTTCTCGGCTCTCATTCAAAAAAGAAAAAGAGATAAAGTTGGTCGGTAGTAAACATGACCATAACTTTTCTTTACTAATTAAGCTAAACCAAAAATGAGCTTTAATCTTTGAAGTGAATCAATAAAAGTCCACTCTCTGACGACGTGAAACGCAGAGTTTGTGCTGTTTCCTGGTAAATTCAAAATTTTATTGAAACTTTATTGAAAAGAAAATACAAAAATGCATTCGTAGTCCAGTTATTGTTGCACAAAACCATAACCAGAGATGAAAGCAAACTCAGCCTCACAACTAAATTCGGAGATGACACTCCACTGCCCCCAAAAAAGTTTCAGTTTCACTCAAAGGCTGTGACTGTTACATATCTGCATGATTCATTTGTAAATACCAAGACTCATATCATGACTTGCTACATAACTTATGCAGTGTTGCATGTGCATCAGACTTTTTGCAGTGTGTGAGGGTGTTGACTTGGAATGAAATGGATTGGTTTTCAAACTAGATAAACAAAATGTTTTGGCTTCAGAGTTGAGAAAGATTAGAGAAATGTACATGTGAGTACTCCTCTTTTTATAATCTCACTTGGAAGCTCCCACACAAACTCTTAAGAGGCGTTGCTATTGTTTAAGGCACGCGCGAATGTACCATTAGAACTTTCTTGTGATACTGGGTTCCTTGTCTCCCTACCACATGAAACAGCGCAGGCCCTCCGAGCTGCATTTCACCTTTTGTGTGTGTGTGTGTGTGTGAAGCAGCAGTTTAGTGTGTGTTTAGAGGAATTCAAAAGTAACCATTTGTCTGACTTCCTGTGCAAACAGGAAATTGTGCCTGTGCCATATTTTTTTGCTTTTAGAGGGTCAGAAATTGTCTGTGGTAGGAGCATTTTTTGTTTATTTTTCATACTTTTGATAACTTTTGGGTGTCTTGGACAAGTGGTATTGAACGGACGTTAGTTAATTGTGGAGAAATCCTAACCGTGGATTGGTGGGTTACTATTGCAAGCAGTGGTATAGTGTAGTGTAGAGGTTAACACTGTCCCCTCATCACAAGAGGTACACCTTTTTTTAAATGGCTAAATTTATTCTATCACACTACTAGAAGCTTACTGTTTAAAAAAAAATACTTGTAGTAATATGTTCAGGATGCCTTTTTCTCTCTCATTAAGAAAAAAGCAAACAAAAAAAAAAGTAAAAATCACAGTCTAAATTTAAACATTTATGTATCTCCAGATTGCCACAATTTTAAATAATACATTTATGTAACATTCACTGGAAAAAAAAAAAAAATTAAACCAATAGTCTATCCTCTCTCGTCACAGTTCAGACGGCAGAAGGATGGAATAAAAAGTAATGTTCTATGTGGGTCTTGATCGGCCAAAAAATAAAAATAAAAAAAGCATCTCTGATAGTGTTTGGGGGGCGAGCAAAATGTGGAGGAGGGCCGGATCCGGCCCCCGGGCCGTAGTTTGAGAACCACTGCTCTAAAGAGAACAGTCTAAGGATAGAAGCTGTAAAAGAGGTTAATGGATTACAAAGTATAGAAATCCTACTATAAAAACAGCTCAATTTTACCTTATTTAGCTTTACTTATTTAGTTTAGCAATGTTTATCTTAGCTTAGCTTGCAGTGTATTAGCTTAGTTTCGCTCCGGGGTCTCCAACTTTAAACACTTAAAGACCACTATTTAGAGCAACTCCTATTGTTACTATTATGATCCATAAACTTTCTTTCCTGAGAATAAAAACACACAGATAAGGAAAAAAATCGCTTATGTACAAAATATGTAATAGTTTATTACCTCTTACAAATGTTCACATGACTTCCTTTCAAAATAAAAGACAGTTTTTGTCACATATGATCATCCCAAATCAGTTTTAAAGTGTAATGTCAGCAGTAATTAAAACATTTTTTATTTTTTTTGTTTGTGGTGCATCTCAATCAGAAATATATAAGTCTAATTAACTAAAAGCAATAAAATCAGATCTAAGTGACCCTTACTGTAGTTTTTGAATCATAAGGCGCACTTAAAATACTTGACTTTGTTCTGTTTGTTAAACTATGAAGCCCAACTGCTGGATTGTTGAAGCATTTTGAGTTAGTTTACTTTACTTCTTTTTTGCCACATTGTTGGGGTAAAACAGCCTCATGTTGCTCTGGAGCCACAGGCTGCAGACCCCTGGTGTAGCTTATTGAAGCTTTGCTTATCTTTGCTAAGCTAACTTAAAACTTACTTAACTTTTTTGCCTCTTGATAAAAGCTGGAGGCCACATTACCGTCTAGTTTTACGTCAAAATCATGAGTTTGTTTGTTTTTACCACCCACTGACTCTCCGCCAGAACGTTGAAACTACCGGATTATTGTCTGCAGTTGCACTGAGGAAGCCTCTGAGCCAAAAGACAACATGTGAATCAAGTTCATTTAAATGTTTCTCTGCAAACTTCTGCTCCAGACTTTCAGTTCTCGCAACGTCTTTTATTCTTTTTCTGTCTTTGATTAAAAGCAGAAATAAAGGTTCGGAAGTGCTGACTGAGAAAAAGACCTCTTTTGACGGGTATTTATTCAGTTTTTCTGTAAATCAAGAAAAGGAAGTGTCCTTTTTTGTCAGTCCAGCAAGTGTCATAGGGGGAGCCTAAAGTTTTCAAAATGTAGCAAAAAAAGAAAACCCCATTTATATTTTTGGAGATCAATATTTTGCTCAAACTGCAAATAAGCTTTTATCCTAAATTAAAACTTTCAAGTCAACACTCTTCTGATCACATGTTTGTGGGAATATTTTAGCACCTTAAATGCAATGCTAACTAGACATTTTGTGATTTAAAAATCAAAGAATTAAAACTGAAATCTTTTTATCAGACACAACAATCAATTTAGTGCAGACCCATATGGGGAAACCCTGTAGTTTTGTTTTTGATCACTTCCGTTGTAACCTCTTTTAGCTGAGTTTGCTCATTTTGATAAGATTCTCCAAGAAGAGAAAAGGGTCAAAGTTGAATAATTTAACATGAAGATTTGGCCAGAAGGATTTTTCTGGCATTCTGCCCTCTTTTTCTCCTTCATTAACTTTCATCTACCCACAATGCAACAATGTTTGTGTTTGTCTTTCACAGGTCATCAACACGTTGTCCATCCTGTCCCATTCACCTATTGCTCTACAGAGAGGACTTCAGTGAGTAGATTCTTATATGTGCATAAAGTCAAATGTGACCAGCTATTATAATCATTTAGGTTAACTTTCATAAACTTGCGTTGCATTTCATAATAATTATATTTTACTTTATTTTGGTTTATAAATAGTGTTTTTTCTGGCCTGCTTGTTGACTATTGTTTGTTTCCAAAAATAAATATCTTAACCCCTTGTTGATCTAAATTTGCATGAAGCTATTTCGATAAAGAAAGGTCTCTTAATTCAAGTCATTTTTGCTCTTTTCCAGGCCGTTTCCCATGGAAGAATGTGCCTCTGATGATGAAATCTATAGCGGACTGTCTGACCTAATAGAGTAAGCCGCTTAATCAATCATTCCACACTGTTTCTCTAAGGAAAACGGAGGTCAAAAAAGTATTATTGTTTTAAGCTAAGGGGCTGACAACCTTCACCTCCAGTGGAGCATTTTAAAAATAACCTATTTTAGTAATTGTGTTTAATAATGTTATTTACTTTTACCTATTACATTTGTTATTGAGGTTAGAAGACCATGCTGATGATTTATTTGGTTGTTGCTAATTACTGGTTGCAGTAGTTGAAGCTAAAAATTCATATTAAAAACAGTTTGTGTTTTTTACCATAATTATTTGCAATGTATCGATAAAATTATAAATTCTCTATACTTTTAATGGCAGTTGTATTTTATTTAGTTTTAAAATTTCATGTCCTGCAGCCTATTTTCTTTTACCACTTGCGTTTATGTGTGTTTGCATGTTTTTATTTTTTGTTGTATGGGTTTTTGTCAAGCATCTTGAGGTGCAGCATAGTGTCTGAAAAATATTACATAAATACAGCAAAAGTTGAAAATGAAAAATAATAATAAAAAAGAAATAGAACAATTTTTGGGGAGAACAAATAATGGGATTTTCCATTAAAACCCTGAACCAACTACAACTTTACACAAGTAAAGTTAGTGATAACAAAAAACCAACTGTGTTTATCTCATCTTCTAGTGACACTGTGGATGAAGATGATGACTTTTATGATTTTGTGGAAGATGAAGAAAACGAAGGGGATGATATCTATGAAGACTTGATGAAAACAGGCGAACCGCCTGAGAATGTGAGTGACTCAAGTAAAAGATTTAACTTCTATCGGATAAAAATGACTTTTTACAGTTTTTTTTATAATTTCATCTGATGACCTTAACCTGTGGCTACCAGATTTAACCTTTGGGATCATATAAATTGGGTTTGACAAAGTTGACCCTCCAGTCTATTTTATAAATTCCTGATTTTGATTTGAAAAACTTCAAAAGTGACTATTTTTAGAATATCAAATGATGGTTTTTGTAGAGAACAGTTTTTGTAATCATAATTGCTATGTTTCCATTTTTTATTTTGTTCAAAACCAGACATAAGGACTGTTATCTCTGTGATATTTGACGACCACAAATGAAATAAAAAGCTTTAAGTTCCAAATGATTCAAGAATGTTGCTAAAAATATGTTAATGTGGATAAATACATAACTTTAAATGACACAAAAATGATTTATGTGAAGTATTAGGTAAACTAAGCAAAAAAAAGTACTTTCTTTCTTTTTTTACTGTTATTTTTCTAAGATAAATTTAGCAATTCCTTTAAAGCCAGGAAACAAAGTTCTTTGTCCCTAAAAGAAATTAAAAAAAATATTTTAAAAAATAATTGCTATTTTATTGTTGTTTTTGTGTGCCTGTGTTCATTCAGCATCAGAAGACTGGTGTGGACAAGCGGGAGTGCTGCCTGCAGGAAATCCGACAAACTGAGGAAAAATACACAGATACACTGGAGTCAATACTACAGGTGTGCACTCAAACAGGATCAACAGTCACCTTCTGCCTCCTCCATGAAGTGAGAGCAGGGAGGAGTTTATGGAGATGAAATGACCCATTCATACACACACAGAAGGAACTGACTTTATATGCAAATCTATACTCAAATTAACCACAGCACTTCTTTTCTGTGCAGCACTTTATGAAACCTCTTGAAAGGTTTCTCCAGGTTGGAGACCTTGAAAGTATCTTCATCAACATAAAGGTTTGTGAGGAAATGCTGTTGCGTGGGCTTCATCTAAGCTGTCACTGACATGACTTGACATAACGTGCAGGAGTTGGCCGCCACCCACCGGCGCCTTCTGGAAGAAGTCCGGAGCTCCATCTTAGGTCACGGAGCGAAAAATCTGTACCAGGTGTTTGTGAACTACAAGGAAGAGTGCGTAGTTTTTCTCCAAAGAAGTCCCACTACAGTGGACACATGCACTCGTTTCATGTTGTGTGTCTCCGTAGGTTGTTACTGTATGGTTACTACTGTAGTCAAGTGGAGGCAGCAACCAAACACCTGGACAGGCTTTCCAATACGAGGGAGGACATCAGGATGAAACTGGAGGTGAGGAGGTCTCCTGAGCTCAACCAGGAGATGTCAGAATGAGCAAATCACACTCCAACTGTATTTTTTTTTCTGTTGTAAAATCGTTTCTAGTGTCCTTTTAATTTTGATGATACAGTTTTTAGCCAAATTCAAAAAGCTTGTGTGTTTTTTTTCAATACATATTTTCTGCAGAGTGGGAGGAGTTTATCAGAAGTTCTGGACTGTAGGTGTGGTAATAACCCTACTCTGAAAAAAGTGAAACATTGGATCATTTGACAAAAGTTCTGTAATTTGCTACATTTAAAATGATTAGTTTGTATCAAACTACAATTTTGAGTTGTTTGACTAAATCTGGACTTCGGTCCATGAAGATCTTCACTTCCTCGTCCCAGCTGACATCCGGATCAGAACCATACGGCTGGACATTACTGATAATGCTGGACATTTTCATGTAGCAGCGGTGAAGATTTATGCTAGCGAGACACAGAGCTGTCATAATCAAACGGGGGGTACTCAGCTCAGCTCCAAATGCCACGCCCCCCCAGAGGAGATTTTGGAAAGAGAGGCTTCAGATTAACATAAAAAATGGCTTTTTAAGACATTTAGGTTCTGGGATTTTGGTTAAAAACTTCATAATCATAATTAAAACACTACTGAGAATGTTTGTTTTTTTAAATAAAAAAAAATGTCATTTGTGGACTTTAACACTTGCTTAAACACTTAAACACACAATCTTTAACATAGTATAACTTGTCAACCGTTCCATTCCATTAGATTCTGAAGCAGAAAAGCGAATATTTCTCCTTTTCTGCTTCAGAATATCCTTGAATTACATTGATCGCATTAACGGTTGACAAGTTACAGTAAATGAAAGAACATCAAGGGTTAAGGAGAATGTTTATTCTTATTTTCCTCAGGAGTGTTCAAAGAGAGCAAACAATGGGCGTTTTTCACTGAGAGATTTACTCATGGTTCCTATGCAGAGAGTCCTCAAATATCATCTGCTGCTACAGGTACGTTTTTGCATTGACACCACCTGAGGTTTCTCATTTTTCTATGGTTTGAACGTTTGTTTTGGGTTTGCAGGAGCTGGTCAAACACACCACAGACGCATCAGACAAAGAGAACCTTCGAAAGGCCTTGGATGCCATGAAGGTGTGTTTGCATGTTTTCATCTATCAGTGACTCTGTTGTTTTAGTTGTGTAATGCGTTGCGTGTTTGTGTGCGTTCAGGACCTGGCACAGTGTGTCAATGAAGTCAAACGAGACAATGAGATCATTAAGCAAATAACCACCTTTCAGATGTCCATTGAAAACTTGGTGAGGGCCCTTTGAATGCTTTGTCCCTGTCAGGTTTCTTCTCTCTACTCATCTCAGCTCTTCTCTGCTCTTCAGACTCAGTCTCTGGCTCTTTATGGTCGCCCCAAGATCGACGGAGAGCTGAAGATCTCCAGCTCGGAGAAAAAGTCCAAGCAAGACAGGTGTCGTGCATGTGTATCTCAATAGTTGAATTCTAGACCGCGTCTGTTGTCTGAGCCTGAGTTTGCTTCCTTTCTCAGATACGCCTTCCTTTTTGATAAGGCCGTGATCGTTTGCAAGAAGAAAAGCGGCGAGACGTTTGAGCTGAAGGAAATCCTTGAACTAAATCACTACCAATTACGAGATGAAGTTTCAGGGGAGAAGGAAAACAAAAAGGTAGTTTTGTTGTCGCCTCGGGTGTGTCGAGGGAATTCGCCGAACTCACACCGTTGTCTGTGCACAGTGGGCCCATTTCTTCCTGCTGCTGGACTGCTATGGCAGATGTGGATACGACTTCTACTTCAAAACGAGGGAGCTGAAGAAGAAATGGCTGGAGCAGTTTCAGATGGCAATGTGAGCTTTCAAAGTAGCACAAGCTTCACATAAATTGTGTGTTGTTTTGTTTCCTAACAACCAACGGCGTACTTCCCTCCTCTCTGTGACGTTTGGTTCTTGTTTGGTTGCAGGTCAAACATGAATCCGGATAACTACTCAGCAAATAACCATGATTTTCAGATGCACTGCTTTGAGGACACGACATCCTGCAAGGCCTGCTTGATGCTGTTGAGGTATGTTTGTCTTCAGTTCCCAGAACTCATATCAAAAGGAGGAGCAGCAGACAGCTCACACGTGTCTGTGCTGTCCACAGAGGGACCTTTTTCCAGGGGTATCAGTGTTCTCGCTGTAAAATGGCCGCACATAAAGAGTGTTTAGGCAGAGTTCCAGGCTGTGGACGAAATTCTGGTCTGTATGCTTACATTTATTTAAATGTGTTCAAATATTTTATGATTATTAAGTCTTACAGTAGATTTTTCTTTTAAAATTATAGGTAATTCTGCCACTTTAAAGAAGGTACGTCTGCTGTTTTCGCCTAAATTCTAGGTTTTTTTTTTGGTTTTGTTTTTCTTCTCACAGTTTCACACACTTTATCAGAAGTTTTTTTCAGTTTGTGTTCAATTCTCTCCTGCAGAATAAAACACAAAAAGCACCAGGACCTCCTAGCTTTGGTAAGAAAAGCCTAAAAAATTTTTAGTGATTGGTTATTTTACTATTTAAGCCTTAAATTATTGAAGATGTCTTTATTTTTCTTTTTAAAAAGCAGGACTGATGTGTTGATTTCAAACCTCATACGGTCTTTTCATGGTCTTGGTTTCTTCTTTCAGGCTTTCCTAAGATGGAGGTGAATCAGGAATATTACAGCTTGCCTCCGCCTCCTGTGGGTTTCGGACAGCCACTTCAGCTTTCCAAAGGGGACCTGATTGAGCTGACCCGTGCTGACCCTGACCAGGCCTGGTGGGAGGTAAAACCCTGGCTTTTGTTATTTTAAAGAATTTATCCCGCATCACTTTGTTAAGCTCTCCCGGTCCATGTATGGAGGCATCAATTTTAATTTGTTCTTTTAGGTGCTACTCCGATCATCTTTTGATATATTTTCTAAGTGCTCCTAATGGCTTTTTAATTGTGATTATGCCATTTATAGTCTCCCCAAAAAGACGATTATAAGCAGGACCATTGGCGTAAGAGTAAACCTGCCCCTACTTCTCGTCATCCATCATTTGACATTCTCTCCCACTAGCTTACAGCCTCTCATAACCCCAGGAAACCATCAACAGTGCAACAAAAATGGGAAGCTGTACAGTTTTGAGTCAGATTCCAGCTTAGACAGACGTACCTGGATCTATTCGTCTACAAAAGGATGCATCAGAATGGAGCGGAGCAGGAAGCTTGTGGCCTTGTATCTTCTACGTCACAGCTACAAGTTTTTTCCAACCGCATTTTTTATTTTGTCTGCTCTTGACTCACTACGATTGGATTAAAGAAATACTCCAAAATTACATTTTGCATAAATGAAAACTAGTCTGACTTTAATTTTAGAACAATTTATAGGAGTTGAAAAAGACCTTTGGTCATTTTAGATTTTAAAAAGTACTTTGAATGTTTTAGAATTTAAAAATACTATGTGGACGTCATTTAATGCTGATTTATTTTATTTATAATAACCCCAACAGCAAAATTACTTGTTTTGGTCTTTTTTTCACCCTTTTATTATTTAATTTAGCTCAGTTTACTCTGTAAAACTATTTTTTATATTTGATTACAACTCACTCAGATATTTCACAATCTCTTTTTGCTCTGATTTAACTCTAAACCATGTTAAGAAACAAATCCACCTTAAGAAACCTGCTTTACCTGTGTCTCATGGGGCAAACAGACTTGATCCAAGGAGGGAAATGCTAGTTATTTATATTTGTCTGCATCTTTCAGGGAAGAAATCTCAGCACGGGCCAAATGGGATGGTTCCCCTGCCAAAAAGTTCACCCTTACATCTCAGTGAGTTTTTTTTTTTTGACTATCTATCAAATTTACTGTATTTTATGACAGATTAATTTTTAAATAGAGTTGAAACTTGAATATTTACTGATTGATTTACTGCACTAAAGTTATCAAGCAGTAGATCATAAAAAACTGTTACCACCATGACCACAAACTCATAACTTCTTTTTTTATTTTTTCCAGAAGCCGGCCCCAAACCTGTCAGTCTACAACTGGTGAGTGTGAACGGGAAGCGAAGCACACAAAGCCACAGTTAGCGTCATGGTCAGACAGATTTCTGCACTGCTCTTCCTATGACAGGGAGATATACAAGAGAGCTAACACAGAAAACAGGACTAAACAAAACCACAAAAATAGAAGCAGATGCAGAGAAGGGCTGGTGGTTTTGAAGCAGAGTATACTGTTTTACAGCAACGCTGAGTGAATGCAGAACCTTTCCATTCTATACAAAGATAAAAAAAATCTTACTTAATGTTTGAGAATTTTGAATAAACTGCTTTCTTTGATGATAAAAAAAATGTTTTTTCATTTGGTATTATCCTTTAAGTCAAATCCCGATAACAAAGTGTTCTACTTATTTATTTATTTATTTATTTATTTTGTGAAATGTAAGAAAATCTATTAAAAACTCAACTAACAGTAAGAGATTTACATATTTATTAGATCTACACCTGCTTTTTAGTATTAAACAAATATACATATATTGATCTATTGACTATAGATCTTAGAAAATTTAATAGAGACTCCATATTTTAACAAAGTGTTCAAAATGTGTCTTAGAACAGACAAGATATTTGTGTCGCTCCATAAAAGATCACAGATGATGAAGTACTAATGTGGCTTCAGAGGAAGATGTACTTTATTAAACACTTCTGCCTTGCCAACTAAAATCAGATGCAACTACTTGAAATGCAAAGTGTTTCTAAAATTGAAGAAATAAAACAGGAAATGTATGAAATGACGTCTTTATGAAAGATGGAGAAGTGAAGGAGAGTCTGAGCTAGTCTTTGTTCTTCAGCTGTAAGAGGTAAAAATAAGTGTTTCCCTACAAACTCTGATGGAAAATTAACCCTTGCTCTTATTGGGCGATAGGTTTGCCGGGAACATGGACCGCACTGCAGCCAAAAACCTTTTAATGTCTCGCTCTGATGGAACCTTCCTGGTGCGGCAGAAAGATGGCGGGGAATTCGCAATCAGCCTGAAGTGAGAATATATTCATTTCTGTTTTATGTTTTATTTTCTGAAACAAAAATGTGTTAAACTGAGTTGAACACATTTTACGTGACAACATCCTTAAGAATTCAGATCATTCTGATCGTATATCTGAGGAAGTGAGGAAGGAGAGAACAGGAAACTGACTGAGGACTTTTCATATGGTGTGAAAAATTTTAATATATATATATTTAAATATAAATGAAATTGTAAATTCTGCTAATAGTATTTGTACAGAATAAATCCATCTCTAGTAACATCAGTCATCCTCTCAATTACCCATTCTGCCATTCTGCTTTAAATGCAAAATGAATCAGAATATTGTTTAAAAAAGCTCAGTTGCAGAAGAAGATATATCTTTTCATGCTCTAATAATACTCTTACTGCACTGACTCAGCAAAAACCTGCCCAAGATTATATAGATTATGTAGTTTGACATGATACAGACGCAAATAATATTCTCCACAACAACTTCCCATATCAACTTTCAAATTAAAAGCTTGGAGAATTAGGGAGGTAAAAGGCGCTGCAGTACCCTCAGCTGTACAGAAGTCATTTGATTATCAGTAATTATCAGGGTATTTTTTGCAGCTCCAGAGCTGTGCTGCAAACAGACTCCATCGCAAACTCCTGCATACACACAGCAAAAAAAAAAAAACTGTTAAAATTGGGTTATGCAACAGGAAATGAACCGCAGAGCACGTGAAGACAGCTTTGCATGTGCAGAAGCACAAAGCTCCCGGTGACCTAAAAGTTTCGTTTAATTTTCCCACAGTGATATAAAAAAAAACTAATCAAGCGAGACAGGAAACAAGAACTCCAGTTTATTGCTGTTAAATGTACTTGGTTTTCCTTCCTTTTTTGGCATATTTTTAGTTGAATAAGTGACTCTTTGACAGAAACTGTTGCATCTCTGGGGCTGTTATTTCACTTTTGCTTTTTTGAACCAACTATTTCCTTTTTCTAACATACATTTATAGTTTAAAAATACTTCAGTTGTCGCTGAAGGCTTTCATAGGTAATCCTAGAATTAAATTGGAATTTACTAATTACTTTAAAAGCCTTATTGTGTTAACATTTTTTTTTTGTATTACAGAGCTGTTTGTGTCCTGTTTTGTGTAATTCTGAAGTGAACTCACCGTTACACTACAGAACCTTTGAATCATATGAGCAGTATTTTACCCCTGTTTAGACTAGAATCACCTGTAAACCTTTGAAGTTGTTGCTTTTTTATTATAATTTAGTTGAAAAACCAGTTATTCTCTCTTAGAATAATATCAGGTTATCCATTTGACTGAATGTTACACCGACACCTGTAGTTTTTACAGAAGTGAATGGATCTTTGTTCCTACTTTTTGAGTACAACTTCTCAGTTTGCATTTGAATTGCTTTGTGAGTTTGATTTTATGTGGGGTTACACAATGGAACATTTAAGCACTAAAAGAACACCATGTACTGTGATAGGTCCTCCATTCATCAAGGTTTTATGTACTTGAACTATTTTGTTACCCATAATTCCTGTTGCGGTTTTAAACACCTTGAAAAATGTACTAAAGTTATGTTTTTTCCCCTTTATTTAGATTGTGTTTTTACTCTCTATGTGCTTTTTTTTCTTGACCTCTATATTTTATAGGTTCAACATGGACATCAGACACATTAAGATCACCACCAGTGACGGCCTGTACCGCATTAATGAGAAGAAAGCCTTCAAGTGTTTAACTGTAAGCCTCACAGTGGCCACAACATTTAAACTACACAGACAGAAATTATTAAAGTGCCACTTCGATCATCTTTGATCTATTTTCTAAGGGTTTTTAGTAGTTTTTTAAATCAAAATCAAAACATGTCCCACCTCGTTGCTGAGAGCTCTCTGTTTACATGCTCTCCTGCTAACTTATACCCCCATACAACCCTAACGTCACTGGTGCAACAAAAAAATGGGAGCAATATTGGAGCTATCCAGCCGTACAGTTTAAATCCAGATGTCAGCTCAGACGAGGAACATGAAGACATAAATGGATCTGTTTGTTTACTACTAGATGCATCAGAATGGAGTAGAGCAGGGGCCCGTTTCAAGAAGCAGGTTCAACAAATTTAGAGTTCGAACCTGAACTTAGAGTCACTGGACTCAAAATTCTCAAACTCAGGGTTTTCGGTTCCAGAACAGCTGAAAATGTTTGATTCAATCAACTTGAAGTTGTCAGAACCAGAATCAGGTGTGAGCGTCGCGACCATAAAAAGCCCTGATCAATGGAGCAAAGACAGCATGATTCACCATGGCAACGGGAGCAAACAGCTGAGTTACGTACTTCCGGCGAGGGAAATTGATAAGTTCCTTCAAGCATATGCCGACTATAGGAGCACATTTACTGCAAGAAAAGCAACACAGCTGCAGCGGTAGAACAGAGAGAAAATATCTGCAGTTATTTGAATCATTTCTAATAATGAATAAATAATGTCAGGAAGGTTATTTTGTCTCTTGTTGAGTAAGGAGTGGTTTTTGATCTGTTACCAATCTAATAAGTAATCTCCGTGATCGTAACCCCCCACCTACACACACAGATATCACTGCACGCTAAAAAGAAACTGTAGCTGCCTGGCATATGTTAAAAAAGTATTTATTTAATTTTAATTCTCAAGACTTAAAAAATATTCGCCGATTTTTTTTAAACGTAAAAATAACTTTCCGTAGCCGAACTCGCTACCTCTGCAGTGGGAGGCAGCGTTGCTATCAATTGAGCTAATGTGTGAGGCAAGTCCTGGACGGTGGATAAGTCCACATCCTTCTCCGGTGTTTGACATTCCTTAGTTCCTATTGTTAAGGGTTTAAAATAAGGAAAAGAAAACTTAATTTTTTAATAGCGAGTCCCTGGAAAAACTCACTATTTATAATATCGCTGAAATAAAAATGAATCGGGAAACTGCAGTCAATCGACTCGTGTCCTCCAAATCCTCTACCGACGTAAATAACATTTCCTCTGGATTAATCAGCCTCCTCTCTACATGATCCTCTATGAATGAACATGTTATTTTGGTTTCTGAGTGGTGAAAACGTGACGTCTCTAATGTGAATGTTCTCTAAATGTTAATGAAGAACTCATATTTGAACATCTTTCACTTTAAAAAGGGGCGGAGACCGCAGAGAACTCTAAGTTTCCTGAAGAAAACCTGCTACCGACCAGGTTTCGTTCACAGACTCAGTTACCATAGTGATTGATTCTGAGTTCATCCTAACCCGCTTCTTGGAACGGGCTTGGTTTCGCCCACTTTCCCGGGTTTGAGTTATCCCTCTTTCTGGAACCGAAAACTCAGAGTTTTGCCGAATTTGGAGTTCACGAACTCTGAGTTCCAACAAAACCTGCTTCTTGAAACGGGCCCCAGGAAGCTTGTGGCCCACCCTCTGTTGTTTCTACATTACAATTAAGCTCTTTTACCAACTGCATTATTTTGTCTTCTCCTGATTCACTACGATTTGAATAAAGAAACACTTAAAATGCAATTTAATCTTAATCTTTTAAATATATGCCCTCATCATCTAAAAAATGCCACAAGAATGTGTTAAAAACACAATTTTCCTCAGAGTGGGTCTTTAAATGACTCGTTTGTCAATCATCTATTTATATTAAAATGTTAATCATCTTCTTGTGTGTGTTTTTTTTTTTTTCTTTTTAGGATATGATTCAGTTTTACCAGCAGAACTCCCTAAAAGAATATTTTCGGGATGTGGACACCACGTTACGCACGCCTTACAAGCAACCAGAGCAAAGCAACTCGTCCAACAACACACAAAATGCTGCACCAGGTACTGGCAATCTGCATCTCTTTTGCAAGTCATCCAGACAAGCAGTCCAGAGAGACAGAAATGACTCATGTGTGGTTCATTTTTTAAGAAAACTTTTAGAACTATGCTGCAATGTGGGCTGTTTCCAGCAGGGGGCAGCATGAAGTACTTTGGTGTAGCCAGAGCCAGGTATGACTTCTCCGCCAGGGACCGCTCAGAGCTGTCACTGAGGGAGGGCGACACCATCAAAATCCTCTCCAAGAAGGGTCACAGCGGCTGGTGGAAAGGAGAAGTCTACGGAAGGGTGAGACTCCCCAAACATCCACACACGTTCAAAAAGATGTTTTATAAAATAATTTAATCACCAAATCCATCTGTTTTTACCCTCCAGGTGGGCCTTTTTCCTTCCAACTATGTGGATGAAGATTACTCTGATTACTGCTGACGTACCAACACATTATTTGAATGTGAAAGTAATATATATGTGAGGGTCTGCATATATGTGCTTGAATGTGGTTTGTTTTGAATGAATGAGTGAATGGTATTGTGGTGCGCCGTCATATAAATAAACAGTTGAACTAAACAGACTTGCATGGCTTGTGTGGAGCTCAAACTTAACATTAACTAATCATAAAATAACCTTAAAAATGACTAAAATGAGAGACACTACTCTTTACATACTTATAAGCCTATAGGGCACTATGTCACAGAAACATTGTTTCATCTGGTGTGTTTTGTTGAAGGGTTGGTTGTACTCACAGATATGTCTCTAAATTAACAGCTTTCCACCAGCATTCAATTAAAGATTGAAAAAAATAATCATATTTTTGTTATTTTTATTTAAACCTAAAATAAAACCACATTTACATGACTTAATTAACCACTAGCTTTCATCTTCTTTAAATGAACTTTTTCTACTTCTGTCCTAAAATACACATTTTAAAATCTTTATTCTTCACAAAAATAAAGAGACTCCTTAATATGTTTATTTGATGTACTACCAAGTAATTTGAGCAGACAACAGTCACCACTTACTTGTTCCTTTCAGATTTATTTTAAAAATATCAAAACAAACAAAAAATGACTGCAAAGTAACAAGTTTTACATTTTAGATGGTGATCAAAAAATTAAAGTTGAGCTAGATGGCGCTCTCTTCCCAGCTGTAATGTCACATGGTGGATGTTTCCAGCTGCACACTGGTTTGTGTCTCCAGATCTGATGCTTCCATCAGACCCGGTCGTCCTCCTTCTGCTATTGGTAGTACAACTCCAGATTCATGCCATCATGGATTTCATCTGAAGAGGCTGCAGTTAAGAATGGATCTGTGACATAACAGGGCTCAAATTAACTCACAAATTAGCTGAAACAGAAAATAGAATTAATTACCTTAATATTATCTAATGGAGGGGTCTGGAATCTTTGACACTAAAGGAATCGTTTGGTATCGAGGTATCTTAATTTTGGTGTTTTTCTCAGCAGTCGTACAAAAAAAGGCAATTTTACCAATATTAGACTACCTCAGTTTAAAATCTTAACAAAAATGACAAAACTTAAATTATTTATTTAAAGAATTGGGATTCTTATTTAAAGCCAAAGAGCCAGATGTTGCTCCAGAGCATCAGGTTGCAATGCAGACCCCTGATCTAATGAATCACTTTCTGGGTTTAAAATACTGCAGAAATTAATGGAAAATAATCGGTCCTGCATCAGCTTAGTAGAGGCAAAGTCGGTTCATCAAAAGGATACAGTCACCAAGAGACACGTGATCCTTGAAGATTGTGTACCTATTAAAACAAAACACAATTTACTAAATGATAAAGGCAAAAATGCAACATTAATTGTGGTACAAAGTAAAAAAAAAAGGCAAAGGAAGATCATGTTACCATTTCTTTAGTACAATTTTGTCATATCGTGTTCCCGTCTGCGCTGCAATGAGTTTCTTCAGGTCTCCAATCGTGTCTTCCGAGCTGTGCAAGGAAGTTGAGGAGCATTTTGCCGCCATAGAAAACCCTTAAAAACAAACACTACCAGCTTATCTGGAACCACTAAACCAGGATCTACAAATATTATTCCTATTTGCAAATTTTCAATAACAAACTCTTGTTAGTGGCTTTAGGCTACCCACTTTGCACACACATGTATTTGATATCTAAATCTGTAATTTGACATTTACAGCTATAAATACGCATTTTGCATTTATTCATAGAGGTGTATAGCACATCATCATTTAGATCTGTGACAGACGATTGTCCTGCAGCTATTTGCGTCGCGGTCCCATCTGTAAACAAGCCACCATTTTTCCTCAAGGAGGGTTGGGGTTAAACGGGTGATTAAATAAAGAATAATTTAGAGGGTGGGTAAATTGTCTTTTTTGTGTGCTTTAGATGCCATCTTTCAGACTTTCTGTACTACCACAGAGGTTGTTGCATCCTGAATCTGTTGGTATCTAAATTGTTATTTTTTAGGGGATTTTTGTGCATTTAAAATGTCCCAAGTAGGGTTTTGATTAGTAAAATTGTTGAAAATGAAGATGTACTGTTCTGATTGTCCGGGATATATTTTCTGTTAACAGATGAAGTTGGATTAATATGCTGAACTGCTGTTTCGATGCAAGTTTCTGATATATTTTAACCCCCAGTAGATTTCAGTAAAAGAAGGCCCTGGTTTGAATCCAAGTTGAGTTTAATCTGTGCATGTGTGGGTTTTCTTAGAAAACATGGTTCATAGATTAATTGGCGACTCTAAATTGACTCCAGGTGAGGGTTTGTGTGAGGGTGAATGGCCTGTGACAGACTGGTGACCTGGTGACCTTCATCCAACAGTAGATTGGTTGACTCCAGCTGCCCTGTGACCCCAAAAGGGACACCATGGGTACTTATGATGGATAGATGTATTTATATTTAGTAATTGTTTTTTTTAAAAAGTACACTAATAGTCTTCTAAAATATTTAAATGCTAGATCACTATAGATAGATGTGTAGGAGACCTGTACATGCAGATATATTTTAGAACACTATTGCTAGACACCAAATAGAGTAACATTAGAGTAGCCTGAGATGCCCAGTAGAAATCTACAATATATATTTATTAGTTATCTAATATAAATCTTTTGTTTGGTGAGTAATTTCAAAATCTGGATGAATAAATGTGTTTCTTAAGGAAATATATCCTGCTTTTTTCGTTAACTAACACTGTTCATTAAGCTTATTAAACTTAAACCTACGTCATTATAAATGATGTGACCTACTCATAACCAGAACATTGCAGGGCACTATTAAAACCCAAAACATCTTTCTCACAATCGCAGCTCTTTACAGAAGGATACTTGCACTTGACCCGGACTTTCTTCCCAAGACGGTCGTTGCAAATCACTTCAATCATCGTGAGTTTCTGTGTAAAAGAGGAGCAACAGTGAGCCGAAATATTGAAGTAATGTGTGAATATTTTGACCAACACCAATCGTTCACACCATTAACATGGAATGAAAAAGATGAGCAGCAATTTTAGGGTGAGCAACAGAAACTAAATTGACGATAAAATTCGACCAGCCATGTTTTGTTTAGCTAACGTTAGCTTGTGCGCATAACTGTTGCATAAACACAGAAATGAATTAAAATGCTCGCTTTAAGATCATAATAACGTTTCAACAATGTTGCTAGAAATGTTAAATGTTATAAAAATCTGACAAACATACCTAAAATGTAGCCCAAGAATGATGGATTTTCTTCACTAGTTAAAACCTTCTGGAACGCTCTCGGTGCTCATCACTGTAGAATCGATGCTGCGTGTTTTCGTCCTCTTAACCAATTAGATAGACATAAAGATGATTGACATGAGTCAAAAACCAATGACGGCACGGATAGGTCCTTTGGAGGCGGGCCAAACTCAGAAAACAACTTGTGCCGTAAACCGACTGTCGTACTTGTCGAGTCGCAGCTCCGTCGCATCGTTTGAGCGTTAATTTCAAATTTGAAAACATTGCAGCAGATAACATGGCAGACGAGGAGAATTTACCGTCGGGATGGGAAAAAAGAATGAGCCGTAGTTCAGGTAAATATTCATCCGGCGGGGAAGGCTGAATGAATGTATAAGCTCAACTGTAGCCCATAAGTGGGGTTAGCAACTTAGCTTGGTAGCTAGCAGCAACCCATGCATCGTGGTAAGCGAGATGCTCTGTGAACGTTCAGGTGAGGGTGGTCTGCTGATGCATGAGTCGGTGTTACTGACACGGTTATCAGGAAACGTGTAGCCGGTAAAATGCATTTAATTTTAACGGCTTGCTTTAGTAAAAACTGAAGATGTGCTGCAGGGCCTCCGTTGCATGACGTCACATGGATATTGCGCAGACTCAGGTTAGACCTGATGTCTAAGGTTATTTCGTGAACATGCATACTACTAAGCTGACTATTTTGAGGTATATTTTGAGAAAGACAACTTGAAACTTTTCCCGTAGATAATGGCAATTACTTGGTTTTATTAAATTTCCCTCCAAAAAAAAAAATAAAAAAATAAAAACAGATTTCTTGAAGCATATAAACCTATTTATCTTATTTATTTGTATTGTTTCACAAAAAAAGCCTATGTGGAAATTGTCCTATTAAGGGTGTGGAGTGCACAATAAATTGTAGTTACAATGTAATGGGGGAGGGGCGGATGATTGTTTTGTAAAAGCCAAAGGTTTTTGTTTTTGCTAGTTTTCAATTGAGTATAAGTGAAGAATTACAAATGAATTAGGTTTTTGAATACATAAGCTCAATTGTAAATCTTGACATACTGTGGCTAAGTTAGCAGATAATAGTGGATACATTTGATTAGTTTTATTCAATATTATGCAGCTACATGACCATCTGTTGTGAAACTACAATAATAACGCATATATGGGGAATTATTAGTGCTTTTGCAGTCACAGTGGGAAAGGTCACATAAACTGTAATTTGATTTTTGTGTATTCTATTGTATTTATGCATTCCAAAGGTAAGTGTTCTCAAACTGCTCTCTATTTGTTGTTTGTAGGCAAGGTGTACTATTTTAACCACATCACTAATGCCAGCCAGTGGGAACGTCCTGTGGGAGATGGCCGCGGAGAGCCAGATAAGGTAGAGGTTTTATCAGATTCGTTTGATTTATTTTTTTTGAAAATTGCTTCATTGGCAGTATTTAGTATTGAAATCATAATAAAGTAGCTAAAGAAGTGTTTGTAGGGTTTGTGGTGGTCAGTGTCAGCAAACAGAAACAGTTTCAAGCTCAGTTTGATCATTTCTTTTCTTAAAGACCCACTCTGATAATCTTTTGATCTATTTTAAAAGTGGTCTGTTAAATGTGATTATGCCATTTCTAACAAAAAAAAACTGTGTTCTTCTATAGGACATAGTTTTTATGGAGCAGTCAGACACTCATAACTGCATCTCTTATTAAATAATACTGTCTTGTGTATACTGATCAATGTTTCATTTCCTTTTTTGGAAATTTTTAATTTTTTGAGAATTCATACAATATTGAAAAAGTAAATGATTACTCAAGAATCACAGTTGTGCTTTTTTTTTAAGAAAAGAAAAATATTGCCACTAAACATTTTAAACGATCATTGATGTATCGTTTATCTTTTCGTGTTCCCTCCTCCCTCTCAGGTGCGGTGCTCCCACCTCCTAGTAAAACACAATCAGTCCCGACGTCCATCTTCTTGGAGGGAACAAAATATAACAAGAACTAAAGACGAGGCTGTAGAGCTTATTCAGAGTAAGTAAGGCAGAGGACAGAGACACATAATGTGTTTTTAAAGTCTCATCAATAAATTTTCTTTATTGTTTATTTTTTCTTCCAGAGTACATAGAAGAAATCAAATCTGGACATGAGAGTTTTGAGTCTCTAGCCTCTCAGTTTAGCGACTGCAGCTCAGCTAAGAATGGTGGAGATCTGGGACTGTTTGGCAGAGGTACCTGCATTACAATGTCTGATGAGAAATATTCTGTTTCCTTAGTTTCAGTTCTTCAGATAATATGGTATTTTCCTTATTTCTTAAATGTATTCTTATTTCATTTAATAAACTACATAATTCATTCTCTCAATATAGTCTTCCCTGCCTTGTTTACTTTTTCACTCTTTTCATTTTTTTACTTATTTAATTGAAGCAGAAACTGTTTTATTTGACACCACTCACACTTCCGCACACATTTTGATGTATTAGTTCTTTAACATGAAGTATCTTTTCCTTCACGTTTAAGGTCAGATGCAGAAGCCTTTTGAAGATGCGTCCTTCAATCTGAAAGTGGGAGACATGAGCGGTCCCGTCTTCACCGATTCTGGCGTCCACATCATCCTACGCACCGGCTGAAAGGGCTCACACTTCCTGTCTCCATCTTTACGTGTTTGCATCCAGACCAGCCTCACCTGTAGTTTCTTTCTATGTCACGACCACTCAGTGAATACAGCTTACAGCCTGATATCATTGTTTTAGGATGCATCCAGACATGGTTCATTTCCTTACCCAGAGAACTGAAGGATTCTTCACGATCTCAGCTTTTTATTAGCCATGGCCGATATAAAAATGCGTGATATACAAATATTATTAGTGCCTGTTGAAGTGACTGTTCTCTGGAAGTACATGGGGAGAGTTGAGCAGTAAGTGTGGAAAAGCATGTCATTTGAATGCTTTAAAAGGACCATTTGCTGTTTGTTTGACTGTAACCTTTTCCATTATTACTGTACGCGTGCCAAAGCAGTTCCTTTACCTGTTTTGATTTGGATTCGGATGGTTTAAATGTCTTTACAACATGAGTTCTCTAGAGTTTTACCTAGTTAACTCTCTAACTCTGGTCTAATATTGCTTCCATGAACTCAAAATGTTTCTTTACTAAGCTGACTGCATGATCAGTGCTCTGAAAACCCTGAATGATGAGCCCGCAGGTTTCAACTATTGGCTAAAAAGCTTTTAAAAGCTATAATGTTCAGATGAACTGTTAACACTGTTTTTGTTTGAGAATAAATGATTGAAAACCCTTTTTGTGAGACTGTTACATTTTGTTAATTTGAGCTTTGTCCCATTGACTGTATATTAGAATATGAGCATACACAGTAAATGTTTTGTCCTTGAATGTGCATATTTATGATGAATATCAACAGTGTCATTGGAGCTTGAATGAAACCTTTTTTCTGTGTTTGGTGTTGGTTTTTACACAAAAACACTATAATTAACAGATTATGGCATTAATATTAAGTTTTGAAGATAACCCCACAAACATGGATACGTATTCTTATATAGATAATTCAGTTTTGAAATCACAAATCATTCAGTACTGACTGTATAAGAGGCTGGAATTTCCTGCCCAATTGCTAGTTTTATTTCCCCCCAAGTACCTGGTAGTCCTACGCTCAACAAAATAAGTAAAGAAAGTTTAAATAATGTCAGAACCATTGTTACAGACCTCATGACATGACTGGTCAGGTCAATACAACAACTGGTATAAATGAGATCGATGTGCAAAGTCATATGAGAACTCTACTTATACAGTTAACAACTTTTAAATTCTTTTAAAAGCTAGATTTAGTTTTTACGGTTACTTCTTTCAAACTGTATCTTCATCCATCTATCTATCACCTGCGGTTAGTCCAGTGGGATGTCCCAATGGGGTTGCTGGAGCCTATCTCAGCTATTTCAGGATATAGAAATACACATAAACAAAATCTTGAATTTAAAGGCAGGGATTTGATTGTGATTGGCTGTGAGGAGAGTAAGCTCTTCAGCTATTGGCCCAGAGTGGAGGCCAACTGATGACGTAAGGAGTGATGAATAGACACCAGCATGTCTGAGGTGAAGTAGATCTTCCTTTTTGAAATTGCACCAAAACTTCACTCCAATAAGGAGAGAACTTGAAAGTGTGATTGAAATATTTAATTGCAAAAGTTTTAATTGTGAAGCACAAACAGCGATTAGTGTTTTGGCGGTTGAGCTCTGGGCTGGAGACATCTTGCATGCTAGTGATGACCTCAGACCAGTGAAGAGACCCCCAAAAAATTAGGAAAGGCTAACCTCAAGGTGGGTTTTTCTTAAAGGAGGTACCAATTAGACACAAGAACAAACATTTACATTTGAGTGAAATAAAATTGATCAATAAATTTCAAGAAAATTGAATTGCTATAATCATGGCTTAATGAATGCTTGTTTCAGAATGCCTAGTGATCAAGGCTTTATGCAAAAGACGGTGCTGCCTACGTTGAGCTGCCTGCATAGACATTGTGCATTCAAGACAGCTCAACACTTATTTAAAATAAGCCTAAGTTTCTGATTTATTGCATGCTATGTTTTTTTTTCCCATACAAGTGAACACAAATCATAACTTATATATATATATATTTTTTTTAAAGATTTGCAATATGACGACCTTGTATCACAAAGTTCTCATACATCAGGAGTCGTGGACATGGCGCTGATTAAGGTAAAATGAAGGTTGGATACACTGACATCTCACGGCTGACAGGAGTTGGATCCAAAAAGCATGATGTGCATCATCAAACTTTATGAAGCGATTGTGCTGTGTTTCATTCACATTTGGATTTTTTGCAAAAGTATCTTGCTGACACAAGTTAACAATTTAAAACAGATCAAATCAGCAATTAAATCAATAATGACAAAAAACAAGTAAAAATCTGAGAATCTAAGGTTTTGTCACACTGACATCTATGGAGGGACTTTTGTGAGTAAGATTTTCTTTTTTTTTTTGCATTTTGAGTGTGACAAGAAAAACTTAAAAACAAGCCCTCTAAAAGGAAAAATTTTAACATCTACCCAAAGCAAAGGCACAAAAACAAATATAGATACAAACCACAATTTGAATATCAATACTAAATAATACACAATAGAAAAATTAAATCTAACATAAGTTGAAAAAAAACACAAGTAATAAAAAAACACTAAAGCAAAAAGCTCACAATTAGTTAATAATTTTCCATTTCAACACAAACATTTCATTGTGTATTTTTATAGGGGGCTATCAAAGCATGTCTTTTTGTAGGGCCGTTTCCTGTAACTTTGATGCTTGTTTTCTTGGGTCTGTCCATGCTCTTATCTCCGTGTTTTTAACATGTCCAACTTCCTTTAAGGTTCCATATAAGTAGCAGCTTTAGCTTCTCTGATCAAATCTTCCCGGCTCTTGGCTCTGCTCAGTGTTCTTTTTATTTTAAAGAGGTGCTACAACTTTCAACACTTGAAGAGGTAGGAATTATTTTTTCATCCTTAAATGCTGAAATTGTATTTGGGTTTTTTGTTAATGTTATTTTGCCAGCAACAAAGTCAAGAAATAATCTTCAGTTTCTAATATTGTTTAGATCAGGAGTCTGCAACCTGAAGCTTTGGAGCTACATGTGGCTCTTTTATATCCCTCCATTGTGGCTCTTTGACTATTAAGAACAATAATTTGGATTAGTTAAGCATTATCATTTATATTTAGATTTTATACATGTCAGATAACTGATTAAAACAACAGTAAAAAGTTTAAACAACTGTCAGGACATCAGTGTCTAGTTACTGTTCAGAGCTAAAGTCTTTGACTATCGAATTGCATTTATGGATTAAAAAATAATATTTGTAGACCAATGTTGTCATGTTTATTATTTATAGTAAAAGGGGAAAAGGGACGATAGTGGCTAAAAATCATAAACTGAAAATGCTATTTGACTTGGTTTTCTTGCATTTTTATTTAAGTAAATTTACATTATTTGACAAAGGATGAATTTTATTTTGAAAGGAACTTGTAGTATATTAGCTGCTGTTTGAAGTAAAAGAAATTCATTCATTCATTCATTCACCTTCTTGTCCGCTTCTTCCCTTTCGGGGTCGCGGGTAAAAGAAATTGAAATACAATACTCCTTATCAATTATTGTAAACATAAAAAATATACATGTCATAAATTAATAGCTTAATGGGTAAAAAAAAAACAAATAAAGTGTATTTTTCTAAAGTGTGATGTTGCAGCTTTCACTAGGTTTGGGTCAGTAAAAAATTGGCCCAAATGGCTTCTTTAGCGTCAAGGTTGGAGACCCTTAATTTAGATGTTTTGGGCATCTATATGCTGGGGTAATGTTTACTTTTTCAACATGTTTATTAGATTTTTTTTCTTACATGTTTTTCCTGCAATACCAGACATTTTTGAAGCCCTAAGCTTGAAAAAATTAACATATGGTGTGAGATGAAAACAGATATATACAAAAATATCATTTTGCATCTTCTTGTGTTAAACTTTTGTAGGAGGATGACCCAGAATCAAAAAGTGATTAAAAAAAAAAGAAACTACAATTGTGTGTGTGTTTTTTTAAACACTGTCGATCTGAAGCTAAGAGTTTGGAAAATAAACTTTATCCATCCGTGCTGCACTGCAAAAACTGATTCTTAAGAAAGTAAAAAGACCCTTGTTTCAAGAAAAAATCTAACTTTTGGTCTTGCAAGAACAAAAAATTCAAGTCAGTAAGACATGTCTTAGTGACTGGATTTATTTCTTTTGAATAAATAGGAATTCTTGGTAAGACAAATGTTCTTACCCCATTGACAGATTGTTTTGCATATTCAAAGAGAATGTTTTAAAATGTTAACATTTTTGACTAATTTCTAGAGGGACTGTTTTTACAGTGTAATAAAATGGGAAAACCACAAATTTAGAAAGGGAATTTTTGGAAATGTAAAAAGCAGAGAAATATAAAGCAAAGTTAATTTAGTCATTTATGTTGAGACATGAATAGAAACAAAAATGTGAAGTTTACTATGGTAACATTTGACAGCAAACAGCAAAACTGCAGAAATTCTATAAGCACAAAACAAACAGGAAATGTTGTTTGCCTTAGTGCGACTGGTGCTCTGGAAAACTAATGATTGAGTAAAAGACAATGTTTTCCTCAAAATAAACTATTGTAGTTTTAAATAACCCAAATAAACTGTTTAATACAACCTTTATATTGCATCCAAAAAATGTAAAATTTTCATTAAAAAACTAAATCTCAAGTACAGTAAGGTAAGGGTAAGCATTCATTTTATGATCTATACTAGAAACTAATTTAAAGTCTTAACTTTAAAAATTTATTCTAAAACAATTTGATTTTTATAGAGAGGAGAGGAAAACCATTTATGAGCTACTAAACTTAATGACATTTGACAGTAAGTTGTTAGTGAAGCAGAAAAAAACGTGATCGTGTAAAACATTTACAAGGCGGTTCATCTAATCTAAGATTATGAGTGGGGAATAAACAAAAATTCCTTAGAAATGAAGTCATATTCTCAGAAACATCTTCCCACATGGTTGTTATGGTCAGATAACAGAATGGGCTGTTTTATTGCAAAAAAAAAAAAAAGAAAAATATTGTCATAGTAAAAAACACTGATAAGTGAAGTGTGATCAACCTGATGATGTTGACCTATTTTTGTTTGACCCATTTTTGTGAATTAGTGAATAAATAAGGCTTTTTTATGTTAAATATTGCAAACACACCGATTGACTGGAAACCTGTCCAAAATGTGGACACCTTCTGGGAGATGATATAGGCTCCAGCAACCTTTTGGTCCCAAAAGGGATTCAGCGGACTCTAGAAAAACAATGGATGGATATTGAGAAACAAATTAGTGATAAAATTACCAAAAAATGTTGCTTAGAGATATTTACACATTCATAATTGCAACAATTTTGCATGCTTGTGTTTATGTCATTTAATATCTTTAATTTCAGACATGGTGGCGTTTTTATCGTCAGTTGTTTTCCTGGCAATCCTCCTGTATCCTGTTTTGTCATGTCGGATTGGAAACAGAAGTGAGTGTGAAGCTGCCACTTTCATACCAGGCCACAATCTGGTGGGAGAAGGCTTCGACGTGGTCAGGCTGCAACGAAAAGGAGCTTATGTGATTGATGTGAAGACCTACCTCACAGACAGCGGCCTCTGCACCCTCTGCTCCAACTCCCTCCAAGGAAACAGACTGCAGAAAGTGAGTAAGAAACAGCAACATAACAGTTCCAAATAGGCATCAGACATGACGTCATCCTGGATTTATTTTTTTTCCCTTCAGTTACCAGCTTCTGTGATTGACTGGCGTGCATTCAGCCGCTGCAGTGCTGACATCTACAGCTCTTCCCACACTACTGTCAGGTACAGTCTGAAGCTGCATTCTGCCTCTATGTTAGTTTTAGCTAATGCTGCAGATTTGTCTTCAAAATAAAAATAATGATTTGTTCCCAGCTCTCTGATTGAGACATACTCTGCTCAGGACAGTAATGACTGGAAGGTAGTGAATATCTCGCACATAATTAACGTTAAAGCATCGTGTACAAATCAAAACCCGATTCATTTTTTATTTTAATTTATCAGGTCGGTCTGGATTTAGAAAAGTACGTATCGGCCAACCTGGAAGTGGGAGGAACACAATCCTCCGCTTACAGTTTTGGTTCACAGAGGGCCAGTGAGGATCGTCACTCCTTCAGCATACACAGAGTCACCTGCAGCCATTATAGGTATCCAGTGAACACTCTTGCATGATTATAGAAATGTTTGCATTTCCAAATTTTCCATCAATTTTTTTGCTTTTTTTGTACTTTTTGTCCAGTTACCGTACATCAGCCAGACCACCCCTCAGCTCTGAATTCAGGAAAGATGTTGGAAGACTACCAAGCCATTACAATTCCTCCACTAGAGCTCAGTATGGAGAACTTATTCATATCTACGGCACACACTACATCAGACAGGTTCACATTCTTTCACTTTTATGTTTATGATGTAAAAATTGTGTGTGTGATATAAATGTTAAAAAATAATGAGAAACTTTCTTTAGATTCATCTTGGAGGAAGGGTGAGGCGAGTGACAGCAGCACGAACCTGTTTGGCTTCACTGAATGGACTCTCCTCAAATGAGGTACTTGAAGAAAACATGTCTCACAGAAATACATACAAATATCACATTTTCAGATGGATATAGTGAACTGAAACAGATACAGAAACGTAGGTTAAAAAAATTAAACCTAAACATGACAGAGAATAAAATAGGACAAAAGTCTGAACTATGGAGAGACAAAAATGGTGACCCAACAGGAAACAACTTCATACAATTCACCTAAATACCTGTGGCAGGAAATGAGGAGTACTAAAACATCTGAAAAATCATTTGACCAGACGATACCAGCTAGGCACAGGATGTCTATTTGTCTACAGGAAATCTCTGACAACTCTATTTTGTTACTCTATTAGATGTCTACTAAAAGTGTTCTGAAAGAAATCTGCATACAGAGGTGTACTACACATCTACTTGTAGTCATCTAATGTTAGGCTATTTTTAGATGTCTATTAGTGTACTTTTAAAAAACATTTACTTGTTTAAAAAAAATAAGTACTGCAATTTTACATCCATGTTGGGGGTCACAGGTCTGCTGGTTCCAAGCCAGTGACCCAGTGGAGTACATCCTAATCAGGTCACCAGTTTGCTACAGAGCCACACTAACACATAGCAAGAAGAAATTTACCGACAGCAGTTAACCTTTGATACATGTTTATTGAACTGTGGGAGAAAGCAGGAGAAAATCCACACCTGTAGAGGGAGAACATGCACACTTCCCACAGAAAGGTCCCAGGTGGGATTTGAACCAGGTTCTTCCCACTGTGAGGTGAAAGAGCTATTGACATTTGACTATTGATGTCGCCATTGAGTGGTAGTAACGTTTGAATTGGAGGACACTATTTTTCCAAATCTCTCCGCTTGGATAGCTAAATGTAGGGGCAGGAAGAAACCAGAGGGGTAAGGAAGGAATTCAGATTACGCCCAAAAGACATCCAAACATTAGACGTCTCTAACTAGATGTGTCAGAGACCTCTATATGAGAAGCACTATCGATAGACATCTAATACAGTAACAAAATAGAGTTGTCTGAGATTTCCAGTAGACATCTACAGTAGATCTCTATTAGTTATCTGATAAACAATTCGTGAGTTTACAACGCACAAGACATGATGAGACCGCAAAGCAATTAGCTGTGGGAAAGTCATCTGCTAGAGATCTAGCAAGGTACATTCTATAGCACATGGCAATAGGGCCACATAAGAAAAGAAACCCAAGAACACGCAAATTCACTCCTACACTTCTAACTAGCACACAACCGTGCAGCTATATTCATAGAATACAGTGTTTTGTGATTGTGAATTGTCCTTTCTACTATCTCTTCCAGGTCCACTCTTGCTTATCTCTGGGTATATCGATTGGTTTGGGAAAGTTCAAACTATCCAGCGCTCACAAGTCCTGCAAACAGGTTCTCCAGAACCAAGGTGTTTCCGCAACATACAGCTCTGGCTTCCATCAGCACTACACAGACGTCTCAGGAGGCAATGGATGGCTAGGGGAGTTTTCACTTGCCCATAATGACTCTACGGGCTACCTGACTTGGCTGGAATCTTTAAAGGATCACCCAGATATTGTTTCATACTCACTTCGCCCAATATATGACCTAATGCCGAGTGAGACCCAAAGAGCTGGGATGAAGGCCGCTATTGAGCAATACCTGGGGGACAACGCCGTGAAGCGCTCACCAAATGAACCAGTGTGTGGAGGGTATACTCCCAATCTGGCTCCCAACTGCTGTCCCATGCAGACCTGGAGAGGAACCTTGAAGGTGACCATCATCCGAGGATGGAACTTGCGAGGCGATTTAACAGGCAGGACCGAAAGGTGAGGCAAGGTGAAACCCTCTGAGTAATTTGTCAGTAATATTCATAAACCAATTCCTCTTGTGTTTTTTTCTTGTTCACAGCTATGCCAGGATGTGGTTTGCTTCACACTATCGCAGGACTCGTATGATTCGGTCAAATAATCCACGATGGAACGCTTACTACAATTTGGGCAAGGTCAGTCAACTTCAGCATTGAAAACAAGTTCAAACAATGCGGCTATAAAAAGAAAAAAGAAAGAAAAAAAATCACTGTTCCCCTTTTTCTACAACAAACATGATTTTATATTTATTTATGGCAAATTACTGCTTCCATAATATTAGATGAAATAATTTGAATTTTTTAACCAATCCAAGTTTAAACAAAAGAAAAAATATAATATACATAGTACTAACATATATGTCTGAATTTGATCTAATTAGCTTTGAGCTCAAATAAACACTAAAAGAACTCACATCTGTAAAACGTTCTTTTATTTTGTTTTTCATAAAGGTGGACACTCATGCTAATTTGAAAGTTGAGGCCTGGGATGAAGATCGAAGATCTGATGACCGCCTGGGATCATGTGTGAGGTCTGTGGTTCAGGGCACACACAGATTCACCTGCCCGGCTAAAAAGGGTGGCTTTGAAATTCAGTACACTCTCACCTGTGACCCTCATCTGACAGGAAACAAGTGTGAACGATATAAACCATCTCCCAAGTAACAAGTGTTTTTAAAAAGGATAATTTTCCAGAAATTTCTCAAATTTGATCAAAATGTCCTAACTGCCTGTCTTTGTCCGACATGATAGCTTTTGATTTAAAAATCTGACTGTTCTTTTGATCTGAAAAATGTCTGCAATAACAATGTCACTGAAGAAGTCACAATATCTTGAATATTTGAAGGAATGAATGACTGAATGACTGAATGAAAAGGTTTATTTCAAGAAATCAGGTAATAATACATAAAATAACATCTTACATTATCAATCACAAGTCTAATAATTCTAATTGTCATGTTGTCACCTGAACCCCACTTTCTGATCACATGTAAACAAATTTTTTCCTTTTACTTAAAGGGTAACCAAAGCCTAAATCAACTTTTTTGGGGGGGCTTTTGACCTCTATAAATGAGGCTTTAAAAGTGCTGTCTGTTGGTCATTGCCAAATTTTTGACAATTTAAAATAAACTTTATTTAATTCTTGAAAATAAAGTCAAAAACCGCCTTTTGCCATCCCCCCTAAAGGTTGAATTCAGGCATTAAAGTTTAATTATGTGATTGGTCAAACCATTTAAGTCCCACGTCATGATCTGCAGCTCCAATAATGATAACAGCCCCGTTCTCCAGCTCCAACCATCTGAATAGATTTTCAAATTTCGACTGTGGGTGGAGTCAGCCTCCAACATCTCTGTTTGGTTACCCTTTAACTCATGTTCCACTCTAAACATAAAAGATGGAATATATACATCAACTTCTGAAGAAACTGCTGTTTTTTTCAATGAAACTTGTAATGAGCATTAAAACATTGTTGTAAAAAAATAAAGTACATTTTTTTAAATATTTTTTTGCTTTTGTTTATTTCCATAGGTGGCTATGAGAGCAAAACTCATTTTTTTAAGCCACTTATCCACCTTCTGAACTTCCTTAATCCCTCTCAGGGTCATGGGATTAATGGACCCTATCCCAGCTACTGATAGGTTAAAAGGGGCCATACTATGATTTTCTTAAGCCTTTTAGAGTGAACTTTATCCATATATATGATCATATATTACCTTTGAAACACTAAAAAACTAATTATTTATGTTATATTTTGTGAGTTTGTTCATACCGGGAAGTAAAACGGCTCGATTCCTGAAGCTCCGCCTGCCACTGCGTGTGACTGGAGTCCCCTCCATGACATCATCCCACACAAAACCCGTGTGTCTGTATTTCTCCCGCGAAAATAATCCAAACTTCTTCAAAGTTGGATGCACATACAATATATCTGCCTTTAGTAGACCTGGCCATCGCTTCACTACACACACACGCTGCACCTTCACAACTGTGTGACCGGGGGTTTGAGGTGGGGGGTCTTAAAGGAACAACGCGTTTAAAGTAACAAACACCTATTTGAGCTGGAATTTATTGAAGACAGAACTGGAAGATATACGGTATTCTGCATCTAAAATGAATTTTTTTTTTGCCGATTACTACTAGCTCAGTGGAAAAATCCAGGGTTGTGTTAGTCTGGAGGCGGGGCTGTCAGAGCAGACTCTTCCTGGAGAAAGCTGTTGGCATCGATCTTACACGTCAGCACGTTTCCAACCGCTCATTTCCGTGGGTATGGGAGGGGCTCCTGCAGACTGCACAGGTTTTTGGAGGATTACTCTTAAATGCATGATCGGACCAAAATGCCACTTTGGGGTTCTTTATAGTGAGGAATGAACAGTAAAATGCATTTTAAACCTCAAAATGTAGAATTGTGCGTTTTAGCTTGATGCAGTGCAGGAGGGAAGCAGCGTGAGCTGCGAGGAGAGAAAGGAAAAAAAGGCAAATCATAATAGCATGCCGACGGTTGTTGTCAATTGGCTGTGCAAGGAAAAGTAATAACAAAAGTTCCTCTAAGAACTGAATGATTCTGTGGCATCACACGCTCCAGAGCTCTGAGGGTCCGAACATGGAGTAGAACCCCAGAGGAAGAGCAGCCTTCGAGAACATTCAAGTTGGGAAACAAAGCAGGAAAGGTTCAACACCGGGGTGAAGAAAAATCTAGCTGAAAAGAGGACAGAACTTTTGGTTTGGGGTTTGGCAAGGGCCAATCCAGTAATATATATCAATGAGGAGAACATGCACGATTGTTGTAAATTACCAGAAGTATTGGCTCACCTGTTCTGAATCACATATGAACTGAAGTGCCATCCCATTCCTAACCCATAAAGTTCAATATGATGTGGGTTCACCTTTCAACTCTTCTGGGAAGGCTGTCCACAAGGTTGAAGAGTGTGTTTATAGGAACTCTTGACCATTCTTCTAAAATCACATTGGTCATGTCACACACTGATGTTGGTGGAGAAGGCCTGGCTCTCAGTCTCCACTCTAATTCATCCTAAAGGTGTTCTATGGGGTTCAGGTCAGGACTTTGTACAGATCAATCAAGTTCATCCACACTAGACTCTGTAATCCATGTCTTTATGGACCTTGCTTTCTGCTCTGGTGCACAGTCATGTTACAAGAGGGACCCGCTCCAAACTGTTCCCACAAGGTTGGGAGTGAATTGTCCAAAAGTTTTTTGCATCCCGTGGCATTCAAAGTTCCTTTCACTGGAACTAAGGAGTCAAACCCAACTCCTGAAAAAGAGCCCATACTACCACACCACCAAATTTCACGTTTGAAATGTACCGTTCTCCTGGCAACTTCCAAACCCAGACTGGTCTATCAGATTTCCACATGGAAAAGCGTGATTCATCTTTCCAGACAAGGCGTTTCCGCTGCCCTAGAGTTCAGTGTCGGCAGTAGCCGCTTTAGGCACGGGCAATACGGGCAGCTGCCCAGGGCGCCGATTCAAAGAGGGCGGAATCTCAGCACTTGGAGGAAAAATCTCCGGAAGCTATGGTTTCTATTACCTGTTGTGTTTTGAACGGCCTGAAACCAGCGAATTGACGCCCTCTGCTGGTGCAGGCGCCCCTGTCGGCTGAGAAGGCGATGGACAGGTGTGAAGAAAAAGGGAGGGGGGAAGGGTCAGTCAGCTGCGGGTCTCTCCTAGAGGAAGAGGGCAGATGGGGAAGGAGGGATCTACTTTGTAGGTTTTTTTTGTTGTTGTTTTTATGTCAGTCATAACATGTCATTCTATAACCTATGTTTCAATACAGGTGGATCTCTAAATTAACAACCGCCAAATGTGGGTAAAACCTTTTTTGACGGTCAGAAAAACTCTTTCACTTTGACAGGTGAGTCTCTGTTCATCATCTCTGAGGCTCAAAGACAACCAGGATGGAGTCTGCTTCTCCCTCCACTACTGCGTGGAATTTCCGCACTCGTGCGCTTGCATTAAGAACTCGCCATTGCTGCATTTAGGTGTGCTGGGAATTTCTAACATATATTACGATTCCTTCACCTTCTTTAGTTGCATAAAAAATATATATTTCGTTTTTGCATTTAGAGAAGAAACTTTTGGGTGTTGGACCAAAAAAAAAATTCTTGTAAGTGCACAGTGGAGAATTTGAGCATCAAACAAAGGGACAAAAAAGTTAGAGACCTTGTTAAAAAGTAAAGAGTAAATAATACAGAATAGAAAGATTAACACGAACACACAAATCATAAACATAAAGCAAAAATTTTCACTTAGTTAATAATTTTTCATTTCTACACCAACTTGCTATTGTTTATTTAATAGGTGGCTTTTAGGGCAGGTGTCAACTTTCTAAAAGCCATTCATCTATCTTCTAAACCCGCTTAATCCCCTTTGGGGTCATGAGATTGCTGGAACCTATCCCAGCTACTGTTAGGCAAAGGCAGGATACATCCTGGACCGTTTACTTCCTTTAAGCTTCCACGTAAACTAAATTTTTTAGCTCCTCTAGTCAAACCTTTCCAAACCTTGATTCTGCTCGGTGCGTTTCTCGATAAATAAAGGGGTGGTGGAACTTTCAATTCTTGAAGAGGTAAGAAATATTTTTAAAAGATGATTATTTTGTGAGCCAGATAATCATGGTTGAATAATTAGTTTGCATTTGAGAGTTTTTGCAAATGTTATTCTACCACATTAAAGCCAAGGAATATCTTAGGATTTCTTACATTCTTCCAGTTTTTTGAGTACCAATGAGGTGGTGATGTTTACTTTTCAAAATGTTTAGGGGATTTTTACGTTGATTTGCCTATCCAGCAATACAATCAGTTTTTAACCCTCAACTTGCAGAAAATATTAGTCATATTTTTTGTTTTATTATTATAATAATAGTGTCATAGTGAAATTATTGAGAAATGAAGCTTCAGCAACTGGATTTAAAAGGTAAGTCATAGGGATGCTTGTTAGATATTTTCTTTAAATGCTTCTTGTGAAGTAAGTTCTCTGAATACAATGATTGTGTTTTATTTTAAATAAATAAAATGAAACAGGGACAATACATAAAAAACTCAGCTAGAAGCAAATTGAACATTTCTGCAGTTTAAAATCTTTAATAACTCCAAAGTGCATGTTTGTGTTTCTTTCACTTAATATCTTTAATTTCAGACATGGTGGCGTTTTTATCGTCAGTTGTTTTCCTGGCAATCCTCCTGTATCCTGTTTTGTCATGTCGGATTGGAAACAGAAGTGAGTGTGAAGCTGCCACTTTCATACCAGGCCACAATCTGGTGGGAGAAGGCTTCGACGTGGTCAGGCTGCAACGAAAAGGAGCTTATGTGATTGATGTGAAGACCTACCTCACAGACAGCGGCCTCTGCACCCTCTGCTCCAACTCCCTCCAAGGAAACAGACTGCAGAAAGTGAGTAAGACGGTAACATAACCGTTGCAAATAAGCATCAGACATGACGTCATCCTGGATTTATTTTTTTTCCCTTCAGTTACCAGCTTCTGTGATTGACTGGCGTGCATTCAGCCGCTGCAGTACTGACATCCACAGCTCTTCCCACACTACTGTCAGGTACAGTCTGAAGCTGCATTCTGCTTCTATATTGGTTTTAACTACACAATGCTGCAGATTTGCCTTTAAAATGAAAAAAAATATATATTTATATTTGTCCCCAGCTCCTTAATTAAGACGTACTGTGCGCAGGACAGTAATGACTGGAAGGTAGTGAATATCTCACACCAAATTAACATACAAGTATTGTGTACAGCTCAATGCCTGATTCATTTTTTTCTTGTAATTTATCAGGTTGGTCTGAATTTAGAAAAGTATGTGTCGGCCAACCTGGAAGTGGGAGGAACACGCTCCTCCGTTTACAGCTTTGGTTCACAAAGGACCAGTGAAGATCGTCACTCCTTCAGCATACACAGAGTCACCTGCAGGCATTATAGGTACAGTTGTGCTCATAAGTTTACACAAGAGGAAATCATGATTTCTTGGTCAGTTTTCACAGAATATGAATGATAACAAAAAAACGATTTTTTTTCACTCATTGTTAGTGGTTGGGTGAAGAAATTTGTTATCAAAAAATCTGTTTACCCTCTCTATATCATCTCTCAACAGACCCTTGAATACTTTATCCAGTGCTGCACTGACATTTCTGAATTCTAAGCTAAAGAACTGTCAAAAGTTCAAAGGGGAAATGTAACTGAACAATACAAAACAGGAAAGGAATATAGAAAGATATCCAAAGACCTTAGAATGCCAACCAACAGCGTTCAAACTTTGTTCAAGAAGTGGAAAGTGAGGGGTTCTGTTGAAACCAAACCACGGTCACAAAAATGTCTGTAACAACTGGTAGAAAATAGTTAGGGATGCAAAGAAAAACCCACAAATAAGTTCAGCTGTGATCCAGGACTCTGAGAAACTGCTGTGTGAATATTTTTAAGATGTATAGTGAGGACAACAAATAGGTTGCATGGTCAGGTTGCCAGAAGAAAATCTTTTTGTGCAAATGCCACAAATATATTCCATACAATACACCAAACAGCAGACAGACAAGCCCCAAAAACTTCTGGACCAAAGTCATTTGGAGTGATGAGACCAAGATTGAACTTTCTGGCCACAACCATAAACGCGACATTTAGAGAGGAGTCAACAAGGCCAATGGTGAAAAACACACTATTCCTATTGTGAAACATGGAGGCAGATAGCTGATGTTTTAGCGATGTGTGATCTACAAAGGTACAGGAGACTTGGTCAAAAATTGAAAGTGAGATAAATGCAACACATTATCAGAGGATATTGGGGGAAAACGTTCACTCTTCAGCTCAGATTGGGCATATTTGGACATTTCAACATGACAATGATCTAAAAACACAAGGCCAAGTCCACCTGTCATTGGTAACAAGATAAAGGTTTTGGAGTGGCTGTCTCAGTCTCCTGACCTCAATAGTAATAAGCCAATCGGGGGAGATCTCAAACTGGCAGTTCAAGCAAGACAGCCCAAAAATGTAAAGGAATTTGAGGGTTTTAGAAGAATGAGCTGCTTTACTATTAAGAAAAAAATAAATAAACTCAATAACAACAACCAAAAGAAACTTCAAGCTGTTATTGATGCAAAGGAGGCAATACAAGATATTAAGATCTGGGGTATGTAAACCTTTGATTTGTGAAATTTGGGACGTTTCTTTTGTCATTACAATTTCAAAATGGGAATACATTTTTTTTTCTAATATGTCTTCACCCAACCACTAACAATTAGTGGAAAAAAAGTTTTTTGCTATCATTAATATTTTGTGAAAAATAACCAACAAATCATAATTTCTTCCAGGGTAAGTAAACTTTTGAGCACATCTATATATCGTAAGCATTCTTGCACAATCACAAAAATGTTGACATTTTCAATTTTCCCGCCAATTTTTTGTACCTTTTTTCCAGTTTTCGCACATCAGCCAGACCACCCCTCAGTTCGGAGTTCAGAAAGGATGTGGGAAAGCTGCCAAGCCATTACAACTCATCCACCAGAGATCAATACAGGGAACTTATTCTTATCTACGGCACACACTACATCAGACAGGTTCACAATCTGTGAATCACAATTCTTTCATATTGACATTTTTTATGTAAAAATATATTTTTAAAATGAAAAATTTTCTTTAGGTTCATCTTGGAGGAAGGCTGAGGCGAGTGACAGCATCACGAACCTGTTTGAGTGCACTGAATGGACTCTCCTCAAATCAGGTAAATCATGTTTTTGGTGTTTTTAATGTTCTCTCCATTGTGATACATTCACTTGCAGACAAATAGATCAATCGTTTTCCTCGTCTGAGCTTGCATCTGGGTCTAAACTAGGGCTGCAACGAGTATCTGGGTGCTCGGGTACTCGTGATCTGCTCCCAAAAATTTGAGTATGAATTTTTGCGACGTCCAAGATCGCTAATTTGCCATCTTTAAAAACATAGTAGAGTGTAGTAAAATATTATGTGGGGACGATGTATTCTTGCTCTAAAATGCAGAATAGTGTTGAATTTTAAGTGTATGAACTAAAACTAAACCAAAAGAGCAGCATTAATGTCACAGGGAGTAAACATCTTCATGTCGGGGAACCTTCCTGTATTTAAAGTAAAACTAGCGAGAGTTTCTTTTCCGTTCAAAAACTGAGACAGAAGTTCCGCTCACAAACTAAACTTCTGAAAAAAATAAAATAGCTTTAACACTGGAGCTTTGGCTCAAGTGTGTACATTATTTTGGTTATGGTAACTTTACAACAGTTGACGCAATTAACGTAACTCTAGCTTATTCTGAGGTGGAGAAATGCAGCTTCGTGCTGATATGCTGCTCTGCATTGTGTTTTGACGTTGCAAATTGTCGTCCCTTCTATCTTCCAGGTGCACTCTTGTTTATTTCTGGGTATGTCAGTTGGTTTGGGAAAGTTGAAACCATCCAGAGATTATGAGTCCTGCAAACAGGTTCTCCAGAACCAAGGTATTTCCACAACATACAACTCTGGCTTCCATCAGCACTACACAGACGTCTCAGGAGGCAATGGATGGCTAGGGGAGTTTTCACTTGCCCACAATGACTCTACGGGCTACCTGAGTTGGCTGGCATCTTTAAAGGACCACCCAGATATCGTTTCTTACTCACTTCGCCCAATATATGACCTAATGCCGAGTGAGACCCAAAGAGCTGGGATGAAGGCCGCTATTGAGAAATACCTGGGGGACAACGCCATGAAGCGCTCACCAAATGAACCAGTGTGTGGAGGGTATACTCCCAATCTGGCTCCCAACTGCTGTCCCATCCAGGCCTGGAGAGGAACCTTGAAGGTGACCATCATCCGAGGATGGAACTTGCGAGGTGATTTAACAGGCAAGACCGAAAGGTGAGACAAGGTCAAACCCTTTGAGTAACTTGTCAGTAATATTCATAAATCAATTCCTCTTGTGTTTTTTCTTGTTTACAGCTATGCCCAGATGTGGTTTGCTTCACACTATCACCGGACTCCCATGATTCGGACAAATGATCCACAATGGAACGCTTACTACAATTTGGGAAAGGTCAGTCATCCTCAGCATGTTCAAACAATGCGGCAATAAAAAAAAATAGAAAGAAAAAAAATCACTGTTCCCCTTTTTCTACAACAAACATGATTTTATATTTATTTAAGGAAAACTACTGCTTCCATAATATTAGATGAAATAACTTTAACATTTTTTAACCAATCCAAGTTTAAACAAAAGAAAAAATATATTTGTACTAACATTTATGTCTGAATTTAATCTAATTAGTTTTGAGCTCAAATAAACACTAAAAGAACTTAAAATTACACATCTGTAAAATATTCCTTTATTTCGTTTTGCATAAAGGTGGACACACATTCTAGTTTGAAAGTTGAGGCCTGGGATGAAGACGTGAAAAATGATGACCGCCTGGGATCATGTGTGAGGTCTGTGGTTCAGGGCACACACAGATTCACCTGCCCAGCTAAAAAGGGTGGCTTTGAGGTCCAGTACACTCTGACCTGTGACCCTCATCTGACAGGAAACAAGTGTGAACGATACAAACCATCTCCCAAGTAACAAGTGTTTTTAAAAAACATAATTTTCCAGAAATTTCTCAAATTTGATCAAAATGTCCTAACTGCTTGTCTTTGTCCGACATGATAGCTTTTGATTTAAAAATCTGACTGTTCTTTTGATCTGAAAAATGTCTCCAATAACAATGTCACTGAAAAAGTCACAATATCTTGAATATTTGAAGGAATGAATGACTGAATGAATGAATGAAAAGGTTTATTTCAAGAAATCAGGAAATAATACATAAAATAACATCTTACATTATCAATCACAAGTCTAATAATTCTAATTGTCATGTTGTCACCTGAACCCCACTTTCTGATCACATGTAAACACATTTTTTCCTTTTACTTAAAGGGTAACCAAAGCCTAAATCAACTTTTTTGGGGGGGCTTTTGACCTCTATAAATGAGGCTTTAAAAGTTCTGTCTGTTGGTCATTGCCAAATTTTTGACAAATAAAATAAACTTGTTTAATTCTTGAAAAAATATAGTCAAAACCGCCTGTGTCCTGCCCCTAAAGGTTGAATTGAGGCATTAAAGTTTAATTATGTGATTGGTCAAACCATTTAAGTCCCACGTCATGATCTGCAGCTCCAATAATGATAACAGCCCCGTTCTCCAGCTCCAACCATCTGAATAGATTTTCAAATTTCGGCTGTGGGTGGAGTCAGCCTCCAACATCTCTGTTTGGTTACCCTTTAACTCATGTTCCACTCTAAACATAAAAGATGGAATATATACATCAACTTCTGAAGAAACTGCTGTTTTTTTCAATTAAACTTGTAATGAGCATTAAAACATTGTTGCAAAAAAAAGAAAGTATAGTTTTTTTAAATATTTTTTTGCTTTTGTTTATTTCCATAGGTGGCTATGAGAGCAGAACTCATTTTTTAAGCCACTTATTCACCTTCTGAACTTCCTTAATCCCTCTCAGGGTCATGGGATTAATGGACCCTATCCCAGCTACTGTTAGGTTAAAGGGGCCATACCACGATTTTCTTAAGCCTTTCAGGGTGAACTTTATCCATATATATGATCATATATTACCTTTGAAACACTAAAAAACGAATTATTTATGTTATATTTTGTGAGTTTGTTCATACCGGGAAGTAAAACGGCTCGATTCCTGAAGCTCCGCCTGCCGCTGCGTGTGACTGGAGTCCCCTCGATGACATCATCCCACACAAAATCCGTGTGTCTGTATTTCTCCCGCGAAAATAATCCAAACTTCTTCAAAGTTGGAAGCACATACAATATATCTGCCTTTAGTAGACCTGGCCATCGCTTCACTACACACACGCGCGGCACCTTCACAACTGTGTGACTGGGGTTTGGTTGGTGGGGGGTCTTAAAGGAACACAACGTTTAAAGTAACAAACACCTATTTGAGCTGGAATTTATTGAAGACAGAACTGGAAGATATACGGTATTCTGCATCTAAAATGAAATTTTTTTTGCCGATTACTACTAGCTCAGTGGAAAAATCAAGGGTTGTGTTAGTCTGGAGGCGGGGCTGTCAGAGCAGACTCTTCCTGGAGAAAGCTGTTGGCATCGATCTTACACGTCAGCACGTTTCCAACCGCTCATTTCCGTGGGTATGGGAGGGGCTCCTGCAGACTGCACAGGTTTTTGGAGGATTACTCTTAAATGCATGAACGGACCAAAATGCCACTTTGGGGTTCTTTATAGTGAGGAATGAACAGTAAAATGCATTTTAAACCTCAAAAGGTAGAATTGTGCATTTTAGCTTGATGCGGTGCAGGAGGAAAGCAGCGTGAGCTGCGAGGAGAGAAAGGAAAAAAAGGCTAATCATAATAGCATGCCGACGGTTGTTGTCAATTGGCTGTGCAAGGAAAAGTAATAACAAAAGTTCCTCTAAGAACTGAATAATTCTGTGGCATCACACGCTCCAGAGCTCTGAGGGTCCGAACATGGAGTAGAACCCCAGAGGAATAGCAGCCTTCGAGAACATTCAAGTTGGGAAACAAAGCAGGAAAGGTTCAACACCGGGGTGAAGAAAAATCTAGCTGAAAAGAGGACAGAACTTTCGGTTTGGGGTTTGGCAAGGGCCAATCCAGTAATATATATCAATGAGGAGAACGTGCACGATTGTTGTAAATTACCAAAAGTATTGGCTCACCTGTTTTGAATCACATATGAACTGAAGTGCCATCCCATTCCTAACCCATAAAGTTCAATATGATGTGGGTTCACCTTTCAACTCTTCTGGGAAGGCTGTCCACAAGGTTGAAGAGTGTGTTTATAGGAACTCTTGACCATTCTTCTAAAATCACATTGGTCATGTCACACACTGATGTTGGTGGAGAAGGCCTGGCTCTCAGTCTCCACTCTAATTCATCCTAAAGGTGTTCTATGGGGTTCAGGTCAGGACTTTGTACAGATCAATCAAGTTAATCCACACTAGACTCTGTCCTCCATGTCTTTATAGACCATGCTTTCTGCTCTGGTGCACAGTCATGTTACAAGAGGAAGGGACCCGCTCCAAACTGTTCCCACAAGGTTGGGAGTGAATTGTCCAAAAGTTTTTTGCATCCCGAGGCATTCAAAGTTCCTTTCACTGGAACTAAGGAGTCAAACCCAACTCCTGAAAAAGAGCCCATACTACCACACCACCAAATTTCACGTTTGAAATGTACCGTTCTCCTGGCAACTTCCAAACCCAGACAGGTCTATCAGATTTCCACATGGAAAAGCGTGATTCATCTTTCCAGACAAGGCGTTTCCACTGCCCTAGAGTCCAGTGTCGGCAGTAGCCGCTTTAGGCACGGGCAATACGGGCAGCTGCCCAGGGCGCCAATTCAAAGAGGGCGGAATCTCAGCACTTGGAGGAAAAATCTCCGGAAGCTATGGTTTCTATTACCTGTTGTGTTTTGAACGGCCTGAAACCAGCGAATTGACGCCCTCTGCTGGTGCAGGCACCCCTGTCGGCTGAGAAGGCGATGGACAGGTGTGAAGAAAAAGGAAGGGGGGAAGGGTCAGTCAGCTGCGGGTCTCTCCTAGAGGAAGAGGACGGATGGGGAAGGAGGGATCTACTTTGTAGGTTTTTTTTGTTGTTGTTTTTATGTCAGTCATAACATGTCATTCTATAACCTATGTTTCAATACAGGCGGATCTCTAAATTAACAACCGCCAAATGTGGGTAAAACCTTTTTTGACGGTCATAAAAACTCTTTCACTTTGACAGGTGAGTCTCTGTTCATCATCTCTGAGGCTCAAAGACAACCAGGATGGAGTCTGCTTCTCCCTCCACTACTGCGTGGAATTTCCGCACTCGTGCGCTTGCATTAAGAACTCGCCATTGCTGCATTTAGGTGTGCTGGGAATTTCTAACATATATTACGATTCCTTCACCTTCTTTAGTTGCATAAAAAATATATATTTCGTTTTTGCATTTAGAGAAGAAACTTTTGGGTGTTGGACCAAAAAAAAAATTCTTGTAAGTGCACAGTGGAGAATTTGAGCATCAAACAAAGGGACAAAAAAGTTAGAGACCTTGTTAAAAAGTAAAGAGTAAATAATACAGTATAGAAAGATTAACACGAACACACAAATCATAAAAATAAAGCAAAAATTTTCACTTAGTTAATAATTTTTCATTTCTACACAAACTTGCTATTGTTTATTTAATAGGTGGCTTTTAGGGCAGGTGTCAACTTTCTAAAAGCCATTCATCTATCTTCTAAACCCGCTTATACCATGGTCTGGGTGAATACTCGATTCTGATTGGCTGCTGGGTGTGCATTAAAAACTGATATACCACGGTGATAAACCACACCTAAAAAAGAAGTTCCGGTCACACAGACCAAACGTTCGATATCACTGCGCAGGCTTCTTTAAAACACATTTTCCTTCATTGTCTGGACAAAACAAGCAGTAATGGATGAACTTTCTCTCTGAACTGATGCTTTATTCAACTTATTGTAGCGACCAGCATTTATATTCCTCTCCTTTTGTAAGGTAAATTAATATTGACAAATTGGTTATTCTCCTTCTAATAAAACACCACTCGACATGAGAGGTGTAGTCTTCTGTTTCACCACAAGAGGGAGTTTCTCATTTTAGAGCAGCTCAGAAGAACGAACCTGCCGTGAAATGAAACACAGACAGAAGCTGAATATGTTCTAGCTGCTCACTGAAGGATTAACGTCAGAAAAAGAAGAAAAATATCCTAATTTGTCCGGGTCTTTCTTTCAAAACAGCGACACTTTACCGCTGCAGCTGAGGTCTGTAACGGCTTCCGGCTTCATGCCGTGTTCCATGTCACCGTGACAACAAACCGCATCACGGATGATCAAATAGTCCGCTTTGTGTGAAAAAATGAGCTAAACCAAAGAAATAACAAGAATAAAGTACTAAATATTGATTAAATGTTTATTTATTTTGTAAAGACCATGGTATAAGCGGGATAATACCCTCCGAAGAGTGCATTATGAGAAATTAACGCACTTCACGGAGGCAACCGTCCTCCGCTTCGCGTCGGACGGTTTAGGCCTCCGCGTCGTGCGTTAATTTCTCATAACGCACACTTCGTCGGGTATTATCCCTTACTTAATCCCCTTTGGGGTCATGAGATTGCTGGAACCTATCCCAGCTACTGTTAGGCAAAGGCAGGATACATCCTGGACCGTTTACTTCCTTTAAGCTTCCACGTAAACTAAATTTTTTAGCTCCTCTAGTCAAACCTTTCCAAACCTTGATTCTGCTCGGTGCGTTTCTCGATAAATAAAGGGGTGGTGGAACTTTCAATTCTTGAAGAGGTAAGAAATATTTTTAAAAGATGATTATTTTGTGAGCCAGATAATCATGGTTGAATAATTAGTTTGCATTTGAGAGTTTTTGCAAATGTTATTCTACCACATTAAAGCCAAGGAATATCTTAGGATTTCTTACATTCTCTCAGTTTTTTGAGTACCAATGAGGTGGTGATGTTTACTTTTCAAAATGTTTAGGGGATTTTTACGTTGATTTGCCTATCCAGCAATACAATCAGTTTTTAACCCTCAACTTGCAGAAAATATTAGTCATATTTTTTGTTTTATTATTATAATAATAGTGTCATAGTGAAATTATTGAGAAATGAAGCTTCAGCAACTGGATTTAAAAGGTAAGTCATAGGGATGCTTGTTAGATATTTTCTTTAAATGCTTCTTGTGAAGTAAGTTCTCTGAATACAATGATTGTGTTTTATTTTAAATAATAAAATGAAACAGGGACAATACATAAAAAACTCAGCTAGAAGCAAATTGAACATTTCTGCAGTTTAAAATCTTTAATAACTCCAAAGTGCATGTTTGTGTTTCTTTCATTTAATATCTTTAATTTCAGACATGGTGGCGTTTTTATCGTCAGTTGTTTTCCTGGCAATCCTCCTGTATCCTGTTTTGTCATGTCGGATTGGAAACAGAAGTGAGTGTGAAGCTGCCACTTTCATACCAGGCCACAATCTGGTGGGAGAAGGCTTTGACGTGGTCAGGCTGCAACGAAAAGGAGCTTATGTGATTGATGTGAAGACCTACCTCACAGACAGCGGCCTCTGCACCCTCTGCTCCAACTCCCTCCAAGGAAACAGAGTGCAGAAAGTGAGTGAGACAGTAACATAACCGTTGCAAATAAGCATCAGACATGACGTCATCCTGGATTTATTTTTTTTCCCTTCAGTTACCAGCTTCTGTGATTGACTGGCGTGCATTCAGCCGCTGCAGTACTGACATCCACAGCTCTTCCCACACTACTGTCAGGTACAGTCTGAAGCTGCATTCTGCTTCTATATTGGTTTTAACTACACAATGCTGCAGATTTGCCTTTAAAATGAAAAAATATATATATTTATATTTGTCCCCAGCTCCTTAATTAAGGCATACTGTGCGCAGGACAGTAATGACTGGAAGGTAGTGAATATCTCACACCAAATTAACATATAAGTATTGTGTACAGCTCAATGCCTGATTCATTTTTTTCTTGTAATTTACCAGGTTGGTCTGAATTTAGAAAAGTATGTGTCGGCCAACCTGGAAGTGGGAGGAACACGCTCCTCCGTTTACAGCTTTGGTTCACAAAGGAGCAGTGAAGATCGTCACTCCTTCAGCATACACAGAGTCACCTGCAGGCATTATAGGTACAGTTGTGCTCATAAGTTTACACAAGAGGAAATCATGATTTCTTGGTCAGTTTTCACAGAATATGAATGATAACAAAAAAAACGATTTTTTTTCACTCATTGTTAGTGGTTGGGTGAAGAAATTTGTTATCAAAAAATCTGTTTACCCTCTCTATATCATCTCTCAACAGACCCTTGAATACTTTATCCAGTGCTGCACTGACATTTCTGAATTCTAAGCTAAAGAACTGTCAGATGATCAAAGGGGAAAAGTAACTGAACAATACAAAACAGGAAAGGAATATAGAAAGATATCCAAAGACCTGAGAATGCCAATCAACAGCGTTCAAACTTTGTTCCAGAAGTGGAAAGTGAGGGGTTCTGTTGAAACCAAACCACGGTCACAACAATGTCTGTCACAACTGGTAGAAAAATAGTTAGGGATGCAAAGAAAAACCCACAAATAAGTTCAGCTGTGATCCAGGACTCTGAGAAACTGCTGTGTGAATATTTTTAAGATGTATAGTGAGGACAACAAATAGGTTGCATGGTCAGATTGCCAGAAGAAAATCTTTTTGTGCAAATGCCACAAAATATATTCTATACAATACACCAAACAGCAGAGAGACAAGCCCCAAAACTTCTGGACCAAAGTCATTTGGAGTGATGAGACCAAGATTGAACTTTCTGGCCACAACCATAAACTATACATTTAGAGAGGAGTCAACAAGGCCAATGGTGAAAAACACACTATTCCTATTGTGAAACATGGAGGCAGATAGCTGATGTTTTAGCGATGTGTGATCTACAAAGGTACAGGAGACTTGGTCAAAAATTGAAAGTGAGATAAATGCAGCACATTATCAGAAGATATTGGGGAAAACGTTCACTCTTCAGCTCAGATTGGGCATATTTGGACATTTCAACATGACAATGATCTAAAAACACAAGGCCAAGTCCACCTGTCGTTGGTAACAAGATAAAGGTTTTGGAGTGGCTGTCTCAGTCTCCTGACCTCAATAGTAATAAGCCATTCGGGGGAGATCTCAAACTGGCAGTTCAAGCAAGACAGCCCAAAAATGTAAAGGAATTTGAGGGTTTTAGAAGAATGAGCTGCTTTACTATTAAGAAAAAAATAAATAAACTCAATAACAACAACCAAAAGAAACTTCAAGCTGTTATTGATGCAAAGGAGGCAATACAAGATATTAAGATCTGGGGTATGTAAACCTTTGATTTGTGAAATTTGGGACGTTTCTTTTGTCATTACAATTTCAAAATGGGAATACATTTTTTTTCTAATACATGTCTTCACACAACCACTAACAATGAGTATAAAGAAATATTTTTGGTATCATTAATATTTTGTGAAAAATAACCAACAAATCATAATTTCTTCCAGGGTAAGTAAACTTTTGAGCACATCTATATATCGTAAGCATTCTTGCATAATCACAAAAATGTTGACATTTTCAATTTTCCTACCAACTTTTTAATTTTTTGTACCTTTATTTCCAGTTTTCGCACATCAGCCAGACCACCCCTCAGTTCGGAGTTCAGAAAGGATGTGGGAAAGCTGCCAAGCCATTACAACTCATCCACCAGAGATCAATACAGCGAACTTATTCTTATCTACGGAACACACTACATCAGACAGGTTCACAATCTGTGAATCACAATTCTTTCATATTGACATTTTTTATGTAAAAATATATTTTTAAAATGAAAAATTTTCTTTAGGTTCATCTTGGAGGAAGGCTGAGGCGAGTGACAGCAGCACGAACCTGTTTGAGTGCACTGAATGGACTCTCCTCAAATCAGGTAAATCATGTTTTTGGTGTTTTTAATGTTCTCTCCATTGTGATACATTCACTTGCAGACAAATAGATCAATCGTTTTCCTCGTCTGAGCTTGCATCTGGGTCTAAACTAGGGCTGCAACGAGTATCTGGGTGCTCGGGTACTCGTGATCTGCTCCCAAAAATTTGAGTATGAATTTTTGCGACGTCCAAGATCGCTAATTTGCCATCTTTAAAAACATAGTAGAGTGTAGTAAAATATTATGTGGGGACGATGTATTCTTGCTCTAAAATGCAGACTAGTGTTGAATTTTAAGTGTATGAACTAAAACTAAACCAAAAGAGCAGCATTAATGTCACAGGGAGTAAACATCTTCATGTCGGGGAACCTTCCTGTATTTAAAGTAAAACTAGCGAGAGTTTCTTTTCCGTTCAAAAACTGAGACAGAAGTTCCGCTCACAAACTAAACTTCTGAAAAAAATAAAATAGCTTTAACACTGGAGCTTTGGCTCAAGTGTGTACATTATTTTGGTTATGGTAACTTTACAACAGTTGACGCAATTAACGTAACTCTAGCTTATTCTGAGGTGGAGAAATGCAGCTTCATGCTCATATGCTGCTCTGCACAGTTATAGGGCGGATGTAATCAACATGAATCAGCTGATTTTACCACAGAAAAAAAAAAATTCATACAGGTTCTGCACCAATATATAATGCTTGGAACATAAAATATTGAAGAACTTTGAGGATAGAAAACTGTAGGAAACATTTTCAGGTTTAGTTGGTAAATGATCCAAAATAGCATTTTTTTTGTGCTTTTTATGTTGTTTATATTACAGATGAGCTTAACCAGAAGGTTGACAAAAAAAAGTTTAAAATGACAAACACCATTTCTTTCTATCTAAATCTTTGTGTTTTTATCAGTTTTGTTGATTCTGATCTCCTGTTCCAAATAAAGGTATAAATAAATGGTGGGGATTCAATACAAATAATTTCAGTGTTCATACATCCAGTAAATAGACATAGCCATAGGAACAAACATTATATTAGAAAATAAGAATCATGGTTTGAATCGTTGATCTTGATTCCTGAATCATATCGGAACGCCACCTAAGCAACTATCCACAGCCCTAGTTGAAACTGTATGAATTAATAGCTACAATATTGCTTGCTGTTTTTGCTGCACCACTAATATTAGATTGGGGTTGTGAGAAATTGTAAGCTAGCGGAAGAGAGCGTAAACAGATGGATGATGGGAAGGAGGAAGACCAAAAATCCCAGCCTACAGTTCATAGCCACATTTCTAATGAACTACTGCTGCTCTGGGCTATATCTTATAAAACAAGTGAGGCTTTAAGCATAGTCATTCAAATTATATCCTCCATGTGGCCAATTTAGAGACAATCAGGAGTGTTTTTGGGAGACAACAGTTCTAACCAGCATACAACGCAACATTAATAAAGTTACATTGTGTTTTGACGTTGCAAATTGTCGTCCCTTCTATCTTCCAGGTGCACTCTTGTTTATTTCTGGGTATGTCAGTTGGTTTGGGAAAGTTGAAACCATCCAGAGATTATGAGTCCTGCAAACAGGTTCTCCAGAACCAAGGTATTTCCACAACATACAACTCTGGCTTCCATCAGCACTACACAGACGTCTCAGGAGGCAATGGATGGCTAGGGGAGTTTTCACTTGCCCACAATGACTCTACGGGCTACCTGACTTGGCTGGAATCTTTAAAGGACCACCCAGATATCGTTTCTTACTCACTTCGCCCAATATATGACCTAATGCCGAATAAGACCCAAAGAGCTGGGATGAAGGCCGCTATTGAGCAATACCTAGAGGACAACGCTGTGAAGTGCTCACCAAATGAACCAGCGTGTGGAGGGTATACTCCCAATCTGGCTCCCAACTGTTGTCCCATCCAGGCCTGGAGAGGAACCTTGAAGGTGACCATCATCCGAGGATGGAACTTGAGAGGCGATTATACCGGGAATACCGAAAGGTGAGACAAGGTCAAACCCTCTGAGTAATTTGTCATCAATATTCATAAATCAATTCCTCTTGTGTTTTTTCTTGTTTAAAGCTATGCCCAGATGTGGTTTGCTTCACACTATCACCGGACTCCCATGATTCGGTCAAATGATCCACAATGGAATGCTAGCTACAATTTGGGCAAGGTTAGTCAACTTCAGCATTGAAAGCATGTTCAAACAATGTGACAAAAACAAACAAAAACAATCATTGTTCCCCTTTTTCTACAATAGATCATATTTAAATATTAATTTATGGCTAACTAATGTTTCCAAAAATATTTGCAATTATTAAATTAAAAGATTTTCTGAACATTTTGTAACCAACCCAAGTTTAAACAAAAGAACATTTTTAATATTTTCACGGTACTATCCCAACAGCCAAGTTTCATGGCCGGGATTTAGGCAGTTGAGGCACTTGCCTTCAACTGCCACCCAAACCACATTGCTACAGCCCCTTCTGAGCTCTCCTGCAGGTAGTGGGCCCACTGGAGAGTGATCCCATGGGGCCCATGGGAGAAGCCCTGTCCAGGTGCTCGCCTATGAGCCCCAACCAGCTGAAGAAAGAGTCCTATCAAGCCTGGCTGGCTTGAGGGACTTCAGAGACAGCTGGCAGGTACTGGCAGCCTAAGCGAGCTGTGGTCGGGGCTGTTTTGTAGTCAAAAAACTCTATCCTGGGAGGAGTTTGATGAGGCCATGAAGAAGGAATATTGATTGGCCTCAAAGAAGTTCTGACAAACCATTCGACCCCTCAGGAGGGGAAAGCAGCTTCTGCAGGCACCGTTTTCAGTGAAGGTGGGGATCTGCTGACTTCAAATGAGGACATTGGTGGGCGGGGGAAGCAATACTTTGAGGGTCTCCTCAATCTTACTGATACACCTTCCCTTGAGGAAACAGAGGCTGAGGACTCTATAGCTCCTCAGTGGCGAAGCTCCGGGGGTGGATGAGGTCCTCCCCAAGTACCTCAAGTGTCTGGATAATGTGAGAGTTTCTTGGCTGACACGTTTCTGCAGCATTGCATGGCAGACAGGAACCGTACAACTGAACTGGCAGACTGGGGTGGTGGTTCCCCTTTTCAAGAAGGGGGTCCAGAGGGTGTGTTCCAACTACCAAGGAAGTACACTCATCCGCCTCTCTGGGAAAGTCTACATCAGAGTACTGGAGAGGAGAGTACATCCGATAGTCAAACCTCAGATCCAAGAACAACAGCGCGGTTTCCGACCTGGTCATGGAATGGTGGACCAGCTCTACACCCTCTTCAGGGTGCTGGAGGGTTTGTGGGAGTTCGCTAATCCATGGTGTCCAGTGGAGGGTGCTCTGGGAGTATGGGGTCCGGGGAGCCTTACTGATGGCTGTCCCGTCTCTGTATGACTGGAGCAGGAGCTTAGTTTGCATAGAACGGTAGTAAGTCACACCTGTTCCCAGTACATGTTGGACTCCAGCAGGGCTGCCCTTTATCACCAGTTCTGTTCATAGACATTACGGACAGAATTTCTTGGCGCAGCCAGGGCCCTGAGAGGATCTAGTTTGGGAACCACATGATTCCATCTCTGCTGTTTTCAGATGTTGTCCTGTTGGCTTAATTGAGCCAGGGCCTCCAGTATGTATTGGAGCAGTTTGCTGCCGAGTGTGAAGTAGCTGGGATGAGGGTCAGCACCACTAAGACTGTCATGTTCTCGATCAGAGATAGGTAGTTTGACTTCTCTCACTGGGTAGAGTGCTCCTGCCTCAGATGGAGGAGTTTAAATATCTTGAGGTCTTGTTCACGAGTGAGGGAAGATCAAAGCATAAGATCTACAGGTGGACTGGAGCAGCATCCACTGTTATGCGGTCTCTGCACCGGCCTATTATGGTGAAAAGAGAGCTGAGCCATAAAGCAAAGCTCTCAATTTATCAGTCTTTCTTTTTTCTAGTACTCACCTATGATCATGAGCTCTGGGTCATAAAGAACAAGATCTTGATTACAAACAGTTGAAATTAGCTTCCTCTGGAGGGTGGCTGGGCGCTCCCTTACAGATAGGGTTAGGAGCTTGGTCACTCGGAGAGAGCTCGGAGAAGAGCCGCTTCTCCTCCATATTTAAAGGAGCCAGTTGAGGTGACTCAGGCATCTGGCCCGGATGTCTCCCGGACACCTCCCTGGGGAGGTGTTCCCGGTATGTCCCGCTGGGCATATGCCCTAATTAGCTTTGAACTCAAATAAACACTATTAAAGAATAGCACATATCTAAAACTAGGGTTGCACAATACCGGTTACCAATAAGTATAAGCCAATAATGGACATTATGACGTCACACCAATAATTCAGATAAAAGAAAAATTTGCCGATAAAATGGGCCGATATTTAAACGCTTAAACTGTTGACGCTTCTTTGCTTATCAATCAGAATTTACTTGTGTTAAAACTTGTCTGCTCCCCCCAAAAGTTTCAGCCTTATCAGTACTGCCTAACATTGCTAGCATAGCGGTCCAACAACAGCGAAGACACAGCATGCACCGCTTTGTTTGATGTGACTTATGAAGATGGAGCATTTCTCCAGCTCTCCCTACAAGCTGAGCTTTGCAAAGGAGGGGGGTGCTCTTGCGGCGCGCTCACATACACACACCAACACACATTCCTGTGAGAACATATGCGCATGGCAGAGCGGGTGCTAGCAAAAAAGTCTGAAGTGTAGCTGAATTTTTCCAAAGTAGATGCAGACAGCGCGTGCAGTCTCAGATGTAACAAAAACGTAACAGAAAGGCCGAGAACACCAGTAACCAGTGCTGGGCGATATGCCGATATATATCGTGTGGGCGATAGAAAGGTGTCTATCGTCCCATTTCTCCTCTATCGTTTATGTTGTTTCTAAGCTTCTTCTTTCACTTTCGGCTTATCCCCTTCGGGGTCGCCACAGCGTAACAGCACCCACTGTTTCGCATCAGTGATTTGGCAGAGTTTTTACGCCGGATGCCCTTCCTGACATAACCCTAATCTTGAGGGGCACAGGGACCCAGTTAGGCAGCAGCGTCAAGGGTCTTGCCTATAGGGACCCAATCTGGATGGAGATCAGTGGACAACCCTGGGAATCGAACCCAGGGCTCCTACGTACCAGCCCTTCACCTAGCCCACTGAGCCGCTTACTAGGCCTACACCAAATATGTCATTATCAGACCCTCCAGGACTTTGCGCGATTCTGCAACTTTTTATTTTCACCGCAACTTTACCAATCTACCGTGACAACAGTCATGGGTGATGAAGCAGCTTAGTGACTCCTTCTCTTCTGACTCCTTGAGAGTTGTGCTCTTTTATGTTCTCTGACTTTTTTCTCTTCAAAAAAGTGAAAAACAGTGACCCAGCAGGAAGGGTGGCGGTCCACTACACGCAAACATGCATGCGGCGGAGTGAAGGTGCTGCTTGCAAACGTGGACGCGCCGTAGGTGAATGTGTGCTGCGCGCAAACGTGCATGCAGCGGGGTGCAGGTGTGCTTCGCGCAAACATGCATGCGGCGGGGTGCAGGTGTGCTGCGCGCAAAAGTGCATGCGGCAAGGTGAAGGTACCCTGAGCGCATGCTTGCACACGGTGAAGGTTCAGGTACTGAGCGGTCTGTCATATTGCGCGCCGCACAGCTGCTCCACAACATGAGTATGAGAGAAAGGCAGAGAGAAAATGTTGGACCTTTCCACTTTCTGTGGAGAACATGGAAATTTGAGGATTAACCAGATTATGCTGTTTTTTTAGTTTATAATTTTTCACTTGAAAACGACATTTTATTCTAAAGTATGTTTAAATCAACACACAAATATTTATGTTATTATGAGCAGCACAGACCAAAAGTTCATTTCGTGTTTCACAGTTCTAGTCAAGTTAAATGAAAGCACAGCAACATTGTATATTGTGATGAAGTATTTTCCTAGAGCGTCTGTCACAATAAAAAGAGATGGAATATGAGAATGTGAAGTTTTTTTCATATTTAACATTTATTTCAAAATTAACATTTTAGGCCCCTTTCAAAACAATATATTAAAAACATTGCAACTTTTGTCCCAACTTTTCACAAAAGCTGTCCCAACATCAGGCATATTTTCAGAGAATAGTGGAAAATGTACTTTAATGCTGTATATCGTGATATGTATCATATTGTGATATAAAATATTTATATATCGTGATATAAAATTTTTTCCATATCGCCCAGCACTACCAGTAATCTGTCCAAACAGCATGCTAAATACACCAGATTCTAGCGGAGAGGTACTTGAATCTAATGTGTTAGAATCCAAGCATATGCCTATGAAAAGTTTGCACATTATTATATTGGGCATTATTTGAATAAAAAATGTCCTTGTTACATTGCTATTCAAGTTAAAGTCTTAACATTTGTTTTGACCATTGAAATGCACTTTCTCCATTTACAGATATATGGTAGACTGAAAAAGCTAATAGTGTTTTTACTACCTGTTGTTTAATTTCTGCAAAGTTGGAATAAATAACAACCATACACTCTTACTTTATACTTGCATTTTTTCTCATGTATTTAGAAAATACTGGTTGCTTATCAGTATCGGCTGCAAGAGGCTGGAAAATATCAGATATCGGTATTGGTTGTAAAAAGTCAATATTGTGCATCACTATCTAAAACTCTGTTTTATTTCGTATTTCATAAAGGTGGACACGCATTCTAGTTTGAAAGTTGAGGCCTGGGATGAAGACCTGAAATATGATGACTGCCTGGGATCATGCGTGACGTCTGTGGTTCAGGGCACACACAGTTTCACCTGCCCGGCTATAGAGGGTGGCTTTGAGGTTCAGTACACTCTGACCTGTGACCCTCATCTGACAGGAGACAAGTGTGAACGATATAAACCATCTCCCCAGTAACAAGTGTTTTTAAAACCATCTGTTTCTAATAATTTCTAAAATTTGATCAAAATGTCATAATTGCTTATGTCTTTGTCCTACATGATAGGTTTTTGGTTGAAAAAATCAGATGGTCATTATCTTGTTGTCACCTGAACCCCACTTCCTGATCACATGTAAAAATATATATATATTTTTTACTCGATTTACTTTCAAGTATAAACATAAAAGAAGGAATAAATGGATCGACGTTTGAAGAAACTGTTTTGTCTGTATTTCTGTCAACTAAACTTGTAGTGAGCATTAAAAATTATTGTAAAAATGTTTACATTTTTTGTGCCATGTTGTGAGATCCAAAAAAATAGTTGAAATACTATTGAAAGCAGTAGAAGCCTTTATGCACACCAACTGTTATTACAGCCCTTGCACAACTTGTATGAAACCTTTAGATTTGTCACGTTAGAACGTTTTAATACCATGATCCTCATCTGTGGAATAACCAGAGGATCTGAGAGTTTCTGGATCTGTGAAGATTTTTTAAATGCTAATTATAGACACATCTTTTGAACTTAGCATTTACATAACTCATTTAAAGGAGCCATAGTGTGATTTTCTTAAGCCTTTCAGAGAAAAACTATATCGATATATATATATAATGATATATTACATTTGGAACTCTAAAAAACAAAGTATTTAGGAAAAATTAGTTATTTTTCGTGAGTTTTCTCCTACCCAGAAATAAAATGACTCAATTTCTGAGACTCCACCGGCCACTGCGTGTGACTTTAGTCCACTTCATGACTTCATCCCAGAGAAAGCAACATGTCAAAGATATGCGACCCGATGTGCTACATTTCCAGGAGGGAGATGCAAACGTGTTTGTATCCTGTGTTACACTTAAAACTAGATTTGGGATTAAATCCTGATTAACCCTCGTGCTTTCTTATGGGGTCCAGATGACCCCACCCTTATATTGATGTGTGATTCCTCCCATGACAAAGGCAGACAGGATTTTGTGTCACCAGTAAAGATAAAATATCCTTAAAATAAAAAGCTTTCTTCTGGGGTCCATATTACCCCACTTTTAATGTAAACATGCCTTGGAGAGTTACAAAAGATAACCTAAGGTTAAACAGGGTGGAATCTGTACTTACCTTTTTAATCTAGACTAAATAGTCTTGCTTTAAATTCTTCAGCGGGGTGCCACGAATAAAGTTTTAATGAGTTGTGAGCTCTTACATCTTTGGAGAAATGGCACTAGTTTCCTGTCCATGAAAAAAGGAGTTCCTGCTCCACCGGCGAACGCTTTCTTTTCATCTTAGAAAATGTCGCAGAACTTTAACTACCACCAGGAGCAGCAGCAGCCTGGAGGCGCTGCTCTCCTCCTTTTCATCCTCCACCCACTCCCGGCTCAGCGGGGGAGAGACTCTGGCCGACACACGCGGATCTAATTTGAGCTGGCGCGGCCGCAGCACCGCTCTGTGGAGCGCCGCGGAGGAAATGATGGAGCGGGACGCTCGGTGACGCCTCCGCGCGCCAGTGCTGCTGCTGCCCGGCTGGAAGCCTGAAGGATTCAGACGGAGTCATCGAGCGCGTGGAAAGGGCGAATCTCAGAAACCTGCGTGGATTTGGGACCACAAGAGCCTCTGAAAGTGAGATGTCTCAACATTGGAAATGCAGCTCCACACGTACCTGTTGCTGTTTATCATCACAACAGGTGAGCTTTCCTTTTATTTTGAAATCTGTGCGCTATTGCCATCTTATTTTGAAAAGAAAAACTTAATACGATGTTTTTTTTTTAATTAAAGCATCCCATTTTTGAGTAAAAAAAAATAAAACCATGAGCCTCTTTTAAACAAAAATCAATTAGTTTGCCACAGAAATGCCCATTTAAACGTGTTTTTATTGTTTAATAAGCTCCAAATCGCAATCAAATTAATTAAGGAATAGATTGTGCTAAACATGCCACTTAAGAAATAAATTATCAGCCGCCCGGCTTTTATTACTCATCAAACAAAAGCCTTTTGCAGTGGAATAAGTTGGCACTTTTTTGTCCAGGAATCTAAATCAGTTTTTCCATGGTGAGTGTTTCAGCTCATCCACATTGTTTGGTTTCCGTGCATGGACCTTAACCCTGAGCTTCTTCCTCAAATTCCAAACAAAACTGTGCTTCTGAGGTCACTTCAGCAGCCTCATTTTTGATGCCTTTTAATTGGTTTTTTGGACCATTTTTTGAGTTGGTTAGATGAAAACTCTTTACCTTTATTCATCTTTATATATTTTATTCTTAGATCACACAAATTTGAGGAGATTAGGCCTATTTATCCCAAAATCCTTGTGGAAAATTAGTGTTTTTAGTGACCATCCACACATTTTAAGATATTCTTTGATTACATTTCTCAGACTCATCTTTGAGTTTCAGGTGTTCATACAAAAAGGGATAACCCAAAAAAAGTATTTTCATTTCTGTCTGTGAAGTGAGTTTGAGGAATAATAACATGCCGGAAAGTTTCAAAAAGAGTATAAATATAATACAATTAATTAAAAAAAATAGAAACTGAAAATCATGAAAACATATACATGAGAAAATGAAAGGTTCATAAGACAAAATACAATCATGACTTGCGATGTTGTTTTGGTACTTTGATGATTTTTTTTCTTTAAATCTTTTGTATTTATGTGAATACAGTAAGATTTCTTTTACACCCCCCCCTCCCCCTTTTTTTAGCACTATCACTTTCTGTTCATCATCTTTATGTAACTATTGTATTCTGTGGTTAGAAATGAAAGAAATCAATTAATTGCCAACTTTAACATGCTGTAAACTGTGTAAAAAGTTTTATATGGGTCAAACCTTTTATTAAAAACAAGACTTTCCTAGAAGATCCTTTAAGAAGTCCTGGAATAATAGGTTAAATATTTACCGAAGCACATATTTTGGTTTATGTCTTTGTTTTCCTCTAGCTTTTTCTGTCAAAGTACACATTTCGGTTTATTTTACTGAAACTTTTAAACATCATTTTAAACCATGATGTCAGGAGACCGCTCTTGTTCTCATGCTCAAACATCTTGAAGTGACTGCTTGAGTCTCCTTCTTACAATGTGAAGAATTCCAGAAGAATATTATCTTATTTTTCAGTGGGAAAATACATTTAATGAAGAATGAAACATAGTCTGTTTGGTTTTATATTTGTTTAGTCATGTGGTCTTGGTCATTGGAGCGCTTTGGATTTAAAAACTAAAAGGTTAATTTTATGCAACAACGTTTAAATCAATTCTTTAATGTGTTATTCTTTTAGTGCATCTGCCTGATGATAGTGGAAAGTACACAGAAAACTTTAAGATGAAACTGTATTTACAATATTTCCTCTAAAAGTTTAATTTAAATGTCAGCTATTTTGCTTATTCTAGTGTTTAGACTCTTTCAAATATTTTTGCAGAGAAAACTCTGGCCTCGTTGAACCAGCGCTGTGGTGGAAATGTCAGTCTGGACCGAGAGCCTGTTGGCCGGGTCACCCTCACCTCACCCGGACTTTTTACTGACACCAGCCCCCCCGACTCCGTGAGTGACTCTGCGCTTTCCCTTTGCACCTGGGTGATGGAGATTCCTCCGGGGAAGAGGATACTTCTAAAGGTGGAAACCGGCTCACATTTGTCCCTTTGCTGCGCCTGGAACGAGGGTGAGCGGCGTTTGCAGAACGGGGAGGCGGTTCTGCTCTCTGGATGTGACGGAGACAAAGCCATCCTCAGAGGGTCAGGATTCTCCTCTAACATCGTCAGTCTGGTCTACTACGGTGAGAACACATTCCTCAATTATCTGGTTTAAATGTGAAAAGTGTCTTCCTTGTTATCTTGTCACAAGAGTTGAATTTAGCAGCTTTAAATGAATTAGAATCAAACTTAAAGTAGTGGACAAGCAGGTTAAACCAGTCAAATTAACCTGTTTGTTGTTTTATAAATCCACTTCTCTTATCTCCATCAACAGTGTGTGTTAGAGAAACATTTTGATGTTGTGATTTCCACTTTGACGCTCATCAGCTTGGCTGTTTTTGTTTGCGTGCTTCTTATGACCCAGTCCAGGGAGGTGAACAGAGTGTCTCTGACGTCCACTCAACTCACCAATCCGACCAGGAGACTGCTGGTTTGACTCAGACTGGACCCATCTTCACCAGCACACCCACTGCTGCTCAAGAGGGGGTAAAAGACACAGAGGACCCCCTCTATGAAGGACGTTTCAGGCCTCTGTCCGAGTCCAGCACCTCTTCTCCCTATGGGAGGCTGCGGGGACGCCCTGTCGCTGGGAATGCTGATAGGGAAACTCTCTACCTTCCTGAGGAAAAAGCAAACAATGGAGCGGAAACATCTGGAGCTGCTCGTGATACCAAAACACGCCCGTACTTTCAGGATACGGTGAAGCCTAACGCCTCAACCGAAAGGGTTAACTCTTGGACTGAAATGTCACAGAGCAGAGAAACCTTCTTCAGCTCTACGGCGCCCCTCACCGCTGATACTGAAGCCTCTAAACACACACAAACAGACGAGACCGCCTCCCACTCCTCTCTTCGCGCAACCTCTTCTGAGAACCAGATGCAGGAGGGCAAACCCACCATAATTGCACGTGGCGGTGCTGCTGGTGGGACACCTGGAGGTAAACAGTCTTTTTCCTGGAGAAGCCAGCGGAGTACAGACCAGCTCAACTTCCATCCGACTTCCACCTCCGACCTCTTAAGATCATCCGCCGCACCTCCACACCGTGACTCAAGCAGTGCAATCGCTGACACCGAACCCACTTCATCATTCTCCTCACCCACCGCCCACATCCCAGAGCGCGGCGCTGATGTTGGCGCTGCGGAGGCCGCTTCAGGTCGTCCACACGCAAACCGCAGTGACTCACTTGCATCCTCAGCGTCTGCTGTCACCGATCCGACTACATCTGAGCTTAAAAGCACACGCGTGCTTACTCCTTTTGGTGCCACAAGCTCTCCAGAAAGCGCTGAGAGTCTGGAGTTTAGGTCGACACAAAGTGGGGACAGAGACACTCGAACAGAAAGTCCTCAAAAAATGATAGATTTTCCACATGTGATCACAGAAATGATCTCCACTCTGCCTGACGGTATGAAGGACGGACAGACTTCTGCTTTTACTGACTCTTTATCTTCAACCAGAGCAGCACAAACCCAGAACTTGACTTTAGCAGAGCCCACAGGAGAGCAGCACAAACCGCCTGCTACTTACATGGTGTTGCATGACAGTTCGCCCACAGGTTGGTTGCTGTCCAGCGCGACCACAGACTCCTCAACACCTCCTTACACGCTCCAGCCACACTCTGAGCCTTCCGTTGACGATCAAAGAGCTGTCATCTCCTCTGTCAGTGATTCCTACATCCACACAGGCTTGATGGATCAGAGCCCTTCACCATCCAGCTCTCACAATCACCAGCTTGTGCCGACTTCCTCTAACATCTCTCCTACGTATGAACAAACCCAGCGTGTCGCTGCTTCTGCTTACACCACCACTACCCCACCTTCAAAATCAGACTATGGAGGGGTAAACATAGAGGAAGAGTTCAGGTCATCGTCTCCCACAGCTTCACATCCCAGTCAGCAGAGCCGTTTCACTCTCACAGCCTCTGCTGGGACCTCCACACCCACCCAGAACTCCACCAGCAGTCCGATGTTCTTCGTAGTGCCCAACCAGCCAGCAGCCATCAGAGGTAAAATGCACGCACTAACTTGTAGCTGTTTGTTTCTACGGGTTTAGATGTGTTTGAATAAAATGAACTTCTCTGCTCTGTCTAGAGGACTCAGTCGAGCTGCTGCTACAGATCATCGTGGAAGATGCTAAATCAGCTTTTGCAGCTGGTTTGGAGGAAGACACAGCAGCCTGGGTGAGGAGACGGTACACGGAACACAAATAATCCCGTCATGATTCAGATTATCAACTTTTTTTTTTCTTCACTTTTAGATGGAGCCGTATCTGCAGAGAGCTCCGGGCTTCAGCAAACTGCTGGGAGTTTGGAGCAGGTGAGAAAAAACTTTTCCTGTAGAGGGAAATTACTCGTCTCATGCTATTTTAGCATTAAAATGTCAAATTTAATCTATAAATACAATACAATGGTCCTTGGCTATACTCAACTTTCTCGTCGTTTTACTCATTTTTTCAGTTTTTTTTATTTTTATTTTTTAACAGCAGATTGAGTTCTGCTTCCTGATTGGCTGTTGACCTTGTCAATCAATCTCCTTTGTACCATGCCTCCTGTACAAAATGCATGCCAGTTACTTTTATCCAGATCTTTGTTTTCATTCTATATAATATTAGATTTATTTTCGATGAAAGTTTAAACTTTGAGAGTTTTAAGCGTGAGGATGCTCATGTCTGTCTGAGAAATGAGTACACACTGCAAAAACTCAATCTTGAGAAATTAAAAAGGACTCTTTATTTTAAGAAAAAAAATGTTTTTTGTCTTGCAAGAAAAATAACCATAGGTTAAGAAAATGTTTCCTTTATAAATTTGACCTATTGTGGATTATTTTCAGAAGGTAACCTCCATGATGAACTCCAGTCCACTGTAATGCCAAGTGTAAATCTTTTACTCTGATTAAAAAAAAAAAGCAATAAGACATTTCAAATGTTTATTTCAAAATCTGTGCTTGTTTCTTTTGTAGTGGCCATGCGGTGCAGAGTCTGCTGGCTTTTAACACCAGAGGGGCGCTGCAGTGGCTCAGCATGACTGGATCTACTTCACTGCTGGAACGCACAGGACTGGCTCAGGCTGTCCGTGAAGGGAAGACATTCAGATCATCCAGGGTTACGAACATCACACTTGGAGGTGAGCCTAAAGAACGTTAACCACTTCCACTCTTTAGTCTTACTCTGCTTCTTAACCCTTGGAAACGAGGACAAACCGATGGGTCTCGAAATTCAAAAAATCAAGACAAGACTCCTTGTTCTTTCTTTGTTCTTTATTTTTAACCCAAGAAGCTAAAGAGCCTGGTAAATAATGTTTTAAAAATCGTAAAGCGTAGATTGCACTACAGTTAAGTCATATTTTGTATGAATATAAAATTAATCAAATTTCTATCCTAAAGACCAATTACTAATGTTTTTGTTTGTGAAACAAACTTGAAAAAGTTGAAGACATGCACTTTTGTTTCATGTGTGAATATATGTAAGAAGAAACTGCAGTAACATTAGTCAAGTTTTTAAAAAGTAAATAAAAAAAATATTTTTCAGGATGAAAAAATATAGCACATGTAGATCTGTGCTCAACAGTAAAGGGGTTTTCCCACATTTTAAAAACCCTTAAGGGTTTTCAAGCGATTTGTAAGTGCTCGTGAATCGCTCCAGTCACTGCAGAATGTGACACCTGCTGGAATTTTACTCCCAGTGTGCAATCGCGAGCAAATCACCTCATTTAACTTGAATTTATTTCAGCGATTAGAGTACGCGACTACGTAGAAAACTCTGTCCACAAAGATATCTTTAAACACTGAAAATGATGAAAACTTTCTGAAGTAGTTTAGAAATTCAGACCTTCAGACACAGAGAAACCGAGAGAGCGGACAACTAGATAGAAAAGCAAGTTACTGGAAAGATGTTTATTGTACTGAACTTCTGCAGAAACTATGTCCTAGGAAATGACAGTTTTTTTTTTATTTGGGCTAAAAACAGTATAATCATAGTTTAGAAAACATTGAGATCGATTTTACAATAGATCAAAAGATTATTGAAGTGGGACAGAATAGATATTCTTAAACAGTGTTAGAGGGTAAAAGGGGTAGATCACTAAAAGTGTGACATTTCAAACCATAACTAGCTGAAGTTTTTTTCTATCACGTTTTCATCCACATGTCTCTTCGACCTCTTGACCTGGCATCTCCATGTTGCTGAATCTACTGTCTGATCTGGTAGAGCAATCGTTTTAAGAATTCCTATCCTAACGTTGTTACTTTATTCCTGCAGCTGCAGGCAGACTCTTGTAAACAACCACATTTAGTAATTCAATGAAGCTCAAAATCAACTTAGCAAAAATCACATTATTGCTGCCGGTTCATTCTTGTACCAATTTGGCCACCAAGATGTGAAACTACTGGCTTCACATTCGTAGGATCCAACCTGTTGATGATCAAATTGCAAGTAATCCATCAAATTTACAACTCTGATTTTTTATTTATTTTTTTTTCAGCTAAATTGATTAGTGAAATTCTAGATCACATATTTAGAATAGAATTAGCACCTCATGTGTGATTCACAATGAAATCATAGACATAAATAACTGAACCATTTATCTATTCTAGATGGCAAAAATGAACCCCTTTACTCCTTTACTCCTCCAACTTCAACAACGTTCTGAAAATTAGACATTTCTTCCAAACCAAAAAAAAAAAAAAATGCACTAATTTAAGCTCTAATGAAATTTAAAAGACCAATTTAAAAATGGGGAAAAAATGAGAGTGAATAGGTTGCGTAGAATCCAATGATTTATGTGCGTATGAAGTTGGAGGTAATAGAGGCTGCACCAAATGTTAGAAGATCTTTTGATTTGCTGCAAAAAACAATTGTACGATGAAGAAAGTGTTTTTTGTTTTTGTTGCATTTTTCTCATGATGGAAGACATTTATTAAGAAAATTAGGCTTAAAATTGCATTAAAATGAGACATGTGGGAACACTTTTAAAATGGTTCAAAAGATGATTGAAGTGGGTCTTTAAGTTAGACAATAAGAAGGAAATTTGTGGTTTTTTTTTTTTTGCTAATTTTTTACATATTGAGATGATAAGTATGAACACATCTTTGTCTTTATGTCTCCCAGGACTTCAGGGGGATGTGTGTAGCTGGTTACTGCAGTGCCCTGAAGGCTACAAATGTGGGCCTCAGCCTGGCACAACAAACTACAGCTGCTCCTCTGTCTGCCACTTTGACCACTGCCACCACCATGGCATCTGCACACACCATCCAGATCAACTTCCCGTCTGTCGGTAACATTAGTTTACATTGGAACGATCTTTTATTCCAAAATGGAAAAACTCTGTACCAGTGAGTTTTGGTTGTCTTAGTTGTCTTGTAGGGGATGACTTCTGGTATATGGGTCAAAGGTGTGACACCAAGATGACTCGAGCGAGGCTTGCGGGGGCGTGTCTGGCCGTCTTGCTCATCGCTGTGATCGTCATCGGCACGTTGGCCTACGTGGCTGTTCGGCGCTATCGTGACATTCTGATCCAGGCCAAAGTGGACCAGACCCGTAGCAGGTATGGAGCTCTATCATGCTGTGGAGGGAAAAGGAAAAAAAGGAAACACATGTTTGAAAACCTTTTGTAAATAATGTGGCTTTAAAGTCATACAATTTAATTACAAAGCACAGTATGTGAGCAAAAAAACATCAAGTTCCTCAATCAGATGTTTTGAAGAAGCCTGAATTCATCCAAAAAAGGAAACATCTGATCAGCCACAACAGTTATTACAGTCTGCTAGATGTCCACTAGATGTCGCTGTCAGCCAGTAGGAGTGGGATGTGTGTTTATTTAAGTGTTTTTATGTCACAGAATTAGGGTGTGATGGAAAATACATCAGTGAATTATAAAAAATTACACAACAAAATCTTTATTCATACTTTTGAAATGAACTTTTTTTTAAATAACTTTATTATACCATTTGTGGTATCATATGCAAATGTGAGCAAAGTCTGGAAAAAAATATTCACTTTGTTGATGCTACAGGTCATCTGCTCATGTGCATGAAGGCAGACATGGGAAGTATCAATTTCAAAGCTAGCTGTGATTTTTAATTTGCCTGAACCTAGTGTGTAACTCACTGTAAACAACAAGTTCAACCAGCTCGACTGAGATTCTGCTTGTGTGGAGGTGTTTGGCGTCTACGTGTGTTTGTGTTCACGGACTGAATTCAAAACAGATCAGAATTTTAGAGCTGAACCTCCTCAAACGTAGGAAATGAAAGTTTCCAGACAAAGTTGGATTCCTGAGATTATGGAAGATTATTGGCAGAAAACATCCAGAAGCTAACAGCTGCTTCATGAGAACAGAGAAACCTAGCAGCCAGTAAATGCAGATGCAGTAGAGTTGTATGTCAGAATATATATATTTATATTATATGTGCATAATTGATGCAGACAATGGAGGAGCAGCTGGGCTCTACAGTAATGTTTAAATGTTTTTTTTTGTATTGTACTGTTTTTTGTAATTTACCTGAGTCTCCTCAAGCTTCAAACTCTTCCTTTCTCTTCCACATCAAAGCTTAATAGATTTTCATTGACTGTGAGTGTCTCTCCTTACAAGAAGTAGTCCCTGGTTTTGGGACCTCTCTGTGTAGAGTTTGGATGATCCTCCCTATGGCTTTTCTCTGTTACTCCAGCTCAAAATCATGTGTCAAAGGTTAATTAGTGACTCTAAATTGCCCCTAGGTGTTGATGTGAATGTGTGGTCCTGCAACAGACTGCCAGAGTGTACCCCGCCTTCGCCTAACAGTAGCTGGCTTAGCTCTAGCAACCCCGTGACCCCAAAAGGATGGTTAACAGTGTAGATTAAGTGTGGTCAGACATGTATGTGAACTTAAAAAGAAAAAAAAATAACTTTCATATTTTTAATAGTTAAAAAGTTTTACTTTTATTATTTTGCTCCACAAAAGCCTGTGCAGGATTTTTACGGCAACTTTTTGCCATATTACAGCAACTAATGAATATGGGTGTCGTGGATTAAGTGAAAAAAGTTTTTTTGGCTGTTTTATGGTCACGTTAACTAACAAAAACGACATGCTTGTGGAAGAAATCAAGTACCGGACATGCCTTTTTTTTTTTTTTTTTAAGGAATTATGCTCTTAATTTGTTTGTTTTCGGTTTCGGTATGAAGTCCTCGAGGGCACAAAGCATTCACTAAGTAACATAGTAAGTTCATTCATGAAGTATGATCTCATCCACTGCAACAGAGCCAACTCCACCCCTCTCTGCCTCTGTGGAGCTCTTTGTTCATCACAAACTCTATCAAGACTTTCTGAGAAATAACAGCCTCTAGGGATGAAGTGTCGTCATTTAGATAGTTACTTTTTTTTAAATAGTTGCATAAGTCTTAGACTACTGTTGAAAAAATATAATTAACATAAGTTTGTGTGGTCTAAATAACATTGAACGTTCATGCAGCTATCGCAGGTTCAACCATTTTGACGAGCTGTCGGGTCGCTTCTGGCTGCGCTCGTGGGCGGGATCTGCAGACTCTCTGGACAATCTGGGCTTCACGCGCTCCGATGATCTGCTGCATCTGCGGGCACGCGACCACCCCTGTTGTTTCCATGACGACACGCTGTCCCTGCCTTCAACCTGTCCCAGTCATGGAGCACACATCAGCACCATCTACCCACACAGGTGAGACACTCACACAGCGCTCCCCTACATACGTGTCAATAATAGTTTTTTTTTTTTTTTTTTCAGGAATAACAAATATTTGAAAAGACTGTACTGAATTTTATTGATCTTTAGACCACAAATCCCCTGTCCAGCCAGTACGACTGAAGCATTAAATATTTTAATACTTGGCATATCAGTAGGTAATATGATACAAACTATACATCTGAATTTCTTTTTAGTAGATCTAGATTTAATTATTCATTTTTCCTCTGTTTTTTGTTGTGTTGGCTTATCTACTGTCATACATCAAGTTTTAATTATGGGTACAGAAACCAGTTGAAATTGTTGATGGTCAGAGAAGCCTTGGCAAGTTGAAGGACGAATATAAAACTATCAAGATAACAGAAATAATCTACTTAGGTTTGGATCTTGGAAAAAAGGGGAAAATTCCAGGAACTGCGTGATAGCTCAGACTTGATCAGAGCAGTCTGTCTGTGTAATTGGAAGCATCAAGGTGAAACTGTGTCCTTTGCAACAACTCCATTCTGAACAAAACAGCTGTAAATCATGGAACTACTGTATGAACTTTTCAACTAAAGAGAAAAAAAAATGTAATTTTCCAAAGAAAACTGTTTTTAGTTTTTTTTTAATCACGTTCTTGTAGCATTATTACCATGATGGTGGATATAAATTTAAAATAATTTGAGCTTAAAACTGAATTTCTGAGTTTTTTTAAATTGAGATTGTGGTGAATCAGGAGCAGATGGAAGAATGCTGTTTGAAAAAGCTCTCAGGTGTGACCAAGAAACTGCGATGGGTGGGCCAAAGTCTCATGATCCTGTCCATTCTGAAACGTCCACTTGTAGAGAAATAGATTCATGTACATCTTTGTTTTGGGGTTTTTTTGTGAGCTGGCATCTCAAAGCTGTATATAGCTCATTACCTGGAAGGAAGTCCAAGACCAGAATCTCACCCCCCACACACACACCTCTCGCCTATTTTGGTGGAAAAACACAAATATAACCAGTGACCCTACGATGCTCTTTGACATACTACAGGGACTATAAGTACTTTAACCTAAAATCTCAATATTCATGCATCTTTTCTTGACATTGTACTTGCTCTGTAGCTCCCAGTATGGTTGGCGGGGGAGTGGGGTGAGCGTGGGAGATGGCGTGTTGGACTCAGGAAAAGCCAGTGACCTGTCTGTCTGTAGCTGGCCCGTAGAACCCATTCACTGGACCCCATTTCCGCTTCTGCAGCAGCTCGCTTCCCACAGGACTCCAGCAGTAAGTGTGGAACTTAAGATCTGTGAAAAATCTCTCTGTGGCGTCATAAGGGTTCGTTCTTCCCTCTGCAATGCAGGTCCGGGTGTCACGTCCACGTTCCTACTGTGAAGGCATGGAGCTGGTAGACATGGGGAAAAGCTGGACAGCTTGATCGCCTCGTGGATTCATTCAATTTCAGCTCAAATGTTTTGAAAGAACAAATGAAAAACTGTTACTGTATATAAATGTTCAATTGTATTTGTGTCCATATTTATCTGATGCTAAAGCAGTGTTACCGCTATTAAATGCTAGATTTTTGATGTCAAAACATTTTTATGTGTCAAGTAAATTGAAATAAAGGGAAAAATATGAATTGTACTTTTGCTTGAACATTGCAATGAGGCTTTTTCTTGTTTGTATGTGTTTAAAAAAAAAAAAATAAAGATTATGATTTTTAAGAGGAAAACTTAACTTTGCATTTCTGGAAAAACTGTAAATTGCAGTCTAGCTCTTCCCAGAAAATCCCAGCAAAATATAATAACCAAATACGCTATAAAAAGTTAGACCATCACTTTTGCCGGGTAATTTTTACCATATATTATATACCCAATAAAAGTTTTCTTTGATTTCCAACTGTGGTTTATGTAACAAAATGGAAAATAAAAACATAGGAAGATCCTAAAAACATGCTAGAAAATTAGTGAAAATGTAGGAATTTCAGAGCAAAAATTTCCTAAAAAAATAAATAATGATACTGGTGCCCTGGCCTTTGGTCCATCGATTCCCGAGACATGTGAGGACTTTACCCAGAGACCCATGACACTCAGAAAAATGCAACATATATTGAAAATCATGTGAATACTTTTGCTTGGGTGAAAATCACCCAGCAAAGGTGCTCTAGGGTTAAATATGGAGAAAAAAAATATGAATTATATTTCAAAATAAAAGTAAATTCTGGAAATGCTTTTTCGTTTTCACAATATATGTGTTAGTCGTCTCAAAAATAAAATTCAATATTCTGAATGGCTTTGTATTCTTTAACACTGTCATTCTGTAACTTAACTAAAATAATAGCAAGGATGGCATTTGATCTCTTTATTTTCAAAAGTGACCTTTATTTTGAGATATGAGTCAGATTGGCTTCCATACTTACGGACTGTTGATTTTAACACACAAATCTAACTAGACTACTCTTAGTTGAAGTTAGTAAATCGATATTTTTGTATTTTTTTATTGTTAGTACGAGTATTTATCCAAACACAAACATGAAATACTAAAGTAAAGATTAAATGTTCTTCTGACTTTTTTAAATGAAATTCAAATCAGCAAATGAAACCTCAGATGGAAGAATTTAAAGAAAAATTACATTTTTATCAAATAAATCAACTATCGTGACAATTAATGTCATTCAGACATGGGCAAAAAAGTACATTTGGGGTTTTTTTCACACTTTTAAATATTAAATTAAAAGAAAACTGGCACATTTAAGATATGTTACTGTTAATGCCCTCAAAATATCGATTTATACCAAGAACAATTGGCAATTAACCCTTCAAGTTTGACATGTGCTGC
>NC_050512.1:11754754-11764253 GCF_002922805.2 Oryzias melastigma
GCTTTAGTAAAAAATGATAAAACATGCACAAAATATAAAACAGGCCCTGGAATAAAAGCATGCATCCCTCCCAATGCAGCTAAAAAGACAGACACTACTCTTAAACAAAATCCCTTCAGGAAGGAGAAGGAAGGGGTACTTAGCTCAAAGAGGGGTGGGTCGCAACCACACCCCTCTGCCGCTCCAGCTGACTCTCCCCTTCCTTGACTCCAAGCGCGTCACATCAGGTGGCTAAAAGCTTGTGCCGTCCAGGGAGGACCGGTGGTCACCCCGCTCCCAGGGCGGCATGGCTCCGGGAGACATGGGGATCCCCGCCTGTGAGTCTTGTTCATCCTCCTGCGCGTCTATGTGCCTCTGTGTGTCTGCGCCTCTGTGTGTCTGTCCGTCTTGCTCCTGCACCTGGTGCTCTTCTTAAAGTCACCAGGTGTGGCTGGAGTGCACCTGTTCTCCATCTTCCAATTAGGTCCATGATGCTTTCAAAACAGTCAGTGCACACAAACAGGATCCAGCAAGAAATAGAATAAAAACAATAAAAAAACACATCCTATTACATGTCCTGAGACAAAAATGCTCCTTGCAGGTGATGCTTTTTTTGACTACCGTATTTTCTGGACTATAAGCCGCTACTTTTTTCCTAGGTTTTGAACCATGCGGCTTATACAAAGGTGCGGCTATTGTGTGGATTTTTCCTCCACTGTTAGGGGAGCTCTAACCGGAAATAGAATCAAAAACAAGAGACAAAAAATATATGTAAATCAGAATAGCCAATGCTACTTTTTCTTTAACAGATAGAACACTCATGACAAATTACTAACTGGTAATTATTTTTAAATCCTCAATTCTTCATCATCTAAATCCCACAAAGAAGTTTGTGTGGTGCACATTTTAAGTAGAAGGCCATGGAGCTTGCTATCTAGGAAGGAAACCGCACTGCTCTACAAAAGCTTATCATTAATGAATCTATGCTGAGACGCTGGAGACTGCAGGTACATACATGTACATTCAAAATACAAAATTGTTCTCTACATGCAGTAAATATCACATATTTCAACATAGATATCTGCGGCTTATAGCCCAGTGCGGGTTGTATTTCTTTTTTTTTCTTCTTTTTTTTAAATTGAGCAGGTGCGGCTTATATACAGGTGCGGCTTATAGTCCAGAAAATACGGTACTTCAGAATTCTGATTCGGACTGGAAACACAGAATGTTTTTATAAATTTGGGGATTCTGCTTGGCTGCAACGAGCATGTCCTGACTTTCATCCATCGATCTAACCATTAACCATTCGTCAGTGTTCATGCACTCTGATCTCTTCTTATTGACTTTTCAGCCTGGTGCTTTTATCCTTATCAGGTTTTTTGTCCTAACCTCACACCACAGTTACAGCCCACTGCAGAAAATGGAGGAGGACTGAGCCACAAAGGAAGCTTTAAAGCCAGATGGCTTTGACTTCTTGAAGATTAATCCTGAAGCCCCTCAGATCAGTGGTCAAGCTGGACCCCTGCAGTCTGTCTGACAGCAGCATATTAAGGTTGGGAATGGCTTCATCTTCCTGCTGCAAACAGTTTGCAGGATCCAGGATGGTGCAGAAAACACTGTTACATTCACACCATTTATTGTTCAAGAAATTCATCTGCTTCATAGTATCATAAGCAGGTATTATCTTACTCTTTGATTAGAGTTTTTGTAATTTTAAAAAATATTTATTTTGTATTTTGATGTTGTAATTTGCTTATTTATTTCTCTTCTAGCAGAAGATTCCCCCTGCTGGAAATAAAATAAAATAAATAAAATGCTTTATCTGTTAAGTCTTTTATGAGAGGTTGAAGCTCACCCGTTCTTGGATAGTAAAGGTTTCTCATCTAACAGAGCTACATAGACATGAATAGTCACGGTTCAGGCGCAGGTAGAAGCTGTTTCACACACTGAAAGGTCAAATTTGTTATTCCAACAAGGAAACTAATCTGCAAAGATTTAAATTTCCACTCTGGTTATCTTTTGATCTATTGTAAAAGTCTTCCCAGTCTTTTAATTTTGATTATGCAGTTTTAAGCCAAAATGTAAAAAAAAAAAAAAAAAAAAGTCATTTTCTGGGACATAGTTTCTGCAGAGCGGCAAGAGTTCAATGAAAAAACACACAAGTTGTGGGTGGGACTGTTGGCGAGGAGTAAGCTTGTCCCTTTCATTTCCTCAAACTGTTTACACGCTCTCCCACTGCTTACAGCCCCTCACAACTCCAAGCTAACATTACTGCTAACATTTCTAACCTAACAGATGCCAGCACAGACGAGGAAAACAAAGACGTACATGGATCTAGTTGTCCAGAAAGTAGATATATCAGAATCGAATGGAGCTTGTGGCTTGCCATAGTAGCTTTTACATCACACCTACATCTTTTTCTTTAAAAAAGAAACATCCATTTCAATAAAGAAATGCTCCAAAATGCAATTTTAATCTTAGCTTTCTTCATATATGTCCTCCATCATCAGAAAAATGCCTAAATAACATGTTAAAAACATGATTTTTATTGGAGTGGGTCTTAAATCCTACACGGTGGTTCAACCTCCAAACATTAACAGTGCAGCTCTTACAGCGATTATAGATTGATTTGTATAACAAATTTCTCAAATACTTTCATGTTTAACAGAAACTCTAAAAGGCTGACCATAGTGCTAACATGATCTGAGTTTCTCATTCCTTTCCTCCCTCTAAGTCATTCCAAGCTTAAAGGTTTGGTTGAAGAGCATGACAGAGAGGAATCTAGGGTGAAAAAAAGTAAGATTGATAATACATGTTTAAGAAAAAAAGGAGACATGCTAGTGAACGGGATGAGTAAAAAGTGGAGAGAAGCTACCTGCTTTCTTCTTCCATATACGGTGTTAGTCAGCGCTGAAAGCCAGGCCTGGGAGTTTCTCTGAGTAATGCAGCAGGGGAGTGCCTCTTTGTATCAGTGTGCGTTGTTATGTATGTATGAATCATGCAAGTTTCTCTTTTTTTAATGAGTGGCACAGAATTCCACAGAAAATATTATGAAATATCTGTCAGAGAGAGGTGACATTTAAAAATTTTAGAAAAAGATGTTAAAAAAATGTGTTTTTGTGTTTGAATAAACAAGAATTTTGACACTGAGGAGTAGAGCTGCAAACGGGAACACATCCTGACCCTCAAACAGAAAAATTCATTCATTTCTTTGGATAAGTCACATGATCCCAGCAGTACATTCTTCCCCCCCATGTGACATCCTCCGATATCTCCTTTTATGGATGTCATCCAAAGGAACTCTTAAAGGGCTGGATAGCCTGCTCCGGTGCTATAATTGGTGTGCTTCTGTCTAAAACAGGATAATGCCACTCAGAAAAGCCAATTCCCTGATCAGCTCATCACCCCAACTCCACCCCCTGACCACCACAGCACACATATGTTGTCTTTAGCTGCAATCACTTCCTGCGTGCATCTCTAAAAAGTAACCCACCATAAAATTGGACTTCCCTTCCCTGCTGGATAGCTGGCTCCCAAATATCCATATTAGGAGCACAGGGAGCAATTCTCAGAGTCACCAGGAGTATTGGTCCTGTGCCCTAATTGAGTTAAAACACCACTCTGACTAAGCTACTCTTTGTCTTGTCTACTTACAACATAAGCTTCTAAAGGCAGATTTGCTCCGTGAAGCTGAATACTACTACTATTCCAGGTTAAGATGTCATCATGTGCTGCGTAATTCTGTGCACTGAAGTGAGTCATGGCAAGTTGCATATTTTTCATTCAAACGTGAACACACCTTTTCACTCATTACAACACTGATGAATGCTGAGGTATTTACAGATTCTTGGTTTTGCTGTAAACAAAAATCAGCTTGGACACGTGTATCTTTGTCACTGATATGTATGTGTGTGCGTATGAGACTGTTACGCAGGAGCGCTTATTATCCATGGTGTTAACACTGTCAGTGACCCTGAAACTGTAACCGGTCCAAGGCTGCCAATGCACGTGATCAGTGGGAAAGTTTTGGATATCACAGTTCAGTTATACTGATTTTTATTTTCTGAAATGATTGAAATGTTCTAATGAACTGGTTAAGAAAAACAAATGAACAAGCTAAATTATAGGATTACCTCATCCAAATGATGATAAGGTGTAAAGTTATGACTGCGTGTTTAACTTCACCCTATAATCTGAGAGCAACAAAACAGAAAAACATGTTTTGAATAACATGTATTCTAAATAATATGTCATTCAGTTGTTGAACTACTAGTTAAAAAAATAAATTATTTTATAAAATAAAATGACCAATGACCTTTGACACATAACCCTGAAAGTATAGGGGTTACTTTTCACGGTCCTTGTCCCCGCGTGCCAGGGAGCAGAGCAGCTATCTGCATGAGCCACGCCCAGTGGACGCGACGCAGCCAATCAGAGGGCGCCGTGCGGAAAGTTCTCCTTATATGGAGAGGGGGCTGCAGCGCGAGCTCCCATATAACCCTGCACTTCACCGGCCTCCGTTGCAGTGTAGCTCAGACACTAAGCTCCGCAGGAGTATTGCCTTCAGGCAAGAGTCTTCACAAGTCGTGAACCCCCATTCATACAGGTAAGGGTCAACTTTTGACTTTTTTATGTTTGTTTCGTGTTTAAGAAATATACGAGTTAATTGGCACGTTAAGGTTTAAATCTTGAAGCACTCCGTGACTTTTGTCAGTTGGCAACAGCTAATTAAAATGCTATGTCGCTGTCAATGACAAACTGCTGCAAACTGTTTTTTCTGTCGTAAATATCGCAGTGTTTGGATAATATTGTCATTCCGCTGGTGTTAAATCAAGCGGCGCTGAAAGCTTGACCTTCCCTGTGCATGTCAGCATCCACATTAGCGAGGTTTGCGGTTCTGACGTCTCAGGTTTCGCCCAGTGATGAAGGGCTTTGCATGTTTTTCATTCTAAAGCATTTTTGTGTTTTCTTATTTTTCTTCATCACAGAGTAAGTTTAAAACAAGTTTTCCCGTAGTTTTCTTGCTGGTGATGACTTTGTTAATTTAGCGGGTCAAAAGCTGTAGTCATAAAAAAATAAACAAACATTTGTGGCGGTGATGAGATGTGCTGATGCCCTAAAAGAGGTTTGGGAGTGGCCGCCTGTCCTGTCGGTGTCATCCGAACCTGTTTGGGACACGGGGCGGATTCTGGACCGGTCTGCTGGTGGTGGCGAGCCTGCGCTCACTTTTTCCTTATATGGCCATGGCCAGACAGGCTAGAACCCCCTTTTGTTTCAAAGCCCTGCATTTTTAAATTGGGAGGGACACTACAGCGACACCTAGCGTCCAGACTCTGTAACAACACGACTGTCCAGTAGTGGATTCTGAGTTTGATTTTTCTGCAGAAAATGGAAGAAGAAATTGCTGCCCTCGTTATTGACAATGGATCTGGTATGTGCAAAGCTGGCTTTGCTGGGGATGACGCTCCTCGTGCGGTCTTCCCGTCCATTGTGGGGCGCCCCAGGCATCAGGTACAGCCTTATTTTTTTTCTCTTTTTTTCTTCCAGCATCACTTAAATATTTTTAAGTCTAACTTTTTTTTTTTTTTTCCTTCCAAGGGTGTGATGGTTGGTATGGGCCAGAAAGACAGCTATGTTGGGGATGAAGCACAGAGCAAAAGGGGAATCTTAACCCTCAAATACCCCATTGAGCATGGTATTGTAACCAACTGGGATGACATGGAGAAGATCTGGCATCACACCTTCTACAATGAGCTCAGAGTTGCCCCCGAGGAGCATCCTGTCCTGCTGACTGAGGCTCCCCTTAACCCAAAGGCTAACAGAGAAAAGATGACCCAGGTGAGAGCGCTGTTGACAAACTGTCTCCTAAATCCTTCTGCCAGCTCATTTTCAGTCTCCATTGAGAAGCTGTTTTTTAAACTTCTCATTTTTCATGCTCCATGTTACTTCCTCCTGCTCCTTTTTCTACTCCAGGATTCTTCCCTCCTGAGCTCCTCTCTTTACCTCTGTGGATGTTTCAGGTTTCTATTTTCCTGCACTGCATCAGGAATGACTTGTTGCAGCATGGGCACAAACCTTTCTGATCTGGAACTGTTAGTGCAAACTATCACTTTAAATTACTGTGTTCTGCATTAATCTGTATAACAGAGTGGCTTTGCTCAAGTAATATTACATTCTATTAAATCAGGCTGGTGTGGTGTACAAACCGCTATGATTCACTGTCTTAATGACTCTGCTTCTCTTTTAGATCATGTTTGAGACCTTCAACACTCCCGCCATGTATGTGGCCATCCAGGCCGTGCTGTCCCTGTACGCCTCTGGACGTACCACCGGAATAGTCATGGATTCCGGTGACGGTGTGACCCACACAGTACCCATCTACGAAGGCTACGCTCTGCCCCATGCCATTCTGAGGCTGGACCTGGCTGGGAGAGACCTCACAGACTACCTCATGAAAATCCTGACTGAAAGGGGGTACAGCTTCACTACCACAGGTGGGCACTGTTTTGCACTCAAGCAAGGAGGATATGCAGAGTTGAAAACTAAAAGATTTTTACTCTTCTTTTTACAGCCGAGCGTGAGATCGTGCGTGACATTAAGGAGAAGTTGTGTTATGTTGCACTGGACTTTGAGCAAGAAATGGGAACTGCTGCATCTTCATCTTCACTAGAGAAGAGCTACGAACTGCCTGACGGACAGGTCATTACTATTGGAAACGAGAGATTCCGTTGTCCAGAGTCCCTCTTCCAGCCTTCTTTCCTTGGTAAACCTTAAACTCTCATGCAGTGTGAGTTTTTGAATGTTGTCACATATGATGATAACCTGTGTTTCAATCTGCACACACAGGTATGGAGTCGTGTGGTATTCATGAAACTACTTTTAACAGCATCATGAAGTGTGACGTTGATATCCGTAAGGACTTGTATGCCAACACTGTGCTGTCTGGAGGTACCACCATGTACCCAGGCATTGCTGACCGCATGCAGAAAGAGATCACTGCTCTGGCACCCACTACAATGAAGATTAAGGTATGCAAACTTCACTCAAAATGTGGTACAAAACGCTCAGTCTTGACTGTCTGTTTTCAATCCTGTCCTCTGTAAAATGCTTACTTCTCCATTTATGCTTCTTTCAGATTATTGCACCCCCAGAGAGGAAGTACTCCGTATGGATTGGAGGCTCCATCCTGGCTTCCCTGTCCACCTTCCAGCAGATGTGGATCAGCAAGCAGGAATATGACGAGTCTGGCCCCAGCATTGTCCACAGAAAGTGCTTCTAAAGAGACTCTTCCCTTCCTTTTTTCTCAAACTCACTGCTCCAAAGCCCAAGTGGGCTCTGCATACATGCCTGCACCAACACGCTGTATGCAAGCCTATGCATCCCATTTTGTCTCACTGTGGCACATACCCCGTGATGGGGTAGAAACTGAAGTACAGGGGATCCAGGTGGTGTGAATTTGAGGAACCTGTCCATTGTTTTGTTTTTTCCGTGTAGGTCATTCCAGATGTCTCTGTTCACCATCTTATTTGCCTCTATGAAGGTTTATTCTCTGGGCTCACTGCTCAACAGACCTGTAGTATTGCTAAATATTTAAATTGTATAATCTAAACTTTTTTTTTTTTGGTACTTTCAGCCTTAAACAATACTCCAGTTTTGTCATGTGAAACAAGGTGTACACCTTGTGTTGAAGTGTATGAAGGATTGTGCATGGGGTTAAAGCCTCTAGTGTACACTACAACCCAATAAAGCGCACATTGTCTGAATGTTTGTCTGCCTCCTCCTACCTTAACATCTAAATATTTGATTTTTATAATGTGAAACGACTGGTGCCTAAGGCTGGCACATTGATTTTACCTTCTTTAGTAATGTTTCCTGGTTATTAAAATCCTAAAAGTAGTGGGCACTTTGTAGTGTTGTGGCAGGAAATGAGGAAACTTGGCACCACCACTCAATTCCATTTTAGAATCATGTACACTTGAATACTAAAACTGTCTGCCAGCCAGTTTAAAAGACTTTGGGGTTTTAAGACTGAAGATATACTTGCCAGAGTGTACATGTAAATCTTTTAAGGAACCTTAATTTTATTGATGACAAAATAGGCTGAACTTATTTTTTTTTTTTTTTTTTTGTCTTGTAATCAAATTGCACACGATAATCCAAATCTGGTTCCAACCCTTACTCTTTGGATTTGAATTCAATTTACTTAAAGCAACCAAAACAAAGTCAAATGACACAACTATACACACTGAAGATGTCAAACTCTTGACATTATTAGCTAATTTAAAAAGTAAGAGAAGCCTCCACGTGTAAAAGATGCCATTATTCTTAAACGTAAGCATACATTTGTATTTATAAATACAATAAATGGCATACTGAATCAATCAATTGTTTTAAATTTGTCAAAAAGTGATTAGAGTAGGAGGAAGCAAATTTATATGATCCACCTCTGATAGGATTTAACAATTTTGCTTTTTTTAAAAATGTATCATATATCATTTTCCAGTTCATAATTTCTAACTAAAGACATTACATTATTCCAGAAATCAAAATCACAATCCTTAAAATCATTTCTTCCTCCCTTAAAATTTATTTTTATCCAACTTTTTGACTTAAAAAGTTGCATTCCACTTTATGAGTGACTAGCAACTGCCAAAAGAAAAAGAACTAAGGGTCCAATAAAGACAAATTTGTCAGGTTTTTAAAATTGTCAAATAAAAGTGCAAAATATACCTTTTCCCCAGTTTCTTACTTTACAAAAATGCAACTATTATTTGTTACTTGGATGAAAAACTGCTGATTTAGAATCTACCGTCTGCTTTGGGATCTAAAGTAAAATTGGGGAAAGTGGTCCCTCACTGTTTAATCTAAAATAAATAAACAATAACAAAAAATAAAAAAAAAGAACACCTAACTTCAAATGTAATTTCTGAAAATGAAACTTCTGGCACATTTATTGCTTAGATTCTAACTTGACTTAGAAGTCATTTGTATGAAATACCTGAACCATTGTTGATATACTTAAAAAAATATGTATTCAAACATTTTTAACAAAAAAAGAAACAATATGCATTAATGTGTTAAAGTGGTTTATTTAACTTTTTTAAAACAAACTTTACTATGAACTAAAAGCAAGACAAGAGGCCACTTTTATTTAACAAAGTGTATAATGTTATTTATTTAATTTATTTACCTCCGGAAGTCTTCTACCTCGAACGGAAGTAGGTCCGTTCTTAAAGGAGTTCCGCCGTGTGCAGCAGCATTTCTGTCCGTGTATGTACAATTCAGGGAGCTTATAGCTCGCCTTTAGAGCTGGCTTTATGAACATAAAAACAAATTGAGTATGATTATCTATTAGAATTTTTTCCAGCAATGAGCGGCGCTGTGTGTGGAACTATAGAGGACATGAATACACAAATTGTCCAGGTAGGAGGGTTACTAAACAGTTGAAACATTTTTTTTGCAGTACCCGGGACTGCTTTACCATTGCAGTGGTTAATTTCAGTGCTATAAACGTAATAAA
>NC_050512.1:11764891-11788409 GCF_002922805.2 Oryzias melastigma
TATGGAATTAACACTAGAATTTTAAGCATATTCTACTGAGACGCAGTGTTGAACATTCCAGTTGAAGATCTTTGTATCTTAAATATTCTTTGAATTTGGTTTTGATCTAAAAATGTATTTTTCACAACCTGCTTTTCTTCTCAGGCTGTGCGTGTGGAAGACACGATGTCCTCCACATATGCAGGAATGTCCGACTTGTCCGATGAGATCCTGCTGTGCATCCTGCGTCATGTTCCGGTGTGCGACTTGCTGGCGAACGTGGCGAACGTCTGCCATAAGTTACACACGCTGTGCCATGACAAGTCCCTGCTCACAAAAGTTAGATTGTCCGAAGAATATCTGGTAAAGAAATCGCTTTATCCTGTTATGAGTAATGACGCTTTTTATTAATTGAAAATGTACTTTCTGAGAATTCTCAAGTGTTTAATTTAGAGAACTTTAGTGGTTTTAGTTTTTTATTAAGAAATGTTAAGTGTAATGTCCTGCTTCATGTCTGAAACCAGCTTCTCCAGCTGGACATGGAAAAACTGGATAACTGTTCTAAAACTTTTCACTGGTACTAAAGTTTAATGATGGAAGACATTAAATACTCTGTGTCCTTTTTATTGTTTCAGGCTGATGATCTCTTGGTTCGCGTCATACTAAAGCAGCTCGCCAACCGAGTGCAGTGCCTCAGCCTTAACGGCTGCTATTGGCTTTCTGGTTCCACCATGGAGTACCTGTCTCGCTGCCGAGGAGTGACGCATCTGGACGTCACCGGCTGCCGCCTCACCTCCCTTTGCCTGTCTCGTCTCCTCTCCTCGCTGTCTCTGCTCAAGTCGCTGGCCTTTGACGTGAGGCCGTGCTTCAACTCCGCTCTGCTCAGCTCTGAGGCGGTGGACTCTCTCAGTCGCCTCACTGAGCTCAGGCAGACCCTCTTCACGCCGAGTTACGGAGTGGTGCCCTGTTGTGCTCAGCTTCGCAAGTAAGAACTGCTGAATTTAGTATGATAATGATATATTCAGATTAAAACTGTGTTTTTGAGTATTTATTTTTTCAATTGTGATGCAAAATTCAAAGTGTTTTGCTGTCATCACGTCGATTTTATGTTATAGTGAAATAAACCTACCACACTTTTATCCAAAAGGTTTTTTCCAATGTTGATTATAATCAATTTATTTCATTTTAAAGCAATTCTATAATGGTATTTATTCATCAAATAACCGTAACCCTTGTATTTTTTTAATCCCTTTTCAGTACAACAAAACAAAAAGTGAGTATATTGCTGATCATTCATGTTGAGGGTCTTTTGTTGTCTAGGCTGATGCTGCAGTTCGATATCCCCGATGTGACCAGAGAGGGAGTGGGCGTGAGCTGTCAGCTGATGGTTGGTCAGAGCAGCGTGCCTCACTACGAACAGCTGGAGGAGTTCACTGCCCGGCTGGCTCCAGGAGAAGTGAGTTTCGTAGGTTCACGTGGGATTTGAAGCTACTTGCTGGTGTGACTGAGAGCTCTGTGTCTCAACAACCACAGGTGAACCAGACTTTGCTGCTCCTCTACCTGGCGGTGTTCAGCGTCCACGTTCCGAAGCATCTCCGAACTTTCCTGGTGTCCATCCCCGGTCCCAACCCCGCTCACTGGCCCGCTGCGCCCTCTTTGGCTCAGAGTTTGGGTGAACGGGGTGACCTGGTGGCCCTGCAACTGCCCCGCTCCTGGTTAAACCATTTGTCCTTGAAGGGGGCATTGGAGGGTAACAGCCCCAAGCACCTGAGCTTCAGCCGCTGCCCCGCGCTGTGGCCACAGGTGTTCCAGTCGCTGCTGAACGGGGGAGTCCGAGACGCCACTCAGCTGGTTAGCCTCAACCTCAGCGGGATCAGCCACTGTCCGTACTCCGACTGCAGGGCTGTGGAGGATCAGCTGGTCGTTGGCTCGGTGAGCCAGCTGGCCGTCGCCTGTTGCAACATGAAGCACTTGAATCTGATGCACAACCATTATCACCATGAACACTCACCTGGGCTTGGCACGGAAACACACCTGTGTGACAGCCTGGCCAAATTCCGGCACCTGCGCTCCCTCACGCTGCCGGTCTGCACTCTGTCAGACGGCTTAAATAGAAATCAAGTTTCCGCTCGCAGTACGGCTCACTCCTCCTTGTTCCAGGGATTGAAGAAAGCTCCTCGAGTCGGACTCCAAAACTACAAGCCCGACTCGGAAGCGCCTCCTCAGAGCGACGGCACGTCGGGACTGTCTTTGCTCGCGGCCGGCTGTCCTCATTTGGAGACCCTGGAGGTCATCGGCTCGGGGTTCGTCTCTGCCCTTCCTCGCCTCGAGCCCTGCTCTCGTGCCAGCATGGAGCGCCGCGGCATCTGTGCCTGGGAAAGAACCGTTGGTGACTCCCACTTAGCTGCACTCGGTGCTTTCCCGCGACTGCGGCGCTTGACTCTGGCCGGACTCCCCGGAGCCCTCAGGGGAACCGGGTTGATCCAGCTATCCCAGCAGTGCAGAGACCTGCGAGTGCTGTCGCTCGCCAATCTAGGGTCACTGAAAACCATGAACTACTCTGCTGCCTTGCTGGACGCCATCAAGCAGTGTTCACAACTGCAGGAGCTCAGGTTAGAAATGATCACTCTAGAAATAGAAATACTCCTCTTTAGTTGAAGCATTTCATTTTCAAGTCCTGCAGCAGTTACTGACTACAAAGACCAGATTGTGATTGAAATTATTCTGTCTTACTCTGCTTTGAGCCACCACCATGTATTCCAAAATTTGCACACATCTAATACCCGGTTAAACAAACTTTATTTATATGGTACTTTTTCTGCTTCCCAGCATCTCAAAATGCTTTCCAAAATAAAATAAATAACAGTAAGACAAAAATAGTAATAGCAATCATAATAAAAAATAAATAAAAACACATTAAAAACCCAGCACATAAACACATCCCACGAGAACAATCAGATTAGATCAAATTAATGATTAGTAGAAATGTATAAAACCTAATAAAAATGTGGAGAAACTATGAAAAAGCTATACTGAAAGGAAGAGTTTTCCATTTTTTCTTAAAAACCTCCACATTGGATGAAGCTCTCACATCACAGCGGGAGAAACGGTCAAAAAAAATGAGGAAATATTTTAAAACCCACTAAGAAAACCAAAACAGATGTGTCGAGGAAATCTAAAGAAAGCTTTAAAATCATTTTGTGGCAAAGTGTGAAATTTTTGCACAATATGGATTTTTTATTTTTTTTTTATCTTCACGAAATTTCTCACGCATGCTACTAGCTTAATCCTACAATCACAACTTCATTGACTATTATTTTTGTTTTAATTTTTTTTTAAATTAATATTTTTCCAATCGTTCCAACAGCACTTAAACGCAGCATTTCTTGAAGTCTGTGTTTTTCTCTGGGGGACATCATCTCATTGGTGCACTAAAGTCAGACAAAAAAAGTCACAGTTTTAAAATAAAAACTCCAAAATTTTCCGTCTTAAATTATATTAATTTACAATCAAATTTAGCATGTCTTTGTCCAAATTCCTTTTTTTTTTTTTGTCTTATGAGGCGGATTGCCCAAACAGGCCACACATCTGCTCCTTCTGTCAAACTTGTGGCTCACAAATCAAAAAGTTTGTCCACCCCAGGTTTAGGATACTTACAATATAAAATTAAAGTTGAGGTGAAACAAAGTGTCTGTGATTTTTAAAAGGATATATAAGTAAATGGTCATTTTTTAAAGTTATGCACTGCTTCACAGTAATAAAGTACAAAAAATATAATAAGTAATAATCATTATAATTGATAATGACCTTTGACTTTTGAAAGAAGCCGCCATCTATGAATTTTCAAAAGAAACACCTTTTGTACCAGCTACAAATTGAAACTCCTCCTTGGGATTTTGATCGATCGCCTCCTAACTCATCCCAAGGGAGCTGTTTGGGGGAAAAACGTCGGTATTTTAGTTAAAGATTTTAAACAGCTCTCGCGTGGTGAGCTCACAAAAGTGGCGTTCCACACATTTTTAATACAAATAATTTGAGCATTTACTAATTTAGGTTTTAGATTAAGCTGAACAAAACAATATAATGTGATGTGAACATATTAGAAATGTGGGTAACAAAAAAGCCTCCATTGCCAGGGAAATCCAAACTTTTCAAACAGAGATCTGTTTACTTTCTCAACACAAATGAAAATATAAAATGGTTGCTATGGAATTGTAATTCTTTTTTCATCAATTTGTCACATGCAACTTTACTAGGGAGGCTGGGAAACCGCTTTGCAGTAGTGCACAAAATGTTTCAATTTTTTCTTGATCCCTCTACTTCAGTTTCACTGTGTAGATTTTGTTCTAGCCTGAAATACGTACATTTTGATGATTTTTACCTCTTTTTGTTTCTTAGATTAGAGCAGCCTTACCTGAACGCAAACGCGTCTTTCTTTGAGGCTCTGTCCTGCTGCTCCCGCCTGCAGCGCTTCTGCCTCATCTCACGCAGCGGCACGTTTGACCCATCAGCCACAGATGCCTTCGTGGAGAAATGCTCGGAGCTCATCATGTGCCACATGTTCATGGGCGGCACTTTGGTGGCCTGTCGAACGCTGCAGAAAACTCTCTTCGAAAGGTGAACGGCGTGGTTTTTGGATCATAAATAGACACCCTGTACTATCAGCTCCTCACAATTTTGTGCTTTTTTTCTCTTCTTAGATTTTCAGCCAAGCGCCCGGCTCTCAGCGTGGTCATCTACCCGTTACAGCATGAGGACCTGCCCTCAGTCATCAGAGGCATTCCTCTGACATTACTAGATCAGATCACCTTATTCCAGAGCCACGTTGCACAACCACCACGTTTATCGCCACTGTGATTCAGTGCGTTGCCGCTGCAACCAAAATGCACAAGAAACATTTTTATCATCATATGTCATCAGGTTGCACATTGCAAATAAGAATTTCAGGTTAATAATACATCAACTACATTGTTTACATTTACACAAATATAATTATGGTGTTTAAAGAGAAAATTTCCTTTAAATACGATAGTATTTATTTTCTGGATGGTTTTATTTGCCATGTTGACCTCAACTCTGGCTTCTTTACTAAAAATGATTTCTGAATTAACACAATTTTGTTACCTAAAAAAAAGTAAGCATAGTGGTTTCAAAAACAAAAGGGAAATAAATGGTTGTTCTGGAACTAGTTATTTGCCTCTGAAGCTGAATATCATGTGATGATTTAATAAACAACTTAATATTTTTTATAGTTACTGCTTTTGTGGTTTTTCCTGACTCATTACAACATGCTAAAATGTATAAAAAGGTTTATCATCCATTATTTACATATACATGTATTTATAATAAAAGCTTTTTTTTCTAAACTTTATCTAACATTTCAAAAAACAAATTTCAACATAAAGAACACACACACACACATACTAAGGGTTTTTGTATAACTCATTAGCTACAAATTTGTAATGGGGTATGGATTTCATATTTCATATGTGAAAAGTTGTTTCTATTTATTATTATTTGTTCACTGTGAATTTATCTTTTGAACGTTTAGGATTAGTGGAGTAGTTTTAACTTATTTTCATCTGCTTTTAACAAACTGAAGCTACATTTTAAACATTTCATAATTTAAATGTGGAAATGTATCTTTCCAGTTAAAAAACAAAAACAAAAAAACGTAATTACCTAATTTGACCAGCAGAGGGCAGTAAAGGGGGAGTGTCTACAGCAGCTCAGACATGTACAATCGATTTATGATGTAGTCGATAAGGGAGCAGCGACTCATTTTGGAGTGAACATTTTAATACTTTATAACATAAATGAGTTAGATTTTGTTTATAAAATACATTTAAATATATGTTTGTTACTTTTTCAATTATTACGAATGAAAACACATTTTTAAATAAAAAGTGATTTGAGATTGATTAGTCTGGTCTGAACCAGAATGCATCCTGGTTGAGGTCCACGCGCTCACAGCAATGACGGTAGGGATTTGACCATAGACTGTATATGACAAATGCCAAGAGGTAACACGGTTTGCTTATTTGGTTTGCTGGCATTTTAAATCGTGAGTTATGTTTAAAAGCGTTGCCTCTGCGTGTGTGCGTCATGCGGGTAAACTTCCCGTCGCGAGGTCGTCCATGTTTTCAGCGTTGAAGGAGTCACCTGAGAGCGTGACTTTGAGGTCACAAACCAGGTGGAGGCTCCTCACCACGCCAAACGCCAGGTTCGTGTCTCTTCCCACGAAAACGGACTCCGTCGACACAACTCCAGTCCCACCCGACCGTGAGGACTTTGGCTCCTTGTCTACTGAGTGGTCCTCTAGGACTTCGTATAAGAAAAGCAGCCCGAGTTTACAGGATGCTGTTGCCATGGACGACGAGGAGGAAGATATACATCAACACTTCAGGAGGCCTGGCAGGAGAAACACTCCTTACTGGTACTTCTTGCAGTGCAAAAAACGGATTAAAGAAAACAAAGTGAGTTGAATTATGCTAGTTCTGTCTCAGATTTTTGATTCTGCGTGAGTTTGTTGATGTTTTTGTGTCTTTAACAGCTGCAGGAGGCCCTGGATTTGTTCAGTAGAAACATGTTGAAGGAGGAGAGGCTGCAGCCAGAGGAGTACAACTATTCTGTCCTGATTGGAGGCTGCGGTCGAGCTGGACAGCTCAAGAGGGCCTTCAAACTCTACAATGATGTGAGGATGTGGATGCAGACATCATTCTTACACTCAAACCTATTAGTAATACAGTATTGTACAATGCACTGAAACCACACCTCCTAGAGTTGACCATTAATGATGTCCTTTTACAACATAAAAAGGGCAAAACTTAATTATAACTCTAACCTTCAAGCAAAAAATATTCTGGAAGTTTGATTCAAATTATAGAAAACACCTTCATAAATCAGTTATTTTCTTTATGTATGAAATACATGAAAACCCATTTTAAAGTTCCAATTTGATCATTTTTTGATCTATTGTAAAAGTGTTTCCAGTGGTCTTTTATTATGCTGTTTATAGAAGTTTAAAATGATATTTTTCCCCCTTAAAACTCCATCTCATTTTAATTTTTCCCTCTAGTATTTCCAGAATGTTCTTACAGAAAAATCTGCTTATTTGTCTCCAGATGAAGAAGAGAGGTCTGGTTGCGTCCGATGCCACCTACACTGCTTTGTTCAATGCCTGCGCTGAGGCGCCCTCAAACGAAGCCGGTCTCCAGCAAGCGCTGAAGCTGGAACAGGAGCTGCGACGCAAAAACTACCCTCTGAGTACCATCACATACCACGCTCTTCTTAAGACTCACGCCGTCACAAACCACCTGCAGGCCTGCCTTCACACTCTCAGGGTTCGGCGCCTTTATCATGGCGTGATTCAACTATGTGGGGATGGCTTAGAAATGTTTTTTTTAATCGTATATCATGTTCTCATAGGAGATGCTTCAAAACGGACACGCTGTGACCTCAGAAACATTTCACTACCTGTTGATGGGCTGCTTGAAGGACAAAGAAACTGGGTTCAGACTGGCGTTACAGGTAAAAATACATTATTCATTTCTGTCAGCAGTTATAATTGTTAAACATTGCAATAAATAATAAAATACTTGAAAAATATTTTTTTAAAATAAGCCTGCAGATTAATATAGGTCTTCCGAGCTGCATTAAGGTTCCAAACTGTAGAACCAGTTCCTACACAATCGTATTCCATCCTGAGTGATGCTTGCTGTGATTCTTCTGTACTAACTTTCCACTAACAGGGTTCCTGCAGGGTCTTAAAGAGACTTAAAAACATTTGAGCACTACAGCATCACACTGAAGACCACAAACAACATAAGAAATGGGAATAAATAAATTTATATAATTGGAAATAATGTATAAAATAAGAAATATACTGAGAAATTGGTCTTAATTTTGACATTCATGGCCTAAAAAAAGGTCTTAAGTTTAGCATGAAGAAACCTGTAGCAACTCTACACTAAATTACTGTTTCCCTGTTTGTTTCTCATGTAACAAACTGTATATGGAGATAGAAAAACCCTCTACTTAGTGTTTTTAATATGTCCTTGTTGCATTTTTCTCATGAGTTCAAACATATATAAAGAAAATCAAGCTTAAAGTTGCATTTTTTAATATTTATATATTTAATTTGTTTTAAATCGGGAGCAAATTAAAAAATAGGGTTAAAAAATAGCTTTAAAAAGCTGCTGCATTCTGATGCATCCACTTGTAGACGACTAGATACAGACATGTCTTTGTTTTCCTCGTATGAGCTGACATCTGGATCAAAACTGTACAGCTGGATAGCTCAAAAATTATCTGACATTTTTGTTGTACCGATAAAATTAAGTTGCAGTTGTGAGGCTGTAAGGTAGTGCGAGAGCATATTAACGGATAACTCTCAGTTATGATTGACGGGAAGGGGAGAGGACTTACTTCATGGTATCTACTTTTAAAGTGATGCATCCATGTGATGTGATCCATTGCTTTGGGTTATCTATTATTTAACACTCACCTTTTTCTTGGCATATCTGTTTGTCTATCACAGTTTAATGTTAGTGTATTTGGTTCAATTGTAGTTTTTTTTTTTTTTGTATACCTTTTTAAAAAAAATGTAATCTGGATCAATTTTTTTCTTCCCAGTTTGCCTTTTCCTGTATTTTCTTTTGCAAAGTTTCTCCTTGTGGTAGGTTTAAAAAGAAATCCAAAAATAAAAATGCAGACTATTGTGACACCCAAACCACCAACTACACAGTCAAAATTGCATCAATGAGTGTGACTCATTTTCCTGCTCATTCTCCCAAAGTGGTGTTCAGTGAAAACGTGATCATCTTAAACTTCCACAGCTTTTTGTTTTTTGCAGGTGTGGCGCCAGATGCTTCTCTCAGGAATTCTTCCAGATTCAAAGAACTATAATTTGCTTTTAAGAACTGCCAGGGATTGTGGGATTGGAGATCCTGCTTTGGCCGCCAGTATTTTACTTCACACTGACTTTGGAGGGCAGAAGGGAAGAGGGGATGTCTCGGGCGCGAGAGGCAAAGGTGTTGTAGACGTGGACCTTCTAGAGAGGCAGCTGCTTCTTCAGTCACATCCTGGTGGTCAGCGGGACAGCAGGCCGGGTCACAAAGACCACCCAACCAGTCTGATACCAGTCAGACAAACAGAAAACATCTCACTCCCTGATGACTTGATCGCTGACTCTTCAGCACCCAACCTGCTGGAGCTTTTTGAGGGGAAGAGAGCGGCTGTTATCTCGCTGGGCTCTGTGGATGGAGCGTCTGACAGGCTGGATCTCATTGGTGGAGCCAAAGGCTTCCTGGAGAAGATGGTAGCCAGTGGACTCAGTCCAGACCTGAAAACTCTGACTTTGTTGGCGGACATGATGGAGCCAGGTGAGCAGTGTCTGCAGGTGTTGCTGAAAGTGGCCAAAGAGCATCGGGTGAAGCTGGATGCCGCCTTTTTCAACTCCGTGATCCGCTCAGCCGCCAAAGTTGGTAACCTGGAGGAGGCAAAGGTATGCAGACACACTTTAAACAAATATTTAAATGACAGCTGTATTTAATGTTAATACTTGTAAACTTGTAAAAGTTCGTCACATTTTTCAATGAACTTTTAATAAAACATTGAATCTCTGCCATGAAAAGACGAAGGCCTGTAAAATGCACATATAACCCCCCAGGTGGGCCATATATGGCTTCAGGCCAACGTTTGTCAGGACAGGAAACCCCCCCATAGTCCTTGATACCTTATTGGTCAGTGTCCATGGCCCTGCTCCTGCCGACAGAGAATTTATAGCTTTGTTTTTCAGTGGGGAAAGTACTGATCGAGCCCTTGAACCGTCCTCTGACTGGTTTCAACTGGTCACAAGCTCCATGTAGGTTAATGTAACAATGCATTGTAAATTTGTTAATAACAAGGTATAAAAGTGTAACATAATATAAAAATAAAAACATTTAGTGTAAAAACCTGTCTAGGGCCGGACTTCTACAGTCATCACAGCATGAAAAGCTGCTTTTCTGCTGACTCGGTTGGGAGTCATCTCAAACTGATGATGCAATCTAACATTACTGGAACTTATGTACAGCTGTGGGTCCATGACAGTCGGTTGTCTTCCATGTTCCTTTTTGATGAAGCTGCTTCAGCCTCGCCTCTCAGACCAAAAACGTTTTCATTTCAACTCAAGCAGCACAAATGACAAAGGCTTTAAAGAATCGGATCCTGTTGTGTTTTCTGTAGAACCACATCCAAAAGAGGAAGCGGTTCCTGTGGAGGTTTAGTTTGTGTCTGGATCAGATGTAGTGTTTTGGTCTTTTATGGGACCAACAGCTTACATGGGAGGGAGAGTTTACTAAAAGAATCGTATTTTACATATTAGATATTAAGAGTTGACAGATTTAAAATCATTTATCTTTTTCTTGATCCTCACAGCATTGTGGTTCATTACATATCTTGCATATGTGCTCATCTTTCCAGGGTGTGCTTTGTGTGATGCGACAGCGTAACGTGAGCGTTAACGTGCAGACATTTGGATGTCTGGCATTGGGATGCAATCGGCAGGACGACGGCCTTCAGCTGCTGCAAGACATGAAGGTGATGATGGAGGACACATCTGAAGTGTGAAAAAACACAGAGAAATGCTGCTTTTCTTCTTCACATGTTGGGTCACACGCCTGACTGACAGACTGAGCAGAGGAAAGTGTTGCACCTCTAACCATTACTGTTCTACAAAATGCAAGAACAAGGGAAAAAAAAGAACAACTAAAGCAATCTGGAACAATTTGGTGGTTACAATTCCCAATCCAACCCCTTAATCCTGAGTGTCAATCAGGAAGGCACTGGGTTCCATTTTTACAGTCTTTGGTATGACTCGTCCTGGGTTTGAACTCACAACCGTCCAGTCTCCGGGCGGACACTACCACAAGGCTACTGAGCTGGTGTCCATCATGTTTTCCACCAACCTGCCATTGAAGCTCCCCAATGGTCAAAACTCTGATCCAGGTGCTAGCTGCTTTTCTCCACAAGAGATTCAGCTGATTTACGTTGAGCACTTCATAACTGTAAAGTATTGCTTTTCTCCACTTTAGAATCCGATAGGATTACTTAAGTGGTTGAAGAGTTACAGTAGTTAAAAGAATGTAAACGCTGGACCTAAAGCTGGAGTTAAAGGGTTAAAACAAAAACATACTGAAATGTCTCTTAGATGCTGGTTTCAAAAATGTAAACAATATTCTGATTGGTTGCTGTCCGGACAGTACATGGTGAATGTGAACCGGGGTTGATGGGAGTTCTCCTAACATGTCTGTTGGCTGCAGCTTGCAGGTCTAAGACCCAACGTCCACGTGTTCTCTGCTCTGATTGGCCGTGCGGCTCGCAGACTGGATTACGTCTACCTCAAAACACTTCTGAAGACCATGAAGGAAAGCAGCGTGTTCCCTAATAAGGTCATCATCAGACAGCTGGAGTTTGCTGCGCAGTATCCTCCCAACTACAACCAGGTCAGAATACACAGTTACAGAAAATGTTTTAAAGTTCTGCTTTTAAGGTTATCTCTGACTCTTGTCTTTTTCATATTTGAAAGATTTAAATGTATTTGTGGAGCTTCTCTCTTATTGGTCTTCCTTTTATCTTACTCTAGTACAAATCAAGAAACAACTACCTGGTCCACATTGATGGTTTCCGTGGTTACTACCAGCAGTGGCTGAGGGATTGTCCGGCTCAGAGTGATGAGGAGTACCAGAAGATACAAACTGAGGTGGAGGATTCAGCTCCTAACACAGAATCCAAAGATGGACTGAGAAGAATATGAAAGCATCTCCCATTGGGGTTACCTCTCACTACAGAGACCAGAAGAACTAGACCGGATCAACCGTGTGACATTACACTGTAAAAATCTATCCATTAAGACGTTCATAAAACTTTTTTTTATTATTAATAAAAACATTCGTGTTGCACATTTTTATTGAAAATTGTCTTTTTTGCGGTTTCAATAAATGTACTAATTATTAATATATTAAACCCTAATTTTTTCTTCACGTAGTAATTTAATCTAAAAGTTTCCCAGCCAGACGTGGACCTCAGCATGGTTTGACATCTGTTGGACAGACGCTACACCACTTGAACATCCCTGCAGTGTGACTGCAACCAGAGAAAAAGAGCAGAAAACTATGTATAGCCAGAGGGGGCCATCATGTCTCCTCTAATGAGTGTGTTGGGGTGTCAGTCGCTGTGCGAGTGGAGGGAGGGGGGTTCTATTTATACTTGCACTGCTTTACTTTTGTTGGAACATCTCTGCAGACGTCACTGACAGTCGGCAGTCGGCCCACACAGCTGCTGGAGTGAAGTCTGTGGGAGATTCAGCTGTTTATTAAGGACAAGAGTATGGAAATGTTCACATGTCTTGCATGAAATGCTAAGACCTTTAAAGAAAGGACAAAAAAACTATTAGAATGGATAAGATTAGAGTTTAAATTGGCAAAAGTACAGTAGTTGTGTGTGCTTTCTTGTTTACTGTGGTGATGGACAAACCGAGGGGTTAGATGGGAATCCCTATGGACCATGATGTTTGCAGATGACATTGTGATCTGTATTGAGATTAGGTGGAGGTTCTCTGAACTGGAGAAGAGTAAAGATCAACTGCAGCAAGGCACTGTATCTGTGTGTGAATGAAAGAGACTCAAATGGACAGTGAGGTTTCAGGGAGTACAGGTGAAGAAGGGGAAACTTTTAGTAGTCAACAATCCAGAACAATGGAGAGTCTGGGAAAGAGATATGGGTGTGTGCTTGCTGGTTGGAACAGGTGTGATGTGTGACAATAGAATGAAAGGAAAGGTGTAGAAGTATGTAGTGAGAGAAGCCATGCTGCTGGTTTAGAAACTCTGAGAAGCACAGATGAAGATGTTGAGGTTCTTTATAGGGATAGCCCCAGGAATGAATCGATCAGAGGAACAGCCCATGTTAGATGTTTTGGAGATAAACGCAGAGGAACAGTGATGGTGCTGGTAAAATGATGCTGAGATTGGACCTTACCAGGAAAGAAGACCAAAGAGAAGCTTCATGAAAATCGTAAAGGAGGTGGATGGTGTGATTGAAGAGGATGCAGGGGGGAATAAAAGGAGCCGCCGACCCCTAAATCGGTAAATCTGGATGAAAAACAATGTTGTAGCATTTTTTCTCATCAATATCTAAGACGTTTTTGTTTAAATCAAAACAAGTAAACGTAAAAAAATGGTTTGGGGGTGTTTCCCTGAATATTTCTATGTAGTAACCATACTTTTGTCAATAACTGTTGTGCCATTTTATATTTTGTTGTAGTTTTAAATGGTGCCACATTTGTAAGAAACATTTATTTGTGGTTCGTATTTGGGTTGTCCTCACAAATATTATCCAGATCTTCCCTGGCCACACCAAAGAGCTTTCTCTTCCTCTGCCACTGACTGTTGTCAGAGCTTTCTGGTCTCTCTATAGTGCTGGTGATCAGCTGACTGTGAGCATGCTCTGTTCAGCACAGAAGCCAGACTCTAAATACAGTCGGCACTGCAGTTAGAGCACAGGATCAAAGTGTGGAAAGGATACAGAGAACACAAATGCTGATCACTGCAGCAATAAGAGTGACACATTTTTGTGGGGGCAGTATGATGGTAAGGGATGCCATATTCTGCTTCTCATTTACAACAATTTGAATAAATAAATATTCAGACATGTAATGTTACGCTCAATTTTCTTTACATATTATCAGAAAAATGCCACAATAAAATGTTAAAAACATCAAAAACATGATTTTCATTTGAGCAGGTCTTTAAGTCTATCAGACCACCTCCTGAATTTGGGAAAGGAGAGGACACCAGTCTAACAGAGTGACCGATACATGAATGGATCCCACATAATAATGCAGAATTCTTATAGATGTGGCACCAATATATAAAAAAGAAAGATTTCTGTGATGATTTGACGATAAGTTACAACCACTCATAACTAATTAGTAACCACTAATTGGGAGTGGAGCGTGGGGAGGTGGGAAATGAGTTTAAAGTGAGGGTGAAGTCCTCCTTGACCTGGCCCCGCCCTCACCTGAAGCTGGGCTCGAGCTTCTGGCCTCGCGCCCATTACTGTACGCTCGCGCCTCAGCCCCGGAGGGCGGGGAGCAGGACCCCGCGCGGGCATATGTCTGTCACATGGACCGTTAGGAGGGAAGAGGCTCGTGTCTGCCGGTGTAAGAAGTCTCCATGATTGTTTTGAGCTGAGAGTCTACGTCGGGGGAAAAAAAATGTTCAAAAAGAGGAACGGGACTCCCGGGACAAAGGTTGAGGAACCGTGTGACTGTCACCCGCAGGAGCCCGCACGCTTGTCGGTTACTGAAGAGGAAGCGGGCTGGTTTCTCCAGCTTCTATATCGACAGGAATAAGTGCGCAGCAAGTTTTTAAACCCCCCTCCCGCTCGTTTGTGGTGGCGTCGCCCCGCTCGAACCGCTGACTCACCGGCAGCTGAGGCGGCTCATGGCGGTGCTGTTGGATCGCGGCCACTCCGCCGCCGCGTCCGAATAGACCGCGGATCCACCGGGGGGGACCATGATCGGCTCGCCGGACCTGCTGGCCTTCACCAGCGCGGATGAGTTCGAGGAGGGCGGACGTGAGCAGGGTCTCCCCGAGGAGCTGTCGGTGCCCCTCTCACCCCCGCGTGACCCCTGGAGCACCAAGGCGCAGTTTCACCGAGACTTCATCCTGGTGGCGGAATTCTCCGAACAGGTGCGCCGCGCGCGTCTTTGGGTTTGGAAAGATGAGAGTTGGCCAGATTTCAAAATAAGAGACTAAAGCAAAGTTTAAAGACTATTCAAAACAAAATAAGAGATAGAATTAAATAGAACAATATGATTAGAAGAATCATTCAGTATTTTCTAGAGAAGCTATTTCTCAATAGGTCATTTTTTTTTGTTCTCCAACAGGAAACTGTGATTTTTTTAAAGGAAGAACTTATAACATTCAGATCTGCTTTTTATTACATACCAGTTTAATGTCTCAATCGTCCTGATGTCTAGATCAGGGGTCTGTAACCATCAACAGAGTCATTCGGGTTAATGTATCACTGATTAAAACCCAGAATGAGCCACAATATGTCATGTCAGCAGTGATAAAAAAAAAAAACAGTTTAATTGACAATTTCTGGTGCATCTAATGACCCAAAATTAAATTGAAGCTGATTAAGTGATTTTTTAAAAGACACTTCAAATCTTTTAACTTGTTCAAAAATCGCAAATCTATCTGATAATTGGTGTGCCTTAATTCTGGTTGTGCTTATTGGTCTCCAATTGATTTTCTGTGGCACATGGCGCACAAAAAATTTCAAAATAATAAAAAAAGAGCCATGCACGTGTTGCTCCGGAGCCTCAGGTTAGAGACCCCTGGTCTAAATGTTCATCTGTGGTTCTCAGGAATAAAACATCTACTCACAGATATTTTATTAAGAAAGGTAAAATGTAAAAGAAAAAAAAAAAAACTTGCAACATGCAAATAAAAAACTAAAAAAGTTGCATTACCTGCAAAAGCGTGAATGCTTTTTGCTCAATAAACCAATTTACTTTCATTTCTGAAAAATCCCCTGAATTTGCTGAATGTTTCGATACCAAACGTGCAGAAAATGCACAAAGAATTTGAAGAAATATTTGAAAAACTGCGAAAATTTTGAAATGAGTAAAATGCATGAATACCAAAAGTACATGTCCTGAACGTGCTAAACTTTTTGATACCAAAATTGCACAGGTTTTAAAGTGCACATAATATTTGAAGAATTTCTAATTTCTTTAGGTCTAAAAAAAAAAAATCACATAAATTGCGTAACATTTTTAAAATTGCAAATATATGAATACCAAGAGTGCAAGCAGGAATGCCCCTAAACTTGCTGAACGTTTTGATAACAAGATTGCTGAAATCACTCAAAGTATGATTGAGTTTTTACCCGTATGGACAGGAGCAGGAGAATCACCATAGAGTGAATGCTGTAAAGTATTCATAAAATATAAGACATATTGATAAATATACATAAAAGTAGATGTGGGCTTTACAGTGAATGTGGGTATGATGTTCTGATCTGTTGTCAGGTGGGTCCAAAGCCTGTTCTCACCATACCAGACGATCAGCGCGTCATCGGTTCATTCGACCTCAATCACTTCTCCGTTCGCATCATGTCGGTGGACTACCAGGCGTCGGGCCCCGGCCTCACCCCTCCTACCTCACCTGGTCCCCGCCTGAACTTCAGCGAGGACTCCAAGGTGATCCTGGGAGACTCGGCGGAGGACGCGTTTGTGTATGTACACCATGTGACCCTGTATGACCTGGAGACTCGGGGCATGGTGCGACCTTTCTGCATGGCCTACATTTGCTCGGACCAGATGAAGCTGATGGAGAACTTCTGCGAGCTGTCGGCGGGCTTCTCTCAGGCGTCCGAGAGCCTCAAGACGGGAAACAGACAAGCGTTTTCATCAGAGCTGCAGAGGAAGCTGCAGGAGCTCGAGTGAGGTTCTTTTTTTTTTTTTTTCTACAACACGTTCAGTTAAAAAGGAGACAATGTGTTGTGGATTTTTTCAAACTGTACCAAATGAAAACAAGGCTCTGCTGCTACTCTGTTGATCCAGGTACAGACGGAGGACTCTGCTCCAGGATGGAAACGGCTCCACAGAAGGTGGAAGGAAAAGCGATGATCTTGAAGGTGTAGAAAGGTCCATCCTGAATAACAGAGAGCTCCTTCGTCAGGTTATGTCTTACCCAAACAGGAAGCTCGGGGAGCCGGACTTCCTGCCTTACGATCCTGCTGACTCCCTCACAGATCCCACCGCCCTTCTTCCAGTTGAGCCCTGCCCCTCCTCCCTGCTCACCTCCATAACGTCAGAGCGCTCTCTGAAGCCGTTACAGGAACTCTGCAACGACTACTTCCTGTCCCTGATGAAGGAGCAGTTAGTGGATACCGAACGCCGTCTGCGCCGTGACAGGAGCGTCCTGAGAACCACCAGCATCACCCAGTCACTGTCCAGGAAGCTGAGGCTCACAAACTTCCTGTTTGAGGCGTGGAGTCCAGAAGATGCAGACGAGGATGAAGGAAAAGGTGCGGATGCGGCGACTCACAGAGCCGCGGGGGGCAAGAGCAGCCCTGAAGACATTTACTCTGAACCCAACCGCAAGGAGGTGTTCTTCTCCTGCGTGGAGGAGCTGCCAATCAAACTGGAGGCTGGAGAAGCAGGAAGGGTGACCCCTGACCCCTCCGCCACTGAAATGACAGGGAGCGTGAGCAGCGGCGACAGCATCGAAGTGCTGGGGACGGAAAAGTCTTATCGGACTCAGCCGGGCGTGGTCGGCTCGGTCAGGAGAGGTAAAGGCGGGCGCAGGAAATTCATCAGTTTTACAACCTCAGTAGTAAGTATTAAAAAAATCAGATTTTAAAATTCTGCTCCACAGAAGTGCAGCTGGGCAGGGTGGATGTCTGCCTCCGGCATGCAGCAGTGGACACAGGTGTCAGGCGTGTGCAGGCCAGTGCCAAACGTGCCAACAGCGAGGACAGCATCGAAGTGCTGAGCACCACCGAGTCCATAATCCCTGAAGACCTCACCGCCATCACAGAGGAGGAAGCAGAGGCTCTTTCTCTCACCAACGGCTTCGGAAACGAGGACTGCTCACTGATGGGGTTCCTCAAGGAGCAGAGGGAGAACGCTGCTTCTGCTTCAGAGCCTGATGAACCGTCCAGTGACGCAGAGGAGTCTTTGGGAGATGGGATGTGCTGTGACGGCAAGAGGGAGGATACGAATGCAGCGAGGAGCGACGAAAGCCATGAAGATCCCCTTCCAGAGCCGACGTCCAAACTGCTGCAAGGTTCTTAAACTGTTTTATCCATCCATCCAAAATCCCATTTTGGGGTCACAGGGTTGCTGGAGCCTAACCCAGCCGTTGTGGATTGAAGGCAGGGTGCATCCTGGATGTTTGGCTTAGATTAAAATTGTGTGAAAACCAAACATAAATATTTACACACACACACTTCAGGGGTCTCCAACCTTCAACTCTGAAGGAGCCATTTGGGTTAATTTCTCACTGACTACGACCCAGTAGGACCCGCAAAGTTTTCTTTCACCCCCTAAAAATTTTGCATGAATAAAACCTAAATATTAAAAGAAAATTGCCTTTTTTTAACTTTTGACAGAAGTTCACACAAGTTCCTTTCAAAATAAAAGACGCCCTGCCACATATGATCATCTCAGTGCAGCAATTGTAGTAGTAATAATTGTAATATAGTTAATTTTACTGTTGTAGGTACATCTTTGCCAGAAATGTAAATCTAACAAACCAAAATTAAATCCGAGCCAATTATTTTTGAACACTTATAATTCCGTAATTTTTCGAAAATAGAAAATTTGCTTAATAATCTGTCCGCCATAACTCTGGTTGAGTGCATTGACGTCCATTGATTTTCTGTTGGACAGGACATTATGCACAAAAATTAGTCAAAATGTTGTAGTTTGACTTGTGCTACGCACTGTCCTTCAACTGTTTCTAAATGAGCTAAAATTGGAATTAGTTTACCCCCCCCCTTTACTACTTTCTCACACTTCTTACTTTACAGGTACTTTGTGGAAGTTTTTTTTTTTCTTCTTTAATAAAAGAGCCACATGTGGTTCCGGAGCCGCAGTTTGCAAACCGATAGGAAAATAAATGATTAAATCTGCAGCAACTTAAAAAAATGCAGTTGGATCTTTATCAGTCAATCGCGTTGTTGTGCTTTTTATCTGCTTAATTTTCTCACAAGAAATTTTAATAAGTGAAATGCATAAATTTAGCTCTCACAAGCCCCAACTTTAATTTTCCATCTTAAATGTTTCATATTAAAGTATACATTTATTAAAAACCCTCAGTTTACCCTGCAAATATTTGAATCCTACATGACAAAAATCTAATCAAATTTTATTTAAAAGAGCTTTTTTCATTCCAGATTTAGTAGATCAAAGTCCTGTGTATCAAAGTAACCCACAAACAGAATTTTAAAAACATTACAAACATTTTAAAACCAAACACATTCACAATAATGACCCTCCACCCACTCGGTTTTTCCAGCATGACCTTCAATCCCTTGTATTAAAACTGAAACATGGAACTAGAAAACAGTTACTATAACAGGAACAGAAACATCTGGTGTGGCTCTGCTGTGAGGAAACGATGTGACGGGGCATCGCCACATCGCTCGCTCGCTCCGACCAGGACAGCAGAGGCTCCACTCCACAGCTGTTGGGCTAGAGTGTGGAAACCCTCCCAGATTTAGACAGCAAAGCCCCAGAAACATGAGACGAAGAAGTACTGGAGTTTAGAAACAAGTTAAACAATAAATAATTTTTAAAATATTAAAGTATATTTCAAATATAAACATATCAAGTATAAATAAACATGTAGAGCATAAAGCGGTCTAAGTAGCATGTAATAACAGTCAAATAAAATAAAATAATTTACTAAAACTGTTTTAAAGTTCTATTAAAAGTGTTTAGCCGGAACGTCTGGATTTGAAACAGACTAATAAAGCTCATGTGAGGGGGGAGTTTTAATCCTTTAAGCCGACATAAGGCGTCAGAAAGCCTTTCAAACATTCATCTGGCTGAAAGAACTCAATAATCCATCATGATGAACTTACATTGTTGGTAGCATTTAAATGTGGGGCTGATTCTCCTGTTTTTAGGCTCTCAAAACTGTTCTGCAGAGAAGAATCCGTTTCAGTTTTGTGTCAGTAATGAACTTTCCTGCCCCCCCCCACAGCTGAAGCAGCGGTGGAGTCTGCGCCGCAGTGGCCGGAGGTCCGCCAAAGGAAGAGGCTGGTGCCTGACCTCCATGTGATCTTTGCCCCGCCTGTTGCCCCTGTAGACCTCGACCGTAGATGCCTGCCGTCCCCCCCTCTGAGGCTGCTGAGCGTGGACGAGGCATCGGACTGCACCAGCTTTACCAGCTCCTCCGACCCGCCCACCCCCACCCAAAGCCACCCCGGGAACCTTCAGACCAGCAAGAGGAGGAGAAGGAAAGCCGGCCTGAGAGCCCTCAGGTTCATCAAGCAGCACTCGTTTTCCCAGCATGCCGTGTTTTGTCTGCTGAGCGGCCGGCCGCTGGTTGTAATGGGAGGAGACGAGGGTTTGGTGAGGAAGCTCGTGGACGCTCTGAGCCTCTTCGTGCCGTCCCCGGGCCACGACGGGGGCGCAGTGATGCCGTGTTTGACCACGCCCCTTCAGCTGACAGACCTGCTCACCTGGAGACTCATAGGAATTCACAGGTGGGAATTGGAAATCATCAAAAAGGTGCTCCAATATAAAACATGTTTTTTAACATGTTTTTGTGGGATTTTTCTGACATATATGAAGAAAATTAAGCTTATTGTTGCATTTCTAAACAATTAATACAATTATATATTGAAAAAACTAAAAAATACTGTACTAAAAACTTATTTTTCAGCAAGGATAATAATTTGCCACACTTTGGTTTTTCAGTATATTCAGAAAAGGTAAATAAATAAAAGTAAGAATAAAAAAAGTAGGCGAAAGATTTAGCAGCATCTAGTGGTGAAGCTGTATATTGCAGCTAACTGCCTCTTCAGATTTAGGAGTTTAGAAAAGGATTGCATTTTTTCCCAGATATAAATGATTTTTTAAATTGTAATAGAATGATTTTTAGCCAGTGGGAATAGGTAGCCTATTGATTATCATTATATTATCTTACTTGTAGATGCATTCATCTATAGAGGACTTTAACATAGTAACAAACTGCAGGATTTTGACCTTTTTTTCCCCCTAAATTTAAGATTCTTTAGTTAAATATTTTGAATTTGACTGGAGTGTCAGATAAAGTGTCTACATAATCTAAGATAAATTCATCTACAGGAGTAAACCCTTTAATCTGTATCAATTCCTCAGCAAAAATGACTCAAAACAGTCTAGTGATTTTTTTTTTTTGCTTCATAGACAAAAACACAGTTGAAGGGTACTTAAATACTTCTGATTTCTTTTGTACATTTTTGTTCTAATGTTCATTTGTATCATCGTCAGTCTAAAGTGTCAAAAGAACTTAATGACATCTTTAATTTTCATGCTAAAATGTACTCTATCCTGTTCTTCTTCCTCCCCAGATCTTCTTCCAGCTCCTCATCTGCCGTTCTTCAGTCTCTGAATCAGTACAGGCGTTATCTGGCTCTGCTGGACCTGGACAAGAGAACGCTGCAGTGTCCGTCCTACGCCGGCTCGCTCCTCGCCACTTTAGCCGACCCTCACACGGGCATCAGCAGAGGCATCACCTACCTGCAGCATTTGGAGAGCTGCCTGTCTGCACTGGCCAACAGAGCCCTGCTGCACACTTTTGGAATGGCGCCGTCTCATCTGAACACGGCAGCAGGACTCGGAGGGACCGAGGAGGACGGGCTGCAGACAGGGCTACGCAGAAGTGACGGCGACCTGAGAGTGATGAACTTCCTGTCCGAGCTCATCAAGCAGCAGCATGTGGGCCGAGGACCTCCAGTCCTCATGTTTACTTACAGCTCAGTGCAGCTCCACAGAAACACAACGAATGAATGAAGAACAGAAAAGCTTTTTAAAGTGTTCCACAGTTTGAACGTGCTGTAAGCATGTTGACGTAGATATATCCATAATCACGGTCAGGCACTCCAGACTTACAAAATGGGAAATTATGCATATTTGTGTAGCGCTTTTCTACCTTCAGCCCAAAGCGCTTCACAGTCACAGACCCATTCACACAAGCACACTTTGAACCCACAATCTTTAAATCAGGATTCGACCTCCCTACCGCTGCACCACAGCCACCAGGCCTTTCTGAGGATTTTTATAGGTTAACAGAATTTTCAGATGTATTTATAAAATATATTTTTATTACTTTCTACCATGAAAACATGTTTTATAATGACTAAAGAGGAGCCAAAAACCTTTTTCCAACATTGATAATCTTTCAGGCCTCACATTCTGAAGTTGATGCTGCTTGATTTTAGGTTCAGAAAACCAAGTAGACGTCTGACTAGAGAAAAATTCACCTCAGGGACTAGAATTTGATTTTGTTTTTGCCACAAGAACATATTAAAAACACAAACTTTAGACATTTTAAGTTTCTGTGAAATGCAGGTTTGTATTTCTGATGTTAGCAAACCAAAACTTCATATTCTGTGAAGCTGTTTCACTTGTTTTAGTTGATGGATGATGCATTGTGGGATTGAAGTGCACTTAAACTGGTGAAACATTTTTAATGGTAATGCACTGGAAGAACTCATGCCTTACTGACTTTCTGCTTTGGTTGTAATGTTATTTTGTGTCTTCACACCCCAAAAACCCTCATAGCACTGATTTGTTTCATTATTAAACATTGTTTTATTTAAATATATTTATATTTTTGCACTTGCAAGCTGTTTTAGTTAAAAAAAAAAGCTGGATTGTCATTTTTTAGCTTTTGACAAATTGTGTAAGTAGAACTAAAGAATCACACGAGAAATAAAATGAAAAAGGACTCGCTATGAAGTAATTGAAATGCTCAGAACATAAGCAGCTGCATAATAGTCAGTGTGTGATTTTTTTAGAATAAAAGCAGCCACATCAACTCATGATTAAATCTGGTTTATTGTTTATTATTCAAAGGCACAGTGTTACAGTGTGGACAAGTTCTCTGGAAATAAAGTTCCTTTGTGCTTTGAACTGTGGCCAACTTATTTTCCCACAATGCCTTTGGCCTTGTTTACCAACAGAAATACATTGTGTTGCCATTTGCAATAAAATTAAACACATTCAAAGACTTTGATGAAAAAAAGAAGTAGAGAAAAAAAACATATTTAAATATAATAGTAAACTATGTGATGCTGGTGCCAGCTGAAGCAGACATACAGCTGAACATCTGCAGGAAACTGTTGTTGTGTTTGGGTTAGCAGGCAGAGTTTCTGAACTCTTACATGTTGAGATGAAACATTCTCATCAGGTCCCTTGTAATAAGAATACAGCAGGAGAAAGACCTAAACATTTGGTCTAGTGTGAGTGCACAGACTCGTGAAATGGGTAGTTTGAGGTTCACAGAGATCCGTGGACATACGTCGAGCAGCAGGATGAGGCTCATGTGATAAACATTCCTGATTACAGCAGATGACTCTGCTGCAAATGTAAAATGCATGACAGCGCTCAGAGTGGTTCATTTAAAGCTGATGAGCTTTGGGTGGAGAGAGTGGGTTTATTAATGTGTGGAGCTCAACTTAAAGAATGTTTTCTGAATATGTTGATGCACCGGTGCTGATCCGAGTGACCGTCTTAAGGCAGAATCTGTCGGGACGCCTTTTGTTAAGAGGGGATGAGATTGAAAGCCAGTGGAGAGCCTGTAGATGGAAGAAAGAACAGCAGAATACAGTTATGGAATCTTCCAATCCTGATGATCAGATTAAGATTTCATAATTAGGAAAAAAGTCAGCAGATTTAAATTATTTTCTCTTATTTTGTAGATTTAAAAATGGGAAAAAATGAACTGTAACACGTTTGATTGTAAGTTTGTTTTAACAGCCAAGATCA
>NC_050512.1:11788448-11796442 GCF_002922805.2 Oryzias melastigma
ATTTCAAGCTCTGCTGGTCATAAAGTTGTGTTTTTGTTACACGTTTGTTCACAGATTCCAATATCTCCACCATCACCAAGATCAGGAACCGGTCAAGGATGTCGAGGACAAGACCATCCGAAAAACCCAGTCAGAAGGAAAGAAATAAAACCAGTGTAAAAGGAAACCTAAAATAACCTACAGTACCAAGAATCCGCTCTAAGCTACATGCCAAGATCTTATCCATAACTTAAAGGCAGATTTTTCCTTTTAACTGAGGGAGAATGTTGTGGTCAAATTTACACATTGAGCTCTCCCTCACTGTCAAACATGGAGTTTGAAGCATGAACAAGACAAATCAGAGCAATGTGATGATCTATCAGCCTAATTTCTGTACACATTAGAAATAAGTGAAGGGCGGAGCTTCCAATAACCTGAAACACCTGAGGTAACAGGTGGAGGACTAACACAGAGCTCATTCTGACGACGTCTGGAGAGACTCACGGCACATAACTGTACAGAGATGAGAAAACGTCACACCCATCATTACCGACAAACGTTACGCCCTAAAAAAAACACAAGACTTATAGAATAAATCTAGGAATGAATGAATGTTCTATAGTGGAAATGTACAAAATCAGCAGGAAATGTTACCGTTTCTGTATTCATCTGAAGTGCTGCAACTGGATTTTTCTGGCTTAATAATAAACCAACCAATCGATCAAAAACAAAGTGAGTAAACTATGGGTTCCTGTTCCTCATTCTGTATTGACCTCAAAGAACATTGATCCAATGGATAATTAACTTCGTTCACCCTGAAGCTAGCAGGTTACAGGTTCAACTCCACAGTGGAATCATATCAGACAAGACAGCCTTCCTGCTTCACACTCAACATTAAGGGGTTGGATTGAGGGTTAAACTGCAGTATCTCCCACAGAAGATGAGCTACATGTGGAGGACAAATTTCACTGAACCCAGAAAAACATCTTTACAAAAGTGAACTAACTACAGCAACAGTCATGACCTCACACTGTACAAGCATACCATCATTACAAAGAATGCTGTATTGATAATGTTGTTTTATGAGCTGTGAAAATAATATTAACAAACGAGAGCTTTGTGTTTTTATGCTTTAAAATGTCACAGGCCACCGTCACATGACTGACTCGTGGTCTCCACACCTGCAGGGATCGCTTAGGTTTTAGTTTGGTGAGAAACACTTTGAAATGCTGCTTTTGATTGAGTACATAGACAAATCTGATCATTTACATCGTCTTTAAAAGGTTAGCTGTAACATGAACCCTCCAAGCACGACCACATTACCTTCTCACTAATTCTGCTCTGGATCATCCAGATGCATTCTGGTAAACTACAGATGGGTCTGCACACGAGCTGGCTTAAGCAGGAAGACCTTTGGAGAACTGTAGGATTTGAATCCATGACGATGTTGTGTGTTACTATAGCAACCTTTGTTAATGTGGTCCTAGCTCTCTTCAGGTCATTTGTGTAGTTCTGGGCTGTTTCATTGTCTAGATCATTTGTACCCCATGAGGTGAGATTTTTATTTTTTATTTTCTCAACAAGCACATCTTCTGAGGTTCTGCTCTCAGCCACCGCAAGTCTTGTTGGGGGAAAAACGTTTTTTTTTTTGTTTTTTTCAGATGTAGAAGGCGGGCATCTAGCATGAAATGGCTCCAGTGATTGGTCAATAACACAAAGAGCTCCATACCATTGGTTTAATGCATGAAGGCCTCATTAGATTTGTCACTTCAAACTACAGAGAGTTAGTGTCGCATTTCCACAACCACACTGGCCTGATATCACGATGACGGACAACTTTCAGATTATTGTGCAGCCCTAGGACAAAGCCATTCTGAATTGTTAAAAGAAATTATGGAAACACCAGTTATTGCTCTAAAAAGAAATTGAAATGTTGAAAACCAATGTCTCTGAGATGCAAACACACTTTCAGACAAACTCTGAGTTTTGTTAATTAAACAGAAAACTCAGAAATTCTAAATAAGTTGCACTTAAAGTACAAAACGTTTAATCTTTAAAACCCACTACTGCTGATCAGACGTTTTTGTCATTCTGGATCCTCAAACATTCCTGAAATTGTGGAAACTTGAACACAGACCCTTAAAAACCGTGTAGACTGTGAGGAGCTGAGTGCTCTGACAGATCCAGAGGGAAATGTCTGGTACCTGTTGAGTTTGTCACCTCCTGTGTGACCTCCTGGTAGAAGGACTGGACTCGCTCTTTACTGACAGACAAGTTTTCAAACATCCATCTAAAAGCCCACATGTTGTCCTGCAACACAAAAGACCATTTTTTTTTTCATATTTAGAGAAATTATCAATTTCAGAAAAGAGACAAATTAATGAATTGTTGGTTAAAGTGATAGAATAAACATTTGCTAAATCATTTATAAATTAGAAACTTTCACAAAGAAGTGACTGTAAAAGTTTAAAGTTGCTAGCACTGCCTGTGTAGTTCTCCAAACGTTCAGAGGATCACCTTAAACGTGTTGATCACAGGTAGAGCTGGACACAGGGCGCCATTGAGGATTCTGAAACTTAAAGCTCCAGACACCAACAGCAGCAAGGCCTGATGTGGGTACACCTGCCAACAAAAACGCACGCAGGTAAGCATGAGGAGTGTGTTGGAGTTTGATCATCAGTGTGTGTGTAAACTTCTGACCTCATAAAAGGATCGTGGGATTGTCACGTTGGAATTCTGATGGTCAAAAAGTACAGATTTCACAACATGCCGAGACTCCTTCACCAGTGAGGGGAAAAATAAAATGCAGAATGAAAACTACAGCAACATCACATGTTTAAAGATGTAAAGAGGTCAAACATACGTGAAGAAACTCCGGGCTGGGTTGGGGGAAAGCAGTGGACGAGTTGACAATGGTGAGTAAACTGGTCCAACAATGAGACTGGACATGAAACACGGACATTAGGCAAGGAAAACACCAAAAATGACTGTTTAGGGAGAAAATATTCTAAAAATATTTTTTAAACAGGAGGGTTTAAGTTCTGACACTGTACACTTACATCCGTGTAGACAGCAGCAGAACATCTCTGAGCCTTGAGAGCAAACTTCACCAGCTCCACACACTTCAGAGGAGCAGCATCTACACACAGGAGTCATGAACAATGCTGCTGTCTGACACCTTCAAGACTAAAAAAAAAAAAAGAGAATCCATGTTTGTCTAACCTTTAATGGACTCCCAGACTGCATTGGGGCAGGAGAGCTGCTCCGGCTGGCTCACCACCAGCTTTGGCGCCGTGGCCGTTTGGAAAATGCGAAGATACACAAGAAAGAGTAGAGGAGAGAAGCGGCAGGCGGGAGCGTTGACTGACGGGAACAAGCTGGTCATTGCTTCTGTCAAGTCTCCTTGCATGCACAGGAAAAAGGGAATGAGGTCTTGTAGCTTCTGAAACCTAAAATAAAATAAAGACAATTAAAACGTTTACACGCTCATATACTTGAATGGAAGCATTAGATTCTGGTTTTTAGACAACAGGAGAGAAGAAGAAGGGAGAAGATGACTGAAACTCAAAGACAATTAACATGACGGCTACTTGCTAAACACATTCTTTTTCTATAATAAAATAAAGATAAACATTTCTAGTTTTACTTTTTTTTAATCGTTTTTAATTGCTTGGATATTTTATTATTTTGTATTCTACATGTATTTGCTGAGAACGCGTTCTGAATCATACATTTTGCATGTTAAATGTTAGCGATCTTTTATTTATGTTTCAAAACAGATGCTGGTCCCTTTTTTGAAATCAAAACAACATCATAACTGTGTACTTTTTACCTAATTAAAAAAAAAACTATAAATAAACTGTAGTGTGGACTTTAGCACTAGCTAAAAGCCAGAAATACATTCTTATTTCAAAATAAAAGCCTTTTTTAAGCAAAATGCTATTTTAAGAGCAACTAACTCCTATTTCCGATATTTTTTAGTTTTTGTATAGTGTGTTAGTACTTTATCATTTTAATGAAACAAAATGTAAAAAAAGTAATGGTTTTGGCTTTTTACTTGATGCTTTGCCTTTGTATTAATATGATCCAATAAAGAAGTTATCTAAAATATTTCTTATCATTTTTTCTCACTTGAAATTCTAGCGGATTTTCAAAACGCAATTCTATGCTTCATAATAATGATGCAGTATAAACATATATTAATATGCCATTTACTGCACTTTAGTAGCTAAATCAACCCTCTAAAATTAACTTCTATTCACAACAATAATTAAAACTAAATGACAAGAACGACAGAACAGCAAAATCGGAATTTTTACATAAACTTTATATATCAAATTCTCACAACCAATGCTGGAAAATAAATGACTTTTTTTTAATGAAAAATACATTTTTTTTAAATAAAACAAGTTTTAAGACGTCTTATATCTACAGACTATGTGAACTCACCGTGCAGAATCGTCGGTCTGGACGACTTTCAGGTATCGACACAACTCCCTGTACCTGCAGGCCACAAGGATACAAACACTTTTAGACGCTTTTACTAAAGGTTATCAGCAAATGTACTCATGACTGAAATAGATCCAGGAAAACATGTGAACCTGCGCTGGTGCTGAAGCAGCTCACTCCTCAGTAAAACCACAGACATCTCCTCTGCCAGATGGGTCTTCTTGCCTTTGTCTTTCCGGACGCCCGATACGTTCTGACCCTTCAGCACAGACACCAGCAGGACGTCGTCCCAGGAGCGAATGCTCAAGCTGGAGGACATCGGCATCAGGTTATGCTCAAAGTGGATGTAAAAATGTTTAGTAAACGTGTGCACACCTGTTCTTCATGCTCTTTATGTCAGCTGGGAAATGTATTGCTGTCTGGTAAAAATTCTGCAGCTTTTGGACGAATCCTGGAGGTAAATTAGCCACAACAACAAGCCTCTGCATGGATCTTATTACTCTGCAAAAAAAAAAAAAATAAATAAACAGAAGTGAAGAAGAGGTCCAGGTCCAGCAGGAGCTGGGACGTCTGTGCGGGCATTTACCTCTGCAGTAACACCAACTTGGCATTTGAAGCGTTAGACAGTGGAGACGGTCCTGTGGGTCTGAAACAAAAACAATGATGAAAGGACTTCACCAACAATGGAAAAGCACTTTGGTCATCTGAAAGTAGCAAGTGTTGCTTGGTGTATACCCTGGTACTTGAAAATGCTTCATAAACACTTCAGCAGCTCCCAGGTTCATTAAAGCCGCTGCTCTGATGTTCTGCTTATCTGCTTGGTTCAGAAATGAAGTCACAAAGTTGAAAACCGGCATGTAACTGAAAGAAAAAAAATGCTCAAGTTATTTTTTTGCACACAAGTTGTTGAAATATTATATGCGTGGACATTTAAAATATTTAAACACTCGAAAAACAAAGCATTTATTTAAAGCTTTTTGACCACTAGAGCCACCGTACATGTAACTGTCATCCAAAATGACATTAACTATTTTACCTTTTAACACTTAATTGCTGGTTGAACATGAATGGTGCTGCAATATTCAGGCACAAGAGAAACATTTGAGTTTTCTTTTTTGACAAGCACTCAAAACTATCTCTTTATTTTGGTGTCAGATATGAATCAAATTCCTCACTTCTGTCAAATCATTCTTTTCTGCTCTTATACCCTAAAGATTAACCACTTTGTATGTTTTAATTATATTAAAATGTCCATGAATTTGCACTATGGTTACAATGAAACAGTTTTTTTACTATTAAAAAAGTAAAAGTAACCCTAAAGACTTTGTAGAATTTATGAATAAAAGCAGCTGTTTTACAAATAAATACATTTTTAAAATATTTAGACACTTAAAAAGCAAAACAAAAGACTTACTCATGGATGACTTCATGTTGCTGACTATTCTGTTGTATGATTTTTCCCAAAATAAAAGACGAGAAGACTGTTGACACCTCTTTTCTGAAGTTCTGAAGCATAATTTCTGCACAGATAAAAAAAAATATTTAAAAAGCAAGTTATACTGAAAGACTGTTAGCATGGAGGCTTTGTGCACATGTGCGGGTGTACCTGCATGTCGGAGATGAGAGTCTATTTCTGACAGAGAGAGGTTGAACATCTTAAGTTCTCCCAGCAGAAAATTGTTTCTGAGATTGTTCCAGAATTCACTTTTCTTGTGGCCGTTACAGTGACACTGTCCACTGCACGTCCACATCGCACACTGAAACACAACACCACAGTCGATCACTTTGCAACCAAAAGGAAAAAAATTATAAAAACAAGAATTTTATTTTTTCAGAAATGTCAAGCACGTGTCTTTTCACAAACCACACATTTAAAGTTTTTCACTAATTGCATCTTTCTTTCAATAAATATAGAAACCAAAGTGTCTTCTTCTTTATGATATATCAGAACAATAAAAAAAAAAACCTTTGACACTAAAATATACCAATTGCCCCTTTTGAGGTAACTTACATTTCCTTTTTTTCATTTGAACACCGATAGCTCAAAAACAAAAATAATGATTTAACAAAGTACATTTTAGTGAGGCGTAATTAAGTTTCAAACCTTTTAAGGAGCAATGGTGTGTATATGAAAGTAATGCCGCCTTTTTTTTTTTTTAAGAAAAAAATAAAAGAAAATGACTTTTTTAACACCATGTCTCCAAAAAGAACTTTGATAATTCACAGGAGAATGGGACATTAAAAAAATACAAAGTAGTTGTTCTGATCTATAAGCAGAATAAATTCATAGCAGTTATAGTAAAATACAATAAAGTAGTGAAGTAAGAAGTAAAACATATTCCTCAGAAATAACCAGCATGGTGTGAACAATGTTCCTGCTTGAAAACATTATTTAAAGTGTCAAAATAAAAAATAAAAAATACTAATTTATATATTTTGGGCCTCTCAGTATAACTAACTCTGCCCAACTATGAAGAATAAGAATAGAAAAGATCATGAAAAAAGTATGTTTTTGTTTTTAAGTCTCCAGCTTTTTCACAGTACAACATAAATCTGAATCTAGTTTCTTAAGAATAAAAGGTCTTGTAGAGTGTAGGTGAAGTGTAATGTTTGCATCAACACACCGATGAAGCCAGCTTATCACAGATGTAGCAGAAGCACTGATCACAAATGAGCTGGTTACTGGTCAGAGGAGCGGCCGTCTCACAGTCTGCAGCTCTGGAGGAGGACAAACGGAGACGTTTGTTAAGGTGCTGGATGGAGGGTAAAGGGTCTTAATGTGTGATCTAAGATCTGTGTTGCCATGTCCTCACGTGAAAGGATGGATGGGACAGTCATAACGTGCGTGAGGCAGAACATCGGCCCGGCGGGAGAAGGTCACCACCAAGTCCTCATCTGAGGCACTTGGAAGTACCGGAGAGTCTGAATGCAAGAATTCATCTGAAACACAGACAATAAATAAATGAGTCGTTGACAACTCAAAATGGAGAAAAAATGAATTAAAATTGTTTGTCTACCTGTTATCTTCTCATCTTCTATAATGAGGCACGACTGGTTATTCTCAGAGTCTTTTTCAGAATCCTCCTCCTCCTCATCATCATCACTGAGGATGATTATTTCTCTGCTCTCTCCAGCAGAGCACATGCCAGTTTCTGAGGAGAAAGACAATCAGCCATTGAGACAAACTCAAAACACAATTCAAAGTTATTAAAATGTGTTTATCAGCATTAAAAGAAAAAAAAACGGCGAATGGAACTTATCTACAAAAAATAAACAAAACAATAATAAATAAATGAAAGAAATTTACATTTTAGCCCAAAGGAAACTCCGTTTGTTCACTTTTTCAGCAAACATTTTATAAACGATAAATGACGCACGCGAGGTAAACTTCTATTTAGCTTCATAAATATCTACAGTAAAGATTAACAGTAAAATAAACAAGATTCGATCGTTTGTCTGTAAATGCCAGCAAATCTTACCTTTAAACTTTTGACTAAATACAATATTTTTCTTCAAACGAGCAGCAAAACAGACTGACCGGATGTTCGCGCGCTACTTTTTCTTCT
>NC_050512.1:11796475-11827678 GCF_002922805.2 Oryzias melastigma
ATATATCACCTACAGGAGTGAGAAATGTATTTCACTGCCCCCTATAGGTCTCATTCCACTGCAATATATCTGACGGATTTTCTTTTTAAATTAACCTTTAAAAATGGCCTTTAAAGAAATATTTAAATGCTAATTTTGCAAATACTAGCATGACACAATATTTTCTGATGGTAATCAATAAACTCGATTTTGTTACTTGAAAAAATAAGTATTTTATCTCGTCATAACTAGAATATAACTATGCAAAAATATAAGAAGCAATAGCAGGTTTATGATTATATAATTCCCAATCCTTTTCAATCAATAAATAGAACTTGACTTGACTTTAGTCAAATATATATATATATCAGAGGTCAGTGGAGTATACTCCAACCATCAAGGAGAGAAAGAGAAAGGTAGTTTTATCCTGGACGTGACCCCAGTTCAGCTGAGGGTCACAAATGCTCACCCTCAGATTTTTTTTTAATCATCAATCAAAATTAAAAAAAGCAACTCAGTCAAATAAATACTTAAAAAAAAACTTTATTTGGACTTCTTTCCATCACAAACTGAAAACCCCTCCCCTTTTCACTCCAGACAATTCAAATAGCCTCACACACAGATTAAGACGAACACCATTAAATAATGAGGAAATATACATTAAATGCTGATGAAAGTCCCACGCGTTTAAATTGATTTTTCTGTGTGTACAAAAACATAGATAACCAGGTTTGAAAAATGTGGATTCTGTTTTTCTAAAGGAGGAATATTCAACAAACTTAAGAAAACACAAACAATACAGAGAACTCAGAAAAAAAGAATAAATGCACTTAAATAAAAATTGCACTCTCCTCGTGATAACCAATTTATTAAAATGCATGTAATTATTTTTTTATGAAAGATTTTCATAAAAATTAAATAAATGTCATATTGTTTTGTTGAACTTTTCCATCATTCTGTTTCTTGGCACATCTCTTCTGGTTTTGTTTAACAATCAGGAAACTGCTTTCTACTTTCCATGGGAGTAGCTGAAGTGTGCAAAGGTTTATATGAGCAATATTTCAGGCTCTGATATGGCACAATAGAGCATGAATCCCATCTGGTCCACCTGGTCCTCTGACAAGTTGCTCAGGAGGTTGACGGCTGGTTTGAAGTAACTGTGCAACACGCCTTGCTCGAGGTAGCCGATCAGCTCTGTAATGCACTGCTGGAAGCGCACGTGGAGGCCGTCCTGGGACCAGTCGCTCTCACTGTCACTTAGGTGCAGGACGAGGTTGGTCAGCGGGGCGGCCTCCAGCGCTCGCAGTGCAGGGTTCAGTCGGCACACGGCCTTCAGGATTTTAACAGTTTGTCTGCGGCAGCCGTCGTCAGCGGTGTCCAGCTGAACTAGACGCTGAGTCTCCCAGGGGTAAAGGGAAAGATGCCAGGCATTCACCCAGGGAGAGGTGAGCTCGGGCTGAGCTGTCAGGACCACGTCCTCCTCCCTCAGGATGGGCAACACCGAAATGAACAGGGGCTGATCGCAGCTTTCAGCCGCTTTTTCACTTCCAGGCCTAAAACACAACAAAAGAACACAAAACAACAAAGGATTTCTGTTAGTTGATGTCTACAAACAGAAAGGCAGCAGACGAGAACAGACACACACCGGATCTCCAGCCTCAGATCTGGTCCTCCAAGAACAGGTCTGACGAGACAGTCCAAAGTGCTGCTGATTACCGGCCAGTTCACCGTCTCCATGACCGCCTTGCTGAACATGTTCACCACTGCTTCTGCAGACAGGTAACCCCCCACTAGGTATCTGTAAGACACAAGCAGAGATCCCCAATCAGTCATGCTGTATGACAGGAAGCAGAAAATACATTTACTTAAAAACCAAGGACCCACAAAATGTAAAGTATGAATATAAGGAGTGTTTAGTGTCAAAGGAAACATTTTTAAAATGTATGCCGCTACCTGTCCCAGTAACTGCGTCCTCTAGGAAAATATTCCAAATTTAGCCGTCGGACCATCCAGTGCAGAGGGTGTGTGAGGAGAGTCTCTTCCCCCGGGATGAGGCGCCACAGAGAGCCTTCCAGCTGTAGGGGAACCAGCAGACACGCGTGGTCTGCGCTGACCACCTAAACACACACACAGCATGAAGGAGGTCAGGTAAAAAACAGGAAGTTAGGTTGTATTTGATCATTAAATGAATTTTTATGTGAACCTGAAGGTCATCCAGCAGAGAACCGCCCAGGCTCATTTCTCCCAAAGGCATGTCTGGATGACGGCTGTGAAGAAAGCCCTGGATCTCCGTGCAGATGTCCAGAGCCAGAGACTGGGCTCTCTGGACTTCCTGTGGAGGAAGGACCGCCCTCGTGCTGCAGTACTGCTGTAGACGCTCCTAACAGAGTTCAACACCATTTTAATATGGATTTTTTTACAAGTTTTTTTGTTAATTGCAAAATAAATCTGTGTTCGTTCATTCATCTTCTTAGCTGCTTGTCCCTTTTTGGGGTGACGGGGCTGCAGGAGCCTAACCTGGGTGCAGATTGCCGAAGGCAGGGTACACCCTGGACAGGTCACCAGTCTGTCGCAGGGTCACTATCACACACACACTCTCATACACTCCCAGGGACAATTTTAGAGTAACCAATTAACCTGTGAAGTATGTTTTTGGACAGTGGGAGGAAGCCGGAGAAAAACCTTGCATGCACGGGGAGAACAAGCAAATTGCACAAAGAAAGGTCCCCAGTTGATGTTTCTGTTTCAGATCCTGGAGCCTTTTTGCTGTGAGGAAGAGTGCTAACCACTGCCCAAAAAATAATATATTATTTTAAATAATGTTGCAAAAAACAAGGGCTGCACGGTGGCGCAGGTGGTTAGCGCTCTCGCCTCACAGCGAGAAGGCCCCGGTTCGACTCCCGGCTGGGACCTTTCTGTGTGGAGTTTGCATGTTCTCCCCGTGCATGCGTGGGTTTTCACCGGGGACTCCGGCTTCCTCCCACCGTCCAAAAACATGCTTCATAGGTTCATTGGTGACTCTAAATTGCCCCTAGGTGTGAATGTGAGAGTGTATGTATGTGTGTGTGATTGAGGCCCTGTGACAGACTGGCGACCTGTCCAGGGTGTACCCCGCCTTCGCCCATCAGTAGCCGGGATAGGCTCCGGCACCCCCGCGACCCCGAAAGGGACAAAGCGGTCAAGAAAATGGATGGATGGATGCAAAAAACAACAACTGTACCTGCAAACTGAGCACACACAGCTGAATTCTGTTAGGTTTTGATTCTGGTTTAGGCTCCACTTCAGGAGACGACACCTCTGGTTTTTGGCAGAGATCAGCTGATAAAGAAAGTCATGTTTAACTGGTTGGCTGAAGCAAAATATATATATATATATATATATATATATATATATATATATATATATATATATATATATTTATGGTCTTAAGTCTGTGAAAATACCCTTACCTTTCTGCTGCCTGGTTGCCTTGGCAACATGCTTCAGCACCACACCCTCAATGCCCTTCCTAATCATGGTTGGGGAAGCAGAGACCCTACTCAGCTCCTCCCAGCTCTCGGCCATCTTCTGCTCCACTTTTTCATCTTCTGCTGCACGGCCGGCGCGCTCTATGAACTAATCGAAAGCAGTCCTCATCAAAATCATGAAATACTTGTCAATATAAACCCTATAAACCCTTAAAACTTACAGGCGTTTACCTAATTTATCAACTCAGCACAAGCAGTGGTAAAGAGGTCTAAGTTATATAAACATATTTGGAGAAAGAAAACGAACAAAAAAAAACATGTATGTAAAATTCACGACTGACTCGTTTCACTGCCAGTGTAGCAATGCCCAACAAGGCCGCCCCTCCAACTCCAAGAACCAGTCGGGCGTTGGACAGCAGGAAATCAAGAACCACGGCGATGCCTTCTTCACCTCTCCTGCGACCGCCCTGGAAGTTCATGGCTGCCTTTTTGTGGTTACCCTTCAGCAAAAAAAGCATAAAGAATTAATGGTGCAGAGTGGGAGAATAGTTATATATTTGGGACTGACAAAAAAAGACAGTTTCTGTAATTATCTATTCTACTGACAGAAGAGAAAAGCTCAGGAAAACAAAGAGGAAACTTAACACTGAAAACATGACTTGCTCATTTAATCAGGTTTTGTACACCAGAGTTTAATCATAAACAAGAATATCTTAATTGTTTAGTGAGAACTGAAAGTAATCTTAAAAAAATTGCTGAAAAGTTAATATTTAAAGAAATCAAATATTTTGCTGAAAATAGAGAAAACGACATGTGTTATGTTTTATAGGCTTTTAACAGTGAGAGAAAAATAAAAGAATTTGGTTTGTTTAAGGATCGTCATTCATTCTACAGTAAAATCTCTAAAGTTCTCTAGAAATCTTCAAACATTGTTTCCTTCAATTGTACTTTTCTGTTTCCTGTGTAAACGACATGGATGTACAAGAATGGAAGCAAAACAAGTAAAAATTACACAACAGCAATTACTTATATAAAAGAACTAATATTTATGATCTAAAAAACCAAAAAAGCAAAGTTTTTTATCAGTGTATACCTAAACATAAGTTTTAAAAGTGTTAAAAATACTGTCCATGAGGTGGAGTTGCCTACAAAAACGTAAAGGAAACAAATTCATAATGAGCAAAGAGAAACTATCATTTTTTTTCCCCTAAAATAAACATATTAATTACTATAACTAAAATTATAGATACAAGAATATTCCTCAATAAAAAAATAAAATCAGCGCAAAAAACTTTTTTTTTTTAACTTCACCCTAAAATGATAAAATGTCCTGAACCCCCAGCTGTGTTTGTTAGCGCCATCGAACCAAAGGAATTAGCCAAGTTTTGATTCAATACACTAACTGATATAATAAATTCATAAAAAACCTTCTTTATAAAGTTACTATATGTTTGGCAAGGTATCCTGGAGCTGCAGACTATTAATAAAAAAAGAAAAGAAAAAAAAAACATAATTGCTTAATTAGAAAAAACAAACAAAAATAATAATAACTCTTGTGCAGCATGGAAATGATGACCTTGTCCTGCAGATAGCTGGTGATTAAAAAACAGAATTGCTTATGCATGCAATGAAAAAAAAAACTTTCATTACTTTTCATTTATCTATGGTAATATTGCAATTACTTTATTATTTTTAAAAAATTACACAGGTCCAGTCTGGACAAAGTTGGCTATACTTGTATTTTTCTTGCTAGTTTTGAAATATTTAGTAATAAAAGGCTAAGTGTTGACCTACATTACTGTAAAAACAATAGGTTATCATGTACAAAACAACACACTTAAATGGGAGAAGTAGGAGTCTTCTATTTGGGTCAGTTTAGATCAAATTCCAAATCTACAACAAAACTGTGATCATCTACATTTATTAGCTCTAATGTTAAACCAAAGTTTAACATTTTATTTTGCTCCAGAGACTGTAGAAATCCAACATGTCATTGTTGTAGCTTGTGCAAAGATGCTAGCTGTAAATTAAGGCAACCACTAACGAAAACAAAAATAATACATTTTTTTAAAATAAAGATCAAATTTACCAGCATACTTGGATTCAATTAACCTGAATGAAGTCATAAAATGTGCTTTAAAACGTTAGCTTCAGCAGTGTAGCTTTACAATTGCACAGCTTTTGTTGGTTACATCAGGTCACTGAAATAGTTTGTCTTTTAACACACTGACATTATAGTAACCTTTACTTCCAGATGTCTCCTAGTGACGTCGAAACCTTTATGGAAAGACACCGGAACCACATCTATGTCTCAACAGTTCAGAAACAAACAGACAACTAGACAACTATGCGACAAACCTACGTTAATAATCAAAGCCCTTAAGGTTAACAACACAGGAAGCTAAAAATAGACAACGCCTGTTTAAGTTAGCTTAGTCAGGAAACGTGTAAGTTGTTGTTTTTGTTGATTATACTCACCACTGGGTGAAAAAGGTGGAACAAATACTTGACCCAAAGTCATGAGCGTCTGTGAAAATTATGTGTTAAATGTATTTTAATAAAAAACATCGCTTCATTTTTGTAGCAAGCTAAGCTAAAAGCTGTTGGTTTCTTCTTCGTTGGTTTAATGGCAATCTGCTGTTGCTGCCACAAGACAACAGCGCCCTCTGGTGGCGCAATGCAAAAACGCTATGTTGTAGCTGCGCTTTACACTTTGCATGCATAGACTAAATAAGCTATGGTGATACTAAAAACATAAATGCATTTATGTATTTGACGGAGTTGTTGCTTATTTGCAAAATTATTTATAGAATTATGCATGCAAATGTTAAGAGCTCAGACTACCAGTTTGCTTACAGCTGCAGTTAGTTAAGTGTAATCATTAAGTTAATCTCAAACACTCACCATAAATTATTCAAAATTTAAAAAAAAAAAAAAAAAAAAGGTTTGTGTGTTTTTTTTTTAAACAAATCCAAAAGTAAAAGAAAGTTCATGTGATGGGGAAGATTTGCCACCATCAAACCCCAGAAAATATTTCGATGGAGCATATTTTATTTATTTTTTGTTTGTACTGGTGTATCTCAGAAACCATCTCAATGTTTTCACAAGTGGAGATTGGAACCTTTTCTTTTTTTATGTGATGCTCAGCTTTTGGTGGCATACAAGACCAGAAATTCCTCAGAAAATGTTAAAGTTCAAGTTAATATTGGAGAAATTGACCAACTTTATCAAGACAGTCTTATTAAAAAAATTTAAATGTGTAGCAGTTCACTTTTTTAATATTCAGAGCTGGTTAGTGAACTTGGAAAACCCCTGTTCCGTTTCATTTGGCCACTACTTTTAGAGTCAAAAATAACAAACCATAAAACGTAATGAAAACAGCAGATGGAGCAGACTTTCCACACAGTTTAACTATTTCTTGTGCAGATCATTTCTGCACTCAGGTTTAGCAGAGACGTGCTGGTTCTGCTTTTAGAGAGCTGCGTCTTCACTGAGGTTATTTCTGTTTATGTGCAACTCCAGGCCAACCAATCTGCCTCGACTCTGCCAAATATGGCCGCCTGGCAGCAGGTAATACGTTTATGCTTACAAAGCAAACCATCGACAAAAGGATGAGCAAAGAAAAGTTGATCAGAGGGTTCTAATGAAGGACAATTACTTTCAGACAGCAACCCAACATGAAGAAAACATTGGTTTTAATAGAGAACAGCATTGACACAGTTTTTGCCATCATGTAAGATAAACTTTAGACTCAAAGCAAGAGTGTTAAACAAGATCTGAGTTTCTCATCACTCCGCAAAGCATCTGTTGACTTTTTAGGCTCCATCAAGACCGGTCAAATCAACACACAACAAACTGTGTGTGTGTTGGAGCTGCTCCTCAAACTGAGACAAAAGCCTGAACAAAGAGGGAAGAGCTAACATTGCTAAGCAAAGGGATGATATGAAACAAAGGTGCAGAGCAAAAATAAACAATCGTTCTCCATGACAACCCCAGATTAAAGACTATACAATATTTTGTACAATAGATCCTGTTAGATTACAACTCAAGTTTACCTCTGTACATGTCCATACATACATTTTCCTTTTAGCTTCCTCAAAGTCTATACATTTTGAAGTAGAAAAAAAGTCATTAAATTATCTATGAGCACAGGAATAAAGCAAAGTTGTATTTTTAGGTAAGCGAAGAATATTTACTGGGGTGAGTAACTAGTTTGTGTAACATACGGGGAAAAAAGTCAGTTTTTTCTGCCAACAAATGAATACTTAAAAGTTTTCCTCCATTGTTTCCTGATTCAAGATGAGATCAAAACAAACGCTGTGCTCTCGTCTCAAAAAAACAATTACTAATCAAAGAGACGGATATTATTGTCACACCAAAAAAGAAAAAAAACAAAACGGTATTGAGTGTTTATGACAGAAGTGTTCAATGGCGGCTCATTTTGACTTTGCGGCCTGAGCTCTCTCGGTGTTCGTCGTGGTCCTGGTCGCGCCTCCAGTAGTTCTCTGAGCTGAGGCTGTGGCGATGCTGGTGGGAAAGGGACGGACGTCTGTTCTCCTCCTTATCCATCTCCAGGACTCGTGGCCTAAGAAAGACACATCTGGTTTAAATTTTCACATGCTAAGCGTTTTAAAGTCATTCTAGCACAGTGACCCGTTACCGTCTGCATGCATATGTATAAGGCACAGGATACGTGTCCCTAAGTAATGACTAAAGAATGTCAGATATACAGAGTGTTCTCCAACCGAGTCTGCAGGTAAATAAAACCTGAAGCTTTTATTTTGTTATTTCCTGATCAAAGCAGAAAATTGCTAACAGCTTGAACAATTATGTTTTCATTAAATATAAGCTAAGTAGGTCATACTTGTGTTTAAAGTCAGGTTCATTTCAGACAGCCTGGGTGAGTCCAAAGTCTGGTTAGATCTAGATACCACAGAGAATTTGAATTTCTTTGAGAAAAGCTGGGAAAACAAATGATCAACTTATGAAAACATTAAAGGCACTCCAATGAAAACTGTGTTTTTAACATGTTCCTGTGGCATTTTTCTGATGATGGAGGACATGTATAGAGAAAATAAGGCTCAAAATTGCATTTTTGAGTATTTCTTTAGTTAAATTGTTGTGAATCAATGATAAAATGCAGTTTGACAAAGCTTGTAACAGTGACAGAAAGTATGCTGAACAGGCTGCAAGCTCCCTGCATCCACTTGTGGATAAATAGATCCATGTACGTCTTTGTTTTCCTCGTCTGAGCTGGAATCTGGCTTAAAAATGTAAGCTTCAACATTTCTCTCCATAGGTTGGGGTTGTAAGCTAGCAGGAGAGAGTGTAAACAAAAGGGTGACGGGAAGGGGGGATGGTCTTACTCCATGCTAATATAGTCCTGCTCACAACTCAGAGGTGAATTTCTACTGATGCTCTGCAGAAACTGTCCTGGAAAAATGACACTTTTTATTTTCTAAACTTTGGTGCCATAAAAAGACCACTGTGAACGCTTTCAAATAGATCAAAAGATAGTTTGAGTGAGTCTTTAAACTAAATGTTATTCAGACTGTCCACATTTATTCATACATTTTCCTCTTCCAAACCACATTTCGTTCTGCAAGACTTTTCTTTCAAATAAGGGATTATCAAGTCCTTTGCTGCCACGGTGAAAGTTTTGCTCAGCAGCAAAAACAAACCTCAGCACTCTAGTGCGTTAGTCTGCAAAAACTCATCTGACTGATTTGAAAGTTCTTCTCAATCCTCCTTTTCCGTCTCCATTTCTTTTTTATCAGTTGTTTTCTAAGCATGTCTGCTTTTAGTGTGTTTAATCTGGATCCCTAAAGATCAGCTGTTATACCTGTGAGCAGCATCAGGATCTGCTTTGCGATGAGAGCGTTTGGCTTTTAGTGGAGTAGGTCTTGCCTTCAACGAGGAGTTTAAAGGGCTGTCGGAGTCTAGCCGAGGGGCGTCCGGTCTAGTCCTGGTAAAAATGGGAAAAGATGGTTAAATGAAATGCGGATTTCAAACTTTTGGTGCATTAAAATAAAAAAGGCCGTACTTTCTGAGGATGATTACTGCACGTCGCTCTTTGATATCCTGGGGTCGAATGCAGTGGGTAATCTCATCAGCTGCATAGCCACTGGAAAAGAAGCAAACATTCGTTTCTACAACTTCAGGGCTGATGCTCACAGGAAACTGAGGGTTTGGAGATGACAGCTTCAGTCACCTGAGGACTGTGACACTTCCTCTCCTCACAGGAAGGACGAACACTGGTTCGGACACCCGGATTGGTTTGAACTGGAAGCGACAGCCGAAGCAGAGCGCGCTGTCACTGAAGAAGGACACGGAGACGATGGGCCGAGCGAAGATGTGCAGAGGATCTACATGGGACACAATGCAGCCCCCCGGCTGGTAATCATTGATCACAGCGCTGTTGACAAATCCCTCAGGAATCACCCCGTTGGACACCAGCGGCTTGATCACCAACTCGTGCACCCAGCCGGGGATGTCGTCCACCTCTCCTTTGCGGTACAGCCGCTCCTGGCCCGGCCCGCGCTTCTCCAGCTGCGCCCCGTACGTGTAGCCCTCCCCGAAGAAGTACTTGTTGCGAAGCGGCGCCCGGTCCACCGTGTGCTCGCGGTACAGTCCCGCCTCCCCGTTGGCGACCACCTCGTCGATCTTCTCCTCGATGCGGGCGCATTCCTCCGGGGTGAAGATGCTCCTCTGCTGGATGCTGCTGCTCACCCGCCGGGCCTCCTGCTCCCGCAGCTCGGCGCTGTCGTCGCTGTGCTCGTACTCCTCGTCATCGGACTCCCTGTACTTTCGCTTGCGGTCTTTGCGGCTGCCGTTGCTCGTCCCGTGCGCGTATTTATTTTTGTAGTCGTCTCTGTGTGGAGTCATGGACTTCAGCTTCTCCCTCAGGTCATAGTATCCGCTAGCTGCCATATCAGTTCAAAACTCTGCGCCACGCCGAGAACTACGATCCTAGCTTTCCTGATAGCATAGCACCAATTTTAGAGTCTGGTTAATATAAACAGACTATATATCACTGATTACGTGACTAGTTAATAAACAAATATGGCCAACAACTAGCTAAGTTGCGCCACCCCTATTTCAACAACGAAACTCTCCGCTGCGACAGCGCACAGAATATTTTACCTAAACATTAATGCTGTCTGGGTTCAATATAAACACCAGTTTGACAACAAACCCACGCCGTACACAACAAACGATGAGCTAACGGTATTAGCCGAGCCGCTCGGCTTTCAGGTAGCTAGCTAGCTTAAACTAGCCTGGCTGGGTCAGTCTGTCGCCGCCTGCAAATACCGACAAACCAAGCAGCGACATTTCACACGTCACTCACAACTCCCTCTACGCCCCGAAGACGATTCCGGTCACATTTTAGGAACAAATACCCCAGACGGGTGTCTCTACGTCATTACAAAAGGTTAGCTACGGTTAGTTTCTACGCCTCCAAAGCGCCTCTTCAAGCCTGAAAATAAACTCGTGTAACCTGCAGAGGATCTGCGCATGCTCCGCGGTGTTTCGTCAAGGAGTGGGAGGGGCCACATCCATTTTTGGAAGAGTCTTAAGTCCAGCGCTGCTGCTAAATTTGACTCAGTAACCTTTATGGAGCTGAGCAGGACTTCTGCCCCGAGAAAAGACAACTTTGAATTGCGTGAAACAACATTCTTCTGCTCATATAAGGACGCTGCTGAGAGAGAAATAGAATATGATACTTTATTTTTTACTATTTTTTAAAGTATGGGTGTAAATCTAAATTCACTTAATTGATTAATCAATTTATATTCCTACAATCCAATCAGATCGATCTGTCTGAGGCAAATTTTTAATCGATGAATAACTAATTTCAAAATGAAATAAATCAATTGATATCGGGAGAATGCCATTTGGATCGAGGCATGTCGGTTTATTTGACTTAAAAAGGACTTTGTGCTAGCATAATGAACAACACACATCGGATGGTGGCAAAAAATTATCAATCTACAAATTCACATTTGTCTTCATTGGATTTACCACTAGACCAGGGTGTACCAGCACTTCCTCTGTCCCTATGGGTCTTCAACCTTGAACTTTTAAAGAGCCATTCGGGTTGATTTTTTTATTGACAACAACCCTGTTGGAGCCAATAAATGTTTTTTTTTCACACTAAGAAAAAAAAAATATATATGGATATATATATACATATATGTATATATATATATATATACATTCGGACACATAACACACCGTGAAGATTTAGTGGGTTTTTTGACAAATACTGCCAGCCTAGAAGACATTTTTGGGTTGCTGGAGCCTATCCTGGCTACTATTAGCCACCCTGGACAGGCCGCCAGTCTATCACTGGGCTGTTTGATATCATAACAGCTTTATTTCCTTATAATTGTGTCAATTACAGCTTTAGGGAGCAAACAAACTTATACAGTAGCATCTTTAAGGGATTCGGACCCTTTAGATGTTTACCATACTTTTGGAATACCCAACAAAGACACAGATTATAGACACTGATTTAATCTTTTCTTATGTGGGTTTTCATTCAGAGGAAAACAATAACTCAGTATAAACTAAAAGTGAATATTAAAGTATGTACAGGGTAACTAGTCTGAACTGATAGATGCTCATGCTCATCCTGGACAGGGTTTGGATGGCAACAAAAGGAAGAGGGAGAACATTGTAGAGTTATGTTTATAACTCTTACATTTGCCCCAGTGGTGGATGGTTAATTTCTTGGAGGAGTTCTTACTATATGATTGAAGGAAAAATAGCGGAGAAGACTCCACCACTCCATCAACCCTTAAGAGGATCAAGCTGGGAGATATAAAACAGTTGTTTCTTTATATCTGGTCACAAGCACACTGTCTCATGCAGTGGGAATCCCCCCCGCCCCCCCAAAGAGCATATATCCAGTTTATGATGTTGCCCCTAAACCCAAAATGTGAATAATGCCTGTGAACAGAGTTTATGTAACTAGTTTTTTGCTTAGGTGGTTGTGCCAGCTGTTGATGAATGATGGTGCCTGACATTTTTGGCTTAGAGGGGCACACATTTCAGAAAACATCTGATTATATATTAAGTCTATGACTGAAACGTGGAGAAAAAGTGAAATGTAATTTTGTAGAGTGAATACAGTTGATAATTTTGTTTGGTTGTGGTTCCATGACTTTATACTAATAGTATAAAGAAATCTCAATGTCGTTTTTCTTGTCTGATTTCTCTCTGTCTGTGATCATCCCTGTAATCCAAAAAGACGTGCTTGTTGACTCCTCAATGATCCACTTTGGTAATTCCTCAAAACTCCATTTAGAAGCTCAGCTTTAGTTTTTTGTTTTCTTTGGGTTGCAGAACGAGAAAAAAACACTTCCTCTTCAGTCGATGTATGCAATTTTAACTGTGTGGCTGCATCAATTTGTTTAAAAGGAAAAGCACACACTGACACTTTTTTCAACAGGGATCACATGCAGAACAGGGATGCTGAGAAATGTCCAAACACATTGTGTTGTTTGGTTTTCTTTAGATTCTCTGAAGCAATAATTTACTTTTGGGGGGAGAACAAATGGTGTACAATAACACTTTGCAGTATTGCTTGCATGTAAAAAATATTTTTTGTATTGACATGAACAACCTAAGACAGTAGTAACTGATTAGTAAATCTAAAAGCAGCAGACATTGACTTTCATTACTTGTAATGTGTATTTTTAATATTTCATAACACCTATTTTAACCCCTTACTGCCTGACTTTGATTCAGATTACATTAAAAATACTCTTCAATATCTTTCTGTTCAAGGTGATGTCCTAGATTGAATTAGTGACCTTGATGGGAAGACACAAGTGACCTCTAATCTAACCTCTCTAATTCTTTTTGTCACAAATCTGAAAAAAAAAAACAAAAAAAAACATGTGGGATTAATGTTTTAGACTTATTAAATTAAATCAACAATAAAAATACAATTGATATATTTTAACTGGTTTAAAAACAACACACTTTTGAATTTCTCTGTGAAAATTCTTGCTTTATTTGAATAAAATATTCTTTACAAAAATATGGAAAAAAACACACTTTGATAGATGATTGATATTCACAGTATTTGTATAAAAATGGTATTCATAGGGACAAAAGAAAGAGCAAAATGAACAAGTTAACAACGTTTGTTGAATCAGATAAAGTGCAGCTTAGTGAGAGCAGAAAAATGTTGTGGAAAACTCAAATTCACAGTTTTTGATCAGGACTTTCTAAAGTGAAAGGAGAACTGACCTGATGATCACCTGGAGTTCAAACGTCTGGCAGTGTGTGTGTGAGTGCAGAGACACTTTTATTTTTGGGTAAAGTGTGTGAATGTGCTACAACACAGTGATTTCACTGGGTGGCAGAGTGAGCCTTTTTTCTCGCACAGACATCATGTTCTCCACCTGCATGGCAATAACTCGACACAGCTCCAGGCTCTGCGGACGAAACGACACACGTCTGCTGTGAAGGCCTGTGGAACACGTTTGATGTGTGTGACGTTTGTACCTGCTCAAGCTGCAGCTGGACGACTCGTTGTGCGTTCATGTCTCCGACAGTGATGTCCACGTAGGGGTAACTGGATCCAGCCGTGGGCCTCTGGGTGCGGCTGGACTGCACCTCTGCCAGAGGGACCATAGCCATCAGCTCCTGCATCACAAAGGTCAAACGCTATCACGGCGAAGCAAAAAGAAAAAGGGAGAGGCGCATGTGTTTTCATACGTGTGTGTTTTTGTGAAGGAAGTGGAGACCATGTTGATTGACAGCTAGGATACAGGGAGCGAAGAAAGTGGTGGAGCTGCTGCTGTGGATGTAGAAGAAAGAGGAGCCGAACATTGGGAATGCGCTGACCAGCCCTGCATGAACAAAAACACAATTTATTTAATTAAAAAACATCATTTTTGAAATTGATTTGGATTTGGAGCAATATTTTGAGCAATCAGAACAACAAGTACAAAAGAAGACAAAAACAACATACATCTGTTTATAGATAATTAAGCATGACATGATTGGAAATGATAAAAACTTAAATAAGAGATTCATATCTACATACACAAGTAAATAATGCCATTATAATTACTATTAAACAAAAATAGACATATTTGTAATTATAAATATAAATCATGACACACTGAATCCATAAATGTAAAGTTTATCAAAAATAATCTAATAATTGCTTAAAAAAGAGTGGGAGGAAGCACATTTATATATTACCACAACTATTAAGCTTGTCTTATTGATTTCTCTAAATAAAACGTACAGCACATAGACAAAAAAACATGCAAGTGTATTAAATGTGAAATCTTAAAATGAGAAGAAAAATCTTCAAAATTACCTAAAGTTATTTTCTCTTTATTTTTAATATTTATTTAACATTATACAAAAAAGCAATTATTTAATAATAAATTGTTACTTGGTCTGACTGAAATTTTTAAGATAAAATATTTTAAATAAAAATATTGTTTTAGGTGCAAACATATTCAAATTGAGCTTTTTTTGTATTATGTAAAGCATTTAAGAGTTAAAAAATGACACCAGAAGCTGCAACATCTCTCAGTATTGGACATAAATCTATTTTAAAGGTTTATTTATGCTTACTATACAATTACAACAATTAAGATATTTTATCCTGATTTTTTTATTTTTGCTGCGCATGGTAGAGAAAATCTGCAGGGACATCTGCTGAAGTATGAATAGAGAAAGTGCTTTACTCTTTAAAGACTTAACACATGTGCAGCATTTTTTGTTATCCACTGAAAAGCATTCAGACTGGAGTTACAGGTGGAAAACACCTTCCTGTGAACTGGACTATAGAAAGTGAATTGTTAAAATCTTGCAGCTATCTTACCCAGAAACTGTGCCCTGGCCTGGTGCGGGTTCAGCGCCTGCGCTTGCTGCATGTGCTGCGTCACCATGGTAACCCACTGCTGCGGCTGCTGCTTTTTGAAAAGAGGTGCGGCGATGTACTCGGATAATTCGTGTCTTGAGGAGAGAGCGGAGCAGAAATCCAGTTTTAGATAAAAAGAAGTCAGCTTCACCCGGTGATCTCGGACATTTCCCAAAATGCTTTTTACACGAGTCAGTGAGCTCTAACGACAGCGAGAGTTCCTGCTACCGGGGAAGTATAAACAATGTTTAAACCTTTCTAACTTCACAAGAGGAGTCCTGTAAGAGTGAACAGTAAACTCCTGGATTTCTCTTATATAAATGTACTGTTTCAATTTCACTTTACAGAGATGTTTTTCCCTAATATATTCAGCATCTTCCAAGTTTACATGACAATTGTGAGAAAAGACGGTAGATATTTTACTCAATAGCAGTTATACTCCGCTTCAGTCAGTGACTGACATCAAAAATACAAAGATTTAACAATTCAGATTTGATTAATTCTCCCCTGAGAGGCTGCTCCTGCTCGGAGCATCCATGCAATCACGAAGATGAGTGAAAATAAGCCTCTATTATGTTGTTGTCGCGGCTTTCTCACATGCTGGGGATAAACACGCTGTCTTTAGCTCGGTGCTGCAAAGCTGCCAGTTTGGAGATTTGGTGGAACTGCTGATCGCTGACTTTTCCTTGGGGAAGAACGTTGAGCAGACCTTTACGGTAGTCTGGAAGGATCTGAGGATTCACAAAAAAACAGATTCGATAAGCGAGCGAATGCATGAAAAGACGCACAACACGCAGACGGGGTGAACCGCACCTGGTTGTACTGCATGGCCACGCACAGCTCGTTTTCAAACCGGAGCGGCTGAGTCCAGATGACTCGTCTGAACCAAAGGCTGTAGCTCGAGTCGACTAACTCTGCCTCCGTTGTCACGTCCAGGATGTACTCGTGCTTGTTTAGAGGTCGCACATGCTGGCCTGAATCACATACATGGAAACAAACTCCTCTTAACCATATGTGTACACATTTCTGAGACCCGTATCTCATTAGCATGATCCAAACTTTTCTTAAAAAAGCATTGTATATAACTTGGTCCAGATTTTCTGCCCTGTAGTTCATCATCCTTCCACTAGGGGGAGTAGAGGGGCCTTTCCTGCTCATTTTAAAATGGCTGCTTCCATGAAATCTCAACAACACTTTTGGCGGGAAAAAGTTTAGCTAATTTTCAAAACACTATGGTGAGAATGACTCATTTATTGTTACTGTATTTTTAAATGACCACCTGCTGTATTGAAAATATGAAACACTTGTTAAAAATTAATTCTGCATAATAGCCTACAGTTACACCATGTGAAAAATGTGTGGATCAAATTTCAGACAGTAGGATCACAAGCCAGGTTTTTTCCTCCTGAACACTCATGTCAATATTTCTGCATCTTGCTTTGCATAGTTGTAAGCAAAAACTCACTAAATCACCCAATGTATCATAATTGATATTATATACTGTATCTAATTAAAAACAAGATTGAATTTTTTTTGGATTACAAGAAAGGTTTTTAAAAAAATGTATTGAGTTAATGTTTGGTTGGTGGTTAAGAATAGACTGAAATCAGTAAAATCCTGATTTCTGTAACAAACACTGCAGGACTGCAGACTCAAAAGTTAAGAGCAACACAAACCCTTTGTAAATAATATCTTATAGATTTTGCATTACAACAAGCCAGACTGTGCAACAATAAGCGAAATCCATAATTAGTCTAAAAGCAGCCAGACGTGCTCTGAAGTGTCACATTAATGCCTTTTTCTGTCACAGGCAGCCCGACCTGCTGTGCTGCATATGAGCATGGCAGCTGCCCGCTGTCATCATGTGGAGATATTGAACCTCCAAACAAGCTTTTCATTTGTTTAAAATAAGAGAAAAATAATAGCCTGTAAGCATTGTGTTCATATATGAAACAGACAGAAACAACTGTTTGTTGTGGAGCAAACACCATAATATTGACTATTAATCAGTATTGTGTTGGCAAGCATCAATACATTAAGTAATTTAGTAGATCAAAAATTAATTTTGTGATTTATCAATTCTTAGAAATGCTCATGTGATATTTAGCATACTGAATCAAAATAAAGCTACTCCCTGCTCTCTTTTCGGTATTTTTATTTTCTTAACCCTACATTTTAAAGGATAACCAAACCCTAAATCAACTTTTTAGGCTTTTGACATCTATAAGTGGGGCTTTAAAAGTGCTGTTTGTTGGTCGTTGCCAAATTTTTGCCAAATTAAAATAAACTAGTTTAATTCTTGAAAACATAGTCCGAAACTGTCTGTGTGCTGCCCCCTAAAGGTTGAATCGAGGTATTACAGTTGAATTTTGTGATTGGTCAAACCATGTAAGTTTCAGGAGTCTCACGCCATGATCTGCAGCTCCAGTAATGAAAACAGTCCTGTTCCTAAGCCCCACCCCTCTGACTGGATTTTCAAATTTCAGCTGTGGGTGGAGTCAGCCTCCAACTTCCCTGTTTGGTTACCCTTTAAGTGTTTTCCCTACTTTTTTGTTCTTATAATTTATCTTTTCAACAAACTTTTGAAGTAAATTTTGATATCCATTATTTTTATAGAACCCCAGCTCTTTCTTAATTACATTTCTTTTATTACCTAAAAATTCCGCAATAAACCTTAAACTGTTTAAAAAACTTAATTCTAAGTACATGTTGTATTTTTTTTTACAGGAAAAAATTAATGTTTTAAACTAGCAAAAAAAAAAAAACAATGGTAGAAAGCATTAATAAAATAAATAAATACAATTAAAAAAAAGCAAAATATTCAGTTACCACATTCAGTAAAAAGTAAATAGGAAGTAATGCAACTTTTCTAATTACAATTACGTTTTATCAATCTTGTTATGTTTGTTTTAACCCATTAACTTTTTTAAACCTTTCACCTTAAATTTTGAATGGAAACTGCACCAATGTTGCACCGGCATGATTTCTATGTCACTGTAAACAGCTGATGTGATTGGCTCTCACACTGGTGCATGTGGAGTCTACTAAGGGTTAAACCCTCGATTGAATTACTAAGCTTCATGCTTTTGAGTACAAGACATAAGGGACCATTTTCTGACATTGTCTGTGTTTTATCCAGCGGCTGCTAGGAAGCTGATAAAAGAAAAGCCTCAGGAATGAACCTCAGAGCTCATGTTTTATCTGATCAGGGCAAAATGCATTGATTTCTAGCATTTTACAGCTGACATTTACTCAAAAACAAACACACTGTGCTGTAGATTTACAGCATTCTTTTTTCTGTCAATATCAGGCAGAGTATATATATTTTCTTACCTTGACGTGTTTTAACTACACAGAAAGGACACTTTCTACCAGCTCTTTCTCCCAGACTTATTTATGCAACATTAATGAACTTGTAGCGAGCAGAAAATGTGGTTTGAAAGCATCTTCCTGAAGTATTTGCTGCAGTTTTGTTAAAGCCATAATCAGGGATGGCAGCACATTTTGCTACACCAGCCTCTCAGTATATTGCACTAATATATATGGAAATTAATGCACATAAAATTCATTTTTATCCAAAGTGACTTGCAGATGAGGTACAAAGCAAGCATAACACGAAGAAGTTACATGTATAATATTAAGAGGCACTGGAAAAAGGACTCAGCTTGGAGGGCATAGGAAGCTGTAGTGGAGTTTTAAACAGTTTTTTTAAATAATGGGAGAGTGGCTGCTGTGAGTTCACAGTCAGGTAGCTCATTCCATCATCAAGAGATCACAAATAATCCCTAAACATTTGTGCATGCTGGGATTTCCTAATTTAACTGCATTTAGCAGAGTATGAGCCCTTTATCTGCCCTCATATTTTGTTTTACACTGATTTTAGTTATTATTTATGGTTTAACTGCTTAACCTGTAATTTAGCCAACATTCTTCGATTGGGCTTTCTTTTTCTTTAAAGTTCTTGTGCCTAAATTGTCTTTCCTTAGATCCTGTTTAACAGGAGGTTAATTTGTTGTCTGATGCTCGTGTCTGAGGTTGGATTTGAACAAACGCACCTCTATTAGTCACCAAAAATATGGCGTACTCCTCCATGGCCTCCAGCCTGTGTAAGCCCATCTCATAGCACAGCTCCTCCACCGCCTCCAGGGCGACCTGAACAACACGGCGGTGCAGAAAGAGGCGTTAAACTTCACCGTAACCTCCTCACCCTCGTGCACATCAGTGGGGCGCAGCTGAGGTTAAAAACTTACAGTGCATGTCTTGATTTTTACGTGGCGCTCAATTCCTCCTGGGAAGAGAAACAGCTGACGCTTGGAACTGCGTCCTGCCTGAGGAAAAAAAATCACATTTTCAAGAAAAAAGGTCTTGACAAACTGTACAGGGTTCAATTAGAAGAATTAGTGTAATGATTTAAATATACACAACTCTGATGAGTTATTATGGAAAATTCCATGAAAAAAGCTAAATCTACCATGTGTTTAATCACATTCTTTACCTCATCTTTATTTTCCTAAAAAAAGCACTAAAATAAATGATTTCACAAATTTTATTTTAGATTAGAACCTAACTTACAAGTATCTGTAATCTATTTTGTGGTGGACTACTACCAGATTTTTTCTCTATGAGATAAATTATTAATCCTTTCATAACACAACTTGGATCCAACATTCGATTGACAACAGTTAGGTTGCATACATGAAGAATTTTACTGAAAAATTATTTAAACACAAATTTGAACATTAGTTTTCTTAGTAAAAAGAGAAAAAAAACATACATTTTTTTTATTTTAATCAGTCAAAATGTTTAACAAAACGGACATTTTTGAACAAACTTTTAAAGGTGTGGACCTTTTAGATTTATTTGGACAAAATCCTTTAAGTAAACATGATAAAAATAGAGAAAAAATAATTTAAAAGGGGTATAATGTTTAAATTAAGGATGAAATGTAAACAGTAAAGTGTCTCAAGATAATTTTTTTCTCTCTTAATAGGTACTCTGTGTAATGTCTTGTAGTTTTTTTTTTTTTTTTTTTTTTAATTTTGTGTGTCTGCTGACATGCTGCACTTACAATCTGCTTAAAGATCCACTGATGAAAACTATGTTTTTGTTGTTTTTAACATGTTTTTGTAGCATATTTCTGATTATGGAGGACATATATAAAAAATTAAGCATAAAATAGCATTTTTAATATTTATTAATGTATATACAGTATATTTGTAAGCTAGCGGTAAAGTGGATAAACAGACAGCTCTCAGCAACAAGAAGGGAATAGGGAGGCGAGGTGGCACTGTGAATTTCTAATAAACTACTCATTGAAAACTATGTCCTAGGAAACGACACAGGTGTATTAATTTATGCTAACATTCATAAATAAAATATGACTTGGAATGCTTTTAAAATAGATCAAAAGATAACCACTTGAAAATAAATTATCTACAAAAAGTGCAGTGATCACCAGATTAAAAACTGATCTCTCCTACACACAACCACCAGTTCGGCGTGTTTCTATCAGTTTGATGTGTGCTGCAATATTTATTGCATGATCTCTCATGTGATAATAACCTTCAATCATTTCTCAGTGGATTTCAGGGTTGAAAGTAAAGCTTTGATAATTCTGTGATACCAGTATTTCTTCTCTTTTTCTTTTACTACCTTGAAAGGAGCATGATCTCTGAACGTTTTCACCAGCTTTTTTGGAGCTGACAGTGTGACCAAACAACAACCCAACCTTTGAAGGATCAGATTTTTCAGGTGTTCTTTTTGCTTTGGCAGTCTGTAGTTTTTTTTTTTTTTTGCCAGCAAAGCTTTTTTTATTTCAAGACTTTGCTCCAGAGTTTCACAGTAAGGCAGTCCCTGGGGAGGAATTTCCTGCAGCCGCCTGTCATTGAAATTCCAGCAGGCAGGAGAAATTCAGGTGATTTTTTTTCCGAGCAGTGAAATGAACTATTTCAGACACTTATGAGATCTTTTTATGGACTTCTGCCAGACTTGTAGACATTAAAAAAGCTTTTTTTCTGCTAAACTGAGAGAACATTTTGGTAATATTTCATTTTGAATGCTGAGTCAGATGAAGTGATCTAAAGATGTGAAAAGTGGTTCAATTCAGTGTTTTCAACTTTCATGAAAAGAAGTTTGCTTGTTTAAGTATGCAGGTAAAAAGTAAAGACAACAACAGCGTTTCAGCTTTTAATGAGGCTTTCCTTCAAAACAAGCATCTTTCCGTGAGGCCTTCTTTCCTCCTGTCCTAATGAGTCACAGAGGGTCTTTGCGCTGCAGGTGCTTTTACTTATGTAAAACAGCGGCAGATTGGTTGGACTACTGAGGATAAAGAAGATGGAGGCACTGACCATCATGGCCTTCAGCTCCATGCTGCTGGGCGGGACAAGGCGACCTCCGTGCTGGAGGGTTTTCTTCAGATTCTGCTCGCATGCTTTTGCAATGCCTGAGAAAGTTTAAGAAGAAACACAGAAATCACTCCCAGGCGGCTTTGAGTTCTAAGGATCTGGGGTGGATTTGCACATGTTCGTACCCTGATACTGTGCACCTGAGCTGCGAGAGGCCTGCTGCAGGTATTTCAGCAGAAAGGGCCTGAGGACCTCGGAGCAGCGGTGGAACGCCGTCAGGATGTACAGCAGCCTCCAGCCTCGTTGGCAACTATCGCTGCAGAGCACAGGAGCGCACCGACACGCTCAGGATCACAGGCTCAGGGACCAAAGAGGAAATGTGCTGTGGGTGCCAGTTTGTGATACGCGGTTCGTTAGTGTGCGGCCAACCGACTTACGGTTTGGAGCTGGTGTTGGCAGTAAGCTGTTTGAGGAGCTGGCAGTAAGCCTCATCCCTCATCAAGGTGAACTCTCCTATCAGCTGGAGGAAGCACAGACACACACATATATTGTCACTCTACACCTAAGGTAGTCTCTGGAGGCTCTCCTTATTTTCCTACGAAAATAAAATATGGAAAATACAACTTAAGTCCCTTTGCAAAACAAGTGATAAAACTACTTTTGAGTCAAAGACTTACAACTCCTAGACTAAAAATAAAACCCAGAAGAAGGAAAAGGGTTTTGATATCTGCACTCCAATCGTGTCTTATTTTTAGCACCGTGATCCTCTCCTCCCAAATTAAGCTGCTTATTTTATTTTAGCAGATTCTTATCAAATATGATCCACCTATGCATTTTAATTTAGTTGCACATGTTTGAACAGCTTATTTTTTGATTTTATATGCATAAAAGGGATGAGCTCAACCCCATCGCCTTTAACAAGCGCGGAGAGGATAACATAGCTGCAGAAAATAACAGAATATGAGGACATTACTGAAGGAATAAAAGCCCCAATATATTAAAAAAAGTCCAAAAGCTGAAAGTTTCTTGGCTCTATTTGACCTTGTCAGACAGAAGAGGTTCTGCCTTTAATAACTTTTTGATTTCTTCTGGTAAATCTAATCACAGAGTTGCATGCTGAAATGTATAGGAAGCAAACAAATGAACTAAAAATCAATTAAATCCTTTTAATTTAGCTTCTACATATCTAAATCCATACGTTGTAAATGAAGGTAGTTTGAGCTCAGTCACTAACTTTAACCAATCGATCTTGTTATGACCGGAGCATCAGCTGTTTAGCACTTTAAATAAATGAAAGTCTGAAAAACTTATTCATCTATTTCATTACAATTAAATTTCAAAATATCAGGTTTCTAATATGATTTTTATTTTCTTTTATATTTTTATTTTCTATTGTATTTTTACTTCTGTTTAACTGTTTTGATGACATGTACTGCTGACCTCTAGGAAATACATCATGATCTCAAAAGATCTTTATCTGCTTAAATAAAAGTTATAAAAAAACAAAGAAACAATCCTGCAACAAAAACTTGATTTGACTAAAAACTGCTTGAATTTCAAATAATCAGACTTCACAAAAAAACTGACACAGTAATGTGGATAGTTAATTCATTCCAGTTATTAATTTTAGTACAATACTCTTAATTTTCAATTATAAAAATATAACTAAAAACAGATGAGATCTTTTGGAAAGAGTGTACTAAATAAGCATTTTTTTAATTTAAGAAATCTCCCACTAACTTACAATAAATTACTAACATACATTTATAAATACACTGAATTTTACCATGTACATATGTATAATGCAGATACATTAAAATGACAGTGCATTAAACTAGCTGGCAGTATAAACACAGCTACTACTAATTTTATTGATCTCATATATTAAAAAAATGAGTCTTGTTCAGCTTATTTCTGTGCTTCTTCAGACATTAACTAGAGATTTATACAAAAATTTCTTCTTTTTTTTCACTTGCTGGTTTCATTTAGATTTTTTTTCTTAAGTTAAAATTAGATTTTTATTTTCGGGGCATATTTAACTTGATATTAAGTTTTATTTCTGTGTAAAAATTATTATTCAGTTCATTCCTTTTTGGTTGATGTTGGTTATCATTTAAAGCTTGTGGAATGCTATATTTATCCAACCAACTAAATAAAACTTTAAACTTCATTGTTGAGTACAAAAAAAAATCACCTAAAACAGAACAAATAACAGTCTCCAAGACACATGATTCTTGTTAGGCTGCCTGCTTATTCTCATGGTCACTACAGGTTTGAAAACTGCAACAACCACAGACAGGCAAGGCTCCAGAACACGGCAACAAAAGAACAAACTATCTATTAAAGTCAAAGTAAAGGAGTGTGTTACCTTGAGAAAAGTGCTGATCACCTCCTGCTCTGTCACACCTCTTAACGGCGAATCCCCCATGAAGCGCATGATGGCTGCACAACCACACACATTCAGTAAAGCCTCAACCAAGCGTTGCAAAAAAAAAATGTTCTAAAATTTTTAACATTTTTTAACATATTCTTGTGGCATTTTTCTGATGACAGAGGTCATATAAAATAAAATTAAGATTAAAATTGCACCCCTGAATATTTGTTTATTCAAATTTAATAAAATCATTGTGAATCAGGAGCAGATGAAAAAATGCAATTCTAAAAAGAGTGTATTTGTAACGTGCGCTGGACCGGCCATAAGCTCAATGGGGAGGGGAAGGGAGGCCCTGACTTCTTTTAAACATTTATTTTATGTCTGAAAATAGCCTAATAATAATTAAAAGACTACTAAGAACACTTCTGAAATACATCAAATGAGGATCGAAGTGGATCTTTAAATCACAGACTACTTTCTTGACACTTTCAATTAAAATGGCTCAGAAGTTAGTATTAACCTTTTAAAAAAGTAGAGAATAAAATATGAAAAAAGCTTGATACTTAAGGGGGATTACATTTCAAGAACATCAGCGGCAAGAATCTGAGCCCAGATAAGATAAGAACGTAATTAAAGTAGAGAGGAGGGAAGGTCGCAACTTACACAGGAAGAGATCAGCTGCCACTCTGTTCATGGCGTGATCTGTGAACTCTATGAGGGACTCCACCAGCGGAGTCTGCACAGCACAAGACAGTTTTAGGAAAAGTGCGTCAGGATTTTCACTTCACTTCGTCTCATTGTATGGAGAGGATGGTGGAAGCAACACGTCACCTTGGAGAACTTGATCATTTCGGTGGGCTCCCTGGAGTCTCTGTTCTTACTTTTGACCTTCAAAGAATCTCTAGAAGCAGAGATGGGAACAGTGAGCTGCTTCTACATCCAAAAAACAAAATCAATACCTTGTTTGCATAACACATATATTTTTTTACATGCAAATAATGAAAAAAACAAACAAATGTGATCTGAAATTACACTTTTGAGAACGTCTTTACTTTTTTAGCCCCTCTTCTCCACAGTAAACAGCAACATAAGTTTATCTAAAAGTAAAAAGTCAAGAATCTCGACTTGCGCCACCCTTAAGAAATATAAGCACAAATATGCCATGGGAAAAAAAAGGAAATAGACCAGCTTACAGATGTGACTGCACATACGTGGGTTCAAAAGCCGAGGCTTAATCGGATGGTAAATGTGTCGGCTGCTTCAAAGCCAAAATTACAGGAACACCAGCGGGAATACGGTTTGGCCGTTGGTGGGTCAGTTGACAAAATAAGGGTCCCAACCAAGGAAGACAAATAGAAACGGAGGTATGGATGCTGATTTTATTAGATGACAGTTGCCTCATTATTAGGCCTACATGATATATTACTTTAAAGACCCACTCTGATAAAAATCCCATTTCTGATGTTTTTAAAACGGTCTTGTGACATTTTTCTGATGAGGGAGGACATATATAAAGAAAATTAAGCTTAAAACTCTTTCTGAGTATTTATTTGTTCAGATCATTGTGAATCAGGGACGTGCTGTTTGAAAAAGCTTGTAGGTGTAATGTAGAAGCCACAAGCTCTTTGCTTCACTCCATTCTGATGCATCCACTTGTAGACGACTAGATTCATGTACGTCTTTGTTTTCCTGGTCTGAGCTGAGATCTGGCTTAAAATGCTTAAAATATAGCTAGATGGGGCTGTCACGGGAAATGGGGGCAGGCTTACTCCGTGGCAACAATCCTGTCCACAACTCAGACCCAGCCAGTCAGGCCAAGTGGGCCCCATATGGTTTAAAAGTGGGCCCTGAATGGGTTTGTCTGCAGTTTCCATGGTGACCCCAGCTGTGTTTGCCCTAATTGACCACTGGGAATGCTTTTAAAATAGATCAAAAGATGACTGGAGGGGTCCTCACCACGCAAAATCAACTTTTACATTTCTCGTATTTATAATGGTCACTTCTCACTATAAAAAACTCACTATATTTTGATCCATTCATGCATTTCTGAGTATTCCTCTAAAAACCTGCACTCTGAGCACCAGCCCCTCCCAACCCCTGAAAACGAGCGGGTCCTCACGAGCTGATGTCACAAATTGAGAACAACCTCTTACAGGAAGAATCTGCGCGGCCGGAACCGTCCCAGCCTAAAAACAAAACACCTGCTTTCTCTACGGAGCTGACGGTGATCAGCAAAAAACATTCATTTTAAATACAAGATAGCGTATATCTTCCAACTGTGTCCCGTCTCCAATAAATTCTGGGTCTAACAAGTGTTCGGTACCGTAGACACCAGGCCCCTTTAAAGGACCCCCCCCTCCAGTTATAGATTAGAACCTTTAATACATTAGAGATCTATCTACTTGCTGAAAGCAAAATGTGCCATATGGACTACCTTGATTTGATTAATTTTGCTGCTTACAGGTATACAGTATTCTTCTATTTCTTTAACAGATCAGAATGCTAAAGGAAACATCACTGGATCAACTGAAAACAATTATCTGATCCTCTCGCAGATTTAAAAGACAGTTGGGTCATTGTGGCAAATGAAATAATGAAATAAAACAATGAAATAAAAAAAGAGCTTTTTATGAAGTGGAATAACATTAGGACAGGTGGAATCTTAACTCCCCCGTTTTCCAGGAGTGGATGTCATGATAAAAGGACGTGAGTGTCAGCAGGTGTTTGCGTCTCACTCTTTCCTGCTGGGCGTCTGTCTGAAAAACTTCTTAGCAAACTCCAGCATGTCGTATTTGCTGTCATGCAGGAGCCTCTCATCCAGATCTGCTTCAGGAAAACCATCAAGGGAAACTTTCTGGAAGGCAGAGAGTGACAGAGCATAAAGACATGACTATGACAAGACGAAAAAGGTGCGAGCAGGTGTGTGTTTGCCGGCTGACCTCAATTGTCTGATCGATCTCGTGTGCAGCCATGGTGGACGCCACTGCCACGGCGACAGCTGAAGACACGGCAAACTGCCCCGCTCCGTCTCGAGGCTCCGACGTTCGGTCCAGCGGCAGCGACAGGAAGTCGGGGGGAGCGACGGGTCGCACGCACTCAGCCAGGAAAGCGCCAGAGCGGCCGAACACGGCGCCAAACTTCCACCCTGAGGCATGAAAAAGACAGGTATAGCTGAAGGCAGTTTTACAGCAGCACAGCCTCATTCCTCATCGCAATCTGCTTTTCCTCTGACAGCAGGCCAGATCTGTATCTGCTCGCTTTTCCTTATCATTACAAGACCTGATTCTGCTCCACCTGCTCTCTGATAACCCGGCACACGACCAGCCACAGATACAGAGAACTGTATTCACCTGCACTTTATATCTTCTTCTGCTTTCAAAGCTATTTAAAAGCATTTTAGATTTTTCTCCTCCTTGTAGTCAGTGAGGTAGGATTTTGCAACAACTACTTTCCTCATATTTTATGGATGATTTTATTATGGCAAAGTAAAAAAAAACAACCCCAAATATATTCCAAGATGCACGTTCCTTGCTGTTGTCTAGTGGAGCATCTGTTTGATGTGACATTTGTGATCCTATTTCAGATTTTATATCCTGAAAAAAGAAAGCAAATCAATACTTTTTAAATTGCCTCGCCGTCTTCCACCTGAAAAATAATTTTCTGATTCAATATCATATTCACGGAGAGCAGCGACTGCTGTCATGTCACTGCCCTATTCTTTCTTGCTTTGAAAACACTATTACCTCCCAGACTTGGTCCAGGTTAGTAAATATTTCAAAGCTGTCGTTTTGAATCACCAGCCTGTTAGTGTTTGAGTCCAAACTCAGGTTACGAATGCAAAAACACGACGATTCTGCTGCCGATTAGAGGCGTTTGAAGGCTTAAAAGCTCACCAAAGTCCTGGGAGTCTCGTCTGAGTTCTTCCAAAAAGACAACCTTCTTTCTCACGACACAGCCATAGCTGTAACCTGGAAGACAGAATTGGTTTGAGGCTGGGAGGATGGATTCAGTCGGAGCAAAGTAGGTTTGGCGCTTAACCTTTCTCCAGCCCGTCCATAACTTGCAGTCGGATGATGTCCCCCTTATGGAAAACGAGCATGGAGCGGTCATCAGTCACAAAGTTGCACTCTGCAATCACGTAGTCTGAGTCCTAGGAGCAAAAACATACAAAGTTACAATTACTGGAATTTTATGCTTGGGAGTTCTTGCGTGAGGCATTTATTTTTTGCAGTGGTTGTTTTATCTGGAACATGAACGTTACGCATGTTTATCTTGTGCGATTTGCCTTTTTGATCTCATTGATGAAGGTGTCCACCAGATGCTTGACTTGGGATGCTTTGGCGGAGAAGAGGATCAGCTTCTCATTGGTCAGGTTGAACTCCAGCATGTTCTCAGAGGGGATGGTCACAAAGAGGATGTCTGCATATCTGAGTGAGTGAAATCATCACAGAAAATTAAATCCTGAACTAATTTTCAAATTTGCTAAAAGGCCCACTACAACCCTCCATCTGCTAAGATTTAAAGACAAAAAATGTGTTTTTGTGGGATTTCCCTGTTGATGGAGGACATATATAAAGAAAATTAAGAATAAAATTGCATTTTTGAGTATTTCCTGTTTTAAATAGTTGGGAATCAATTAAAAAAATTGTAGTTGTGACGTCTTAAATATGTTATCTGCTCTCCCTGCAACGAGAGGCGGAATTGCTCTGCGCCACAACTTAGAGGCAAATTTCTAATGAACTAAAGCCACTCTGCAGAAACTATGTCCAAGAAAACAGAATAGATTTTTCTAAATTTTGGCTAAAAACAGCATAATCATAATTAAAGGACCACTAGTACAACACTTTTACAATAGATCAAAAGATGATTTTAGCTGGACTTTAAAATTAAACTCCAGGTAAAGTAATAAACTAAATCAGTGCAAATAAGAAACCAAAAAAGGGACTTACGAGTAGGGTCGCAGGACTCTGAAGTAGTCTGGAGCTGCAGTGCTGCTTTTTACTGTCTTCAGCAATTTGATGCCGCTGTGGGACACTGACAGCACCTGCACACCCGTTCCTACACTACCCTGCAGTCACACGTAGATTCCCATTTACCAAGTAGAACTTAAAGAGAAAAACATGAAGCAAAAAGCAAGAACTCCTCATCACCCTCTTACCGAGGCAGGGTAGAGTCTGGAGAAGTATATTTGCCAGGTTTCCCTGGCGGCTGTCACAACCGTTTTCTTCACATGTTCCTCAACCGGATCCATATTCTGCTGAACTCCGTGTTTGGCTGACATTCAACAGAAACAGACACACAGGTTCATAAATGTCAGAGAGATGAGTTTCAACCCGAGTCCTAAAGAGAAAAAAAACAGAAGATCATTCAGAAGGAACAGACAGACTACCAAAAAGGGCTTTCATTTTCTGCCTTTCATCCCGGGTGATGCGAACACATGCCTCTGACAGGGTGTCATTTACTATCTGGAGAGGAGAGAAGAGGACAGAGGAGAACTTTTAAATAAATTATTTTGTCCAATCTTCCTGTGATCTTTCTGTTGTATCAGCAAAGATTATTGAGCCAGGAATGGGAAAAAGAATAATAAAAAAAGTGTAATAAACTGTACCCTCGAATATGCCAACTGGGAGACACAGGTTTTAAAATGAGTTTGTAACTTTGCTCAGAGCCAAGATCACAAATCTGGGCATACAATCTTTGAGGGTGCATTCTTTTGTCTTTTTATATCATCTGTCAGAGGTGGAAACGATGAATAATAGATAACAAATTATACTTACCTGCTTGAAAATGAGATCAAGCACCAGGGGGTTGTTAAAACTGTCTTTGGGATAAAACACCTGCACAGGAAAAGCAGCATTCCTCTATTAGATTTGATTTGTGTGTTAAAAGAGGAAGTTTTAAGCCAGAATGTCTGATGACCTCCCGCCTGGTTAGAGCATTTATGCATGCACACACCTCCTTCCTGAGATAAAGCCTCCAGGGGACGTTGGTGTAGGTGTAGTGCTCCTCGTTGGTGCTCCGATGAAGCTGTGTCTGGATGGTCTCCATCTCCACCGGCAGCTCTCGAGAAACTGCATCAAAACATGGAGGTCTTGTGTTACCCTGGCTGAATTAGAAGCAAGGAATCTCTGCGCTTTTGTAACTTCAGCCTCAGAGCATGTTACACTGCAAAAACTCAAACCTCACTAAGTATTTTCTTCCAGTTTCCAGTCTTTTTTTAACATTTGATATAAGACAAAACAAACCTAAAAGTAAATTTTTAATAAGATTAACTATTATGCTGAGACACCTGAATATCTTTTTTGTGTCATTTTATCTTAAAAACATTTTATTTTAAGTGACATCTCTAATATAACTAGTTTTTTTACTCAGAATTTTTATATAATATTGAGAACTTTGTATTAAAACATGCAGTCTTATTTTAACTGGTCTAGAAATTAGGATAGCTTGACTGTTGTTCCACTTAAAAAAGGGTAATTTTGATATTTATGCAAATAAATATACCTATTTGAAAGATATAAAACCTTTCTTTATTAATACACCTAAATGTGAGCATTTATGGCTTATTTCAAGGTTAAATTATGTCTTAAAAAAGCAGGACATTGCAACTCATGTTAAGAAATCTTATAAATACAAATTCTACTAGTTCTATTGTCAGATTTTTTTCACATATAAAGGGGAAAAACATCTTGTATTCTGAGTGCTTTAACTTGTTCTGAAGAATACATTTTTCTTCAGTGTAAGCTGTTGACTCCTCATTTTTTTGGTTCGTTTAAACCAGAGTTTTAGCCTGATGGTGAGTGCTTACGCTGTAACAACATGTTTGATCTAATACAAAATGGTAAATGGCGTATACTTGTATAGCGCTTTCTACCCTCCTTCGAGGGCCCAAAGCGCTTCACAGTCACAAAAAGTGATATTTGTGCAAACATTGAATCCTAAGACAGAAAAAGACCCTTGCTTCAAGAGAAATTATCTTTATTTTCTGTCTTGCAAAAAAATGATCTTATCAAGAAAGTTTTTCAAAAGCAAAAATAACCTTAGTTTGAGAAAACATTTCCTAAATATGTCCCTAAAGAGACATCGAAGTAAAAAAATAGAAGTAAAAAAACATTTTTTTTCAAAAGAAAAAATTCTAACAAA
>NC_050512.1:11827774-11858432 GCF_002922805.2 Oryzias melastigma
TGTGAAACATTTTTTTCTGGTTATCAATTCTATCTGGCACTCACCAGATAGTATCTAAAGCTCACTAGTATCTGGTGCTCAAAAGCACCAAAAGCTCATATGTGTCCTCCATCCTCAGAAAAATGCTACAAGAACAGGTTAAAAACACAAAAAATGATACCAGATACTATCTTTTTTTAATTTAACAAAATCTGGGACCAGAGTTTGAATTTTTGATTTATTTCTAAATGTACTGTTTTTGAAGTGCAGGAAAAACAACATTTTTTTTTACATTTGATCAATGTAGGCAATGAAGAAAATAACAAAAATGATAGTGCAGATCAATGCAGGATAAGTGGCGTATGATGGATGGAGACGGGGATTAAATGAGCAGGAAAACAAGTTTAATGAATATAACCTTTCAAGAGATTGATTAACATCGTATTTAAGTGGCATTTGAAGGCAACGTGAAACAATAACTCTCTCTAAATAATGTAAAAAAGGATTTAAAAAGACGTAAAAACATTTTTTTTTTGCTTTAAAGTTATTTGTGTTGAGCTGGTTTGTGGTCTGTTGGCCTTGCTCAATTCCCGGCCATCAACTTTAGAGATTTGATCAAGAGCAGACAGCTCTGACCACTGCAGCTCGCACATGTATTTCTATGAGCATCTTTAGTGACTGCTTGTGATCAGATCACTCTTCCCCACTTTTTATGCAAATGAATGCAGACATCCTATAAAAAAGGCTGACAGATTACCAGCTGCGGGAACAAATAAGGAAAGATTAGTAGTTTTTAAAAAACATTAGAGACTGATTTAGTAATGCTAAAAAAAACTCTGCGTGAGGGGAACAACGTGCAAATGGAGGCTTTTGAACTCTGCAGGAGTTCACATTCAACCAGCGTCGGAGCGGAAATGTGAAGAGAAGCTACAATTCGGCTCCGTGTGTAAATTAAAACTATAGTTTCTAATGGCTGGAAAAGAAAACTGTGAAATTCAACACTAAAATAATCGTTTTTTGCTTCTTTGAGAGAAGGAGCAAGAAAAAAAGAATCCCCTGCAGGACTGAGTCTTTAATATGAATCTATTCTGGACATTAAAGATCTAAAACATGGAGGCGTCAGTGTTAAAGTGGCACAGATGGTCCCTAATCCAGCATCACCAGTGAATCCAGTCTGGGTCCGGTCTCACTGTTAAGCACGTTCACATGTGTGTTTTAATCTGGCTTCCTGTTGAACCACCTGAAACTTTTAAGCATAAAACCTGAGGGGCACGACTTGAAAGGCAGCACAAACATAAATCAGTCGGAAAAAATAAATATCAAACAGCTTGTTTTAGAATAACATTTAAAAAATGACAAAGAGTGCACACTGTAAACTAAAAAGGCCTTTTGTGTTGTGGATAATGTTGCAAACAAACATGTGTTTGCAGCTAACATGCTTTTGGGACTTGTGAGCGGCGGGGAGTACCTGGGGGAGGTTTGGGCAGAGGACGATAAGGCGCTTTTGTTTTTGCGCTCCTCGGTTTGAAGCCTGCATCCTTCACAGCAGAGGCAGACGGGGATGGGGCGATGGGACGTTTCGGCTGAAAGCAAAACAGTTTTTGGACGTCATTGATCGTTACGGACGCGTTCCCACTGCTGAGAGAGCGGCACACATTATTTTAGGAGATTAAGTTTTCAGATGTTTACCTGTGGAACTGGAGGGTTGTCCATCTGGGGTTTGAGAATCTGTAAAGCTTCGTCACGAGGCGTTTGCTTCTTTTTAAACTTCCCCTCTGGTCTCCTAAAGACAACCATAACAAGGCGGCTTCAAGCCTCGCAGTTTTCTGCACTGAGCTTGTAGTTTTGTTGAAAACTGAACGTGTTCACTCTGTGTAAACACGAGGCTTTACACAAAAACTAAAGGTTTGTTTTAGCTTTGATTGAAATCAATATCACAAACAAAACCCAAGAATATAGTTAGCCTCCAAGAGAAAGAAAATATTTGCAGAGCTGTCAATCCAAACAGTCAGTCTGAGTGTGTGCTTATGAACTGACCTCTTTCCGAGCGGTACTGGGTCTGGAGGCGGTGGAGGGGAGTTATACCTATTGATGATTTCTTATCAACAAATAAAAAAAATAACGTTAACTTCGAGCGCATACAGAAAATGTTTTACCTAATCTTGTTTTTATAGAATATGTGTAACAAATGAGCATTTCAATGTTTCCCTACAGCAGGAGTCTGCAACCTTTAACACTTATGCCTACTTTCCACTGAGTGGACAAAGAGGACAAAACTTCCGACTTGATCTTGAGTTGGGAAAACTTTTCTGCCAATCGATAGATTCTATCATGGTCCATTTTTCTATGGACTTACAACCAACAGGGTACCAGAAATGGCACGAATCAGTCCGGTCTAATAGATCAATTTTATAATGGAAACACTTAAAATACCGTACCGGTTCAGTCCAGTCTGGACAGCTAAAAGAGCCAGTTGGCCCAGTTTCTTCCTGAACAAAACCCAGTGAGAGCCACTGTTTAGAAAATACATTTTATTTACGATTTTGTGACCATTAGACCTTTCACTTATAAAATGTAGCTTTTAAATATTAACAATAATAGAATTATTAATTCAATTAATTAATGATCTATTTTTCAATTTTAACAGAAGCAGATAAAAGCTCCTTTCAAAATAAAATGCATCCTGTATCACATGTATTTTTAATTTGTCCTAACTTTCTTTTTAAAATTCATGAAAAAGGTATCATCAACATCCAATTTACCTCAATAAAAAAATGCAAAAAAAAAAAACAAGTTAAAGTATTAAAACTAAAATGAATTATTATAACTTTGGTGAATCTTCATACTTTTTCTCCCTTTACTATCAATTATAAATATAACAACATCTTGTTTTTTTTAGTATTTACATATGTAAATGCCTTAAATATTTTGTTTGGTTATATGATGTTAAAAAATGTAAACTCAAATGACAAAACCTACTTAAGCCACAATGGAAAACGAAAAAGCTTCAGGTTGCAGACCCCAAATTCCCTCAAAATAGTTCACCTTTGATATCATGACTGGGGACGATGTGGTCTGAAGACTTAGCTGAATACTTCACCATTTCTCCAGCAGGGGGCAGAGGAGACATCACTTCAGGGCCTTAAAACACAGGCACATAATGAAACATCCAATATGTCATTCCCTGTGGTATCTCAGATATGAGTTTTGGGTGAGTGCACAGAATGAACTTTGTGTTTGTCACACGCCCGTACCAAATTTCCTGGCTGGCTCCTTGTTTACAGAGGCACCTGAAGCCTTTCTCTGAGGGGAGCTGTGTTTACCTGACTGAGCCTGAAAAACACAGACAGACACAACACAGGGTTTGTATCAGAATTTAGCAGACATTGGACGTGACTGTGTTTGGCTTTGTGGACGTCTAGTCAGAGGAAAAGAGCACTTTGGGTTACAGAGGCAGATATTTTTGCTTTTTTTTCTTGATTTTTTGCAGAAATAATAATAGTAATATTTAAAGTTCTGCTTTGAAATTCTCGCTGTGGAGATAAAATGTTTATCAACAGTATAATATTTATCTTTAAGGCTTCATTTCATGTGGAACATTTTTAACCAAAATACAATGACTTTTGAGTGTTTATTCCTTTGGGTAAATTTATTGTTTTCACAGCTGAACTCTGCATTTTGCTGTATAAATCACAGAAAAGGTTACTGACTGGTGCAGCGGGGTCAGCTCTGGTGAAGTCAGCGTGGTGGGCGCGGGGTTGAGGTCGGGCCTGAGGAACAGCGGGATGCTGTGATGGAGCTTGCTCCCGCTGCGCAGTAGGAGGATACGGGCTGGGGCGCATGTCTGCCGCGGCATAAGGAGTCGGAGTAAAGTTAGCATAGGGACTCGGCGGGATGTTAGCATATGGACTTGGAGGTATGACGGCGTATGGGCTGGAAGGGGCGTAGGGGCTTGGCGGGTGATGTTGTCGAGGACTCATGGGAGGGCTGGTGATGGGAGAGGTCGGGGGGCTCGACACCGGGCTGCCGACCATCGCCATGGCCTGCATGCTCATCTGCTGAGCCTGAGACACAAGGTAATGGATCATCGCCACAAATGACAACAGCGGTGACGCAAATGAATCAAGCTGAGGAGTTACCATGATGATGGCCTGCTGGTTCACAATCGCCTGCTGCTCCTGAGTCAAAACAGCCTGCTGGGCATCTGGAGGACAAACACATCAAACATGATGGAGCGAAGGGAAATCATGCTTGATTGCTTTGTGCTTTTTTTTCTTTCCTCCTAACATTTGTTATCACACTTGATACAAACCAGATGTTACAGGTGCCACTGCAGCAACAGGAGGCGACATCACGCCTCCCACAGGAAGGACTCTCACAGCTGTTAACACACAAACACATCTGATCCACGTCTGATTCAAAGAGTGCCTGTGTAATAGCAGCAGGACAGGGAGGCAGGCGCATCTGAATACTGTGTCTTTGAGACCGACCTCCAGGTGGAAGTGGGGGGCCAGAGTGGGACCCCTGCTGTTGCCACTTCCCTCCCACTCCCCCAGCTCCCTTCATCCTGCTGGATAGTCCCGCAGCCGATTCTATTTCCTGTGAGAAAGACAAACACCATCTTATTTTCATACCATTTATATAATATACAGTGGAGGAGAAAAGGATTTGATCCCTAGTTTGTTAGTTTGTCCCCCTAAATGTAGGTTCATTTGAACAGCGAGAGATAGAAAATCAAAAAATCAACTTGAAAGACTTTATATAAATGTATTTGCATTTTATTGAGGGAAATACATATTTGATCCCCTATAAGAGTTCAAGTCTCCTAATCAACCTGAATTAAAGTCACTGGTTTGATCTAATCACGTGCATAAAAGACACCTGTCCATATATTTAATCAGTCAGATTCCAAACTCTTCACCATGGGAAAGACCAAAGAGCTTTCAGTGGATTTAAAGGAGAAAATTGTAGACCTGCACGAGACCGGAATGGACTACAAAACCATCAGCAAGAAGCTGGGGGTTAAGGTGACAATTAGTTGGTGTAATTGTGAAGAAATACAAGAACATAACCATCAAACCTCCTAAAAGTCTGAGGTTCCAAACAAAATCTGACCTGATGGGGTTTCCATGATCAGGAGAACAGTGAGAAATAGGCCTAAAAGGAGCTAGTTGATGAACTCAAAGCAGCTAAAAACCACAGTCACCAAGAAAACCATTGATAATACTTAACACTTCTTAAGAAGACACATGTGCAGGACTGTTAAAAAAAATGCCAACAATCCCCGTGATGATTTGGCATCAACTAAACCCATCATGTTAAGAGAAACAGAAATACTGTCTATGAGCCCAAGAACACCATCACTACTGTTAAGGTACCATCAAATCCTGAGTGAGAATCTCAGGATAATGACCCAAAACATTCAGCCAAGACAACCAAGGAATGGCTGAAGAAGAAACAGATCAAGGTCATGGTATGGATTGAGGATTGAGATATCTGGACCTCAGTCCTATGGTAAACCTAAGGAGAGAGCTGAAACTCAAGAGTTGCCAAGCAACAGCCACCAAATCTTCAAGATTTAGAAATCATTTGTAACAAAGAGTTGATCAAAATTCCTCCTGATATGTGCAGAAACCTGATCATCAACTACAAGAAATGTCGGACCTCTATGGTTTTGTCATAAAGTTCTGGCAAGAGGGATAAAATACTTATTTACCTCAATGAAATTCAAATAAATATGAATCTTTTAAGCTGATTTATTGATTTACTTTGTGATTTTCTATCTTCTCACTGTAAAAATGAACCAACCATTAGAATAACAGACTGTCAATTTCTATTAAGGTGGGCAAACCTACAGAATCAGCAAGGGATCAAATACGTATTTCCTCCTCTGCATATTTGTAAACATTGTTTTTTTTTTTTTATTTATGATTCACGGCGCATTGTGTTACAATGTATACAAAAGGGCTATATCCTTCTGACTAATACCAAAGGAATAAAAATTGTCAAGTATTTTTTTAAAAATCCAATAAAAACTACAATTCCCAGAGCTCCACCCCTTATTTTGTATAATTAAAAAGCTCCAAATGTCCTCTATAGATATTAAAATGAGTTTAAAAAAATAGTATTCAATGGTTGGTAGATATTCAGGTTAAGAGATGTCCTCTACAAAGTACACATTTGCATTATCTGGTAGTCAGGAGGATGTAAAAAAGATTGATTTGATATAAATTAATATGTATTAAAAGTATTTTTAAAGCAAAATGTCAGAGAAATCAGTAAAACAATTGCTTTAAATACAAAAGAAAAGAAAACTCTGACAAATTATTGTGTAAATAAACAATTTACAACATAAAATGCCGACAATTTTTAAACATTAATCCACTTCCAAATACACTTGTATTTTTAACAGGTCTTTTTTCAGTTTTTTTGGTGGTGCTAAAAGCCGGTAGAGACAGGACTGAGTCGTCACTTTTCATAATGACTTGCAAATTGCAAAATGCCTTTTTAAAGTACAAGGTTGAATTGTATATTGAATTGTCAATTGAACTGCCGTTTGAATTATGAGAAAAAAATGTCCCCAGACAGGCAATTCATCATTTAAAACAAGTAGATTATTCAAACAACTAATTTTATTCTGGTACAGATGTGTTTTTTTCTTAGAAATCCTGTGAGTTAAGATGGGATTTTAAAGAGATCTCACCATCCACCCCGTTTTGTGGCCTTCAATCAGAAGTCAGCCACTGACCCATGCATTCTCCAGACTCTGTGTTTGCAGGCCGTGTCTCATTAAATAGTAAGCCCTTCATTTGCTGGAGTGTCAGCTCCTGGTAAGCAGATCTCTCCTGCCTCTGTGGGAAATCACGGTGGCGATCCGGTGGCTGCAACAATTACGCTAACTGCGTAACGCAATAGGTTGCTGGGCAGGAGAGAGGTCTGTAGAACACACTGGATACATGCTAATTCCTGTCAGCCACATCCGATAGCATGGCTAACTTTAACCACATCACTCTTCCAGCTGGAGACGGATGCTCCTCGCATGGCCAAAGTCCAGCCCCTCGCTACTCGGATTCATCAGGGTACATTTAATCATCAAACCATTAATTTTATCTTTCATAAGATTAAAAAAACATGGAATAAACTAATTTTTGATCAATAAATGTGTTTCTATTGTCTAGTTCAGGGGTCTGAAACCTGAAGCTGTGGAGCCACATGTGACTCGTTTACTCCACCTTTGTGGCTTTTTTGGCTGAAAATAAATACAATTATATCTGTTTTAATGGTGGGAATTATTAAATTAGCATTCATTTAATCAAGATTAGTTAACTTGATAGATTTATAGCTGAGGTGCACCAAGAAGGTAAACTAGACATCAAGAGGATGACACATTTCAAATACCAACCAAAAATTTGGTATAAAATATAAATTTTCTGATTACCTAGTTTATTTTATAAGTTTAAAGCACATATTATCTTATCCCCTGTCCAGAGGGGAGTTGCAAAATATTTGTATATTTTTAATATGCTTTTTCTAATGGATCATAAACCAATGAATTCCTATTAAAAGAAAATATGATTTTTGTCTTGTGCTGTTTAATAGGAGAACATTAGCTGCACTGATATGACCCTGTTTGGCACAGGAAGTCTTTTATTTTGAAAGGAAGTCATATCAGCTTTAATGAAAAATAAAAAACAAGTCTACATTTTGAGGAAATGCATGTTTCTCTTTAAATTTCTGTTTTTATTAATGCAATATATATATATATATATAATTTATTTTATATTTAAAAACCACAATGCAATGAATGCAAGCAGTAGATTTTGATCAGTAAGAAAGAAGCCCAAATGGCTTTTTTATTGTTAAAGGTCGCAGACTCCTGGTCTAGTTTATCGTAAGGAAGATTAGGAAACAAATAGAATGTTTTATTGGGGAGGTTTGTGCAACTTCTTGTCATTTTTTTTCTCATCTCAGAGTGTCCTTAAACGCTCACTTTATTCTTCAAACTGATGGGATCCTTCCTCAAAATAGTACATTCAAAACTGGAGCAAGTGGAATTCCATTTGAGAGTTTCTCCTCACAACCTGGATATGACCTACATGAACGGGGGAGGCTGTCTGGAGTCCTGTTTCCAGTTTTAGGTTTGGACAGGCAAACACACTGAGCTCTGAATTGTGCGTAATGATTGTATCTAGTGTTTGTGTCAAAAAAAAAAATAAAATCCATAAAATATTTACCAATACGTCATAATTGTGACAGGTATGGCGGGCTGGCTTCCTTCTAACTGAGAGGGAAATGGTCTACTATGACTGACAGTCCTCGGTTGATGGAGGAGTCTCCACACATGTGGTCAAATGTGTCACAATGAGTGAATTATGCAACTTACTCCAGCTCCGTCAGACAGAACGGGGTCGAACAGGCTGTCAAGATAATGATCCATCCCTCTCTGAGGCTGAAAGTCTGGGGGAGGAAGTGCAGAGGACTTTGCTGTCTGCTCTGATCACAGTCAGTGGATACTCTCACATGATTTTACTTAATAATGTACCTGGGCTGAGTCCTTCAGAGCCAGGTATGACTGAAGACATGATGTCATCACTCGTGTCAAACCCACCGCCCAACAGGCTTCTGTGGAACAGTCGATGGCGGAGGGAAAAACAAAACAGCAAAAGCAAATACATCAATTCATTTGAACTGTTCGATTCACACCGCGAGGAGTGATGCTTCACTTTTCACCCGATTCTCATGACACCTCTCATTCTGCATGATGTCAATTACCCGCCGCAGCTGAAAACAACATTATGAGAGCGGCGAGGACCAATTCAGATAGATTGGAGGTCAAACTCACAATCCTTTTAACTATTGATACTGGAAAAAATGCAGATTTTCATAAAATGAGGAATATATTCATATTTTTTTTAGGTTTTTCTGTAGTTATTTATCATTCACTACCCTTCTGTTCAGCTTTTTTAGTTTGAACATTAGTTTCAATCATTTACATTTATATTTAATGACTTTAAAACACTGTTTGACTTTATTTACTTATGGATATTTTCACTGTGCGGCCTATTTCTAACCCTTTTGAGAATTTCCTAATCGTTTCTATCAGTGTGTAGCTGCAATGATGCAAAATCCCTCGCCGGTGAAGAAAAAAAAAACGATTATTGTTTTCTGCGATAAAAGACAACCACACTGTATTATACTGAAAGCCATTGTGTTCCTTTCAAACGGAGGCTTATAAGATAGTGTGACGGGTTTATCGATTTTACGGGAGAAGAAAGAGAAAAATAACAAACCGTGCTACACAAATGTGGCCATTCATTTGAATTATTCCACTTATCTTTTGTGTGAAAATGGGATGACTGTTCTTTTTAGAAAGTTATATAAAAAACAGGAGCATAATGGCAAGAATGAAAATGTTTTCATGTAATATTTTTTTACTTGCTGAGAAAAATTGTTCATATTTTCGACCATCTTATGCCCTATTGGTTTTTAAGTGTCTTATAAAAATGTTTTTGTTATTTTTTTATCACGTTGCGCTTTGTCTAACTCGAAAAATATTTTTGAAAAGCCAAAGTCAGTCTTTCTGTCTTCAGCAGTTGTCTGCAACCCGAGGCTCTGGAAACATTTGTTGGTTTATTATTCTTCCATTGTGGCTCTCTGATCAAACAAAAATACATTTTTTAATCTTAAAAATGTAATGTATAAAAGTAAACTAACTCAAATTTAATCAACTCATTCACAACAGCTGAAGGACAATGCGTATAAGAGGCGAGCAAAAACATTTTGACCGATTTTTGTGCCCGATGAACCACAGAAAATCAATTGGAAGTTGGTATGCACACCCAGAATTACAACAGATTTTCTATTTTTTAATATATTAAAGGATTTTAGGTGTGCTTTATGGTATAAAAACTGCATTAAGAGTCACTTAATTTGCTCTGATTTAATTTTGATTAGATAGATTTAAAAAAATGTCACTGAAATTCACCACAAACAGTAAAATAAACTGTTTTTTTTGTAAAAACTGTTAAAATTATGCTATCTAAATCCACATTTGCTCCATTTAGATTATTCTATGTGACACACTGTCTTTTATTTTGAAAGAAAGTCATAGGAACCTCTGTCAAAAGTTATAAACTATTTCATATTTTGAAAAAAAATGATTTTTTTTCTTTATGTTTATGTTTTGTTTATGCTAAAAAAAACAATAGTTCATTTATATTAATCACAATCTTAACAATAACATGAATACATTTCTTTGTGACATTAGACGTGAATCTTACTGGGTTGTGGTCAGTGAGAAACTGACCCGAATGGCTCTCCAAGTGCTGAAGGTTGCAGACCCCAGGTAAGACATGGAAACACACTCTCACTGATAACTCTTCATATATAAATGCATGATTTGGGCACCCTCTGAGCCACTTTTTGACATTTTGGGTGTCCCCAACTCGTTGTTTTTTTGACGTGCTGGCTGTCCTCATTAAATCAGGGGTCCCCAACCTCTGGTCCACAAACCGGTAACAGTCCGAGGGCCGCTTGGCACCGGGCTACAGAAGGGGAAATAATGCGTACACTAATCAGGGGTACCTCAATCTGGTACCGCTCCACGTCTGGTAACGCGTCCTGAGGGTTGGGGACCTGTGACTTAATGGGAACAGCCAGCACGTCAAAGAACAACGAGTTGGGGACACCAAAAATGTCAAAAAGTGTCGAGGAGGGGGCCCGGACCGTTCATCCATATACGACGAGTTGGGAATGTGTAAAGACATGGATTTATTTTTTCACTTCAGTTTAGAAGCATTATTGTAAAACAAGTAGGAGGGACAATTTGTAAATTTTGATACGGTCGTCAAACGAAAAACTAAATTGTGTACTTAGCTTTGAAAAACAGAAATGGATCAAACTAGAAGCGCGTGACAAATAAATCTGAGAATGAATGTCACATTTTGAGCTAAAGTAGAACATAACTGGCAACAGGTTTTGATGGAGAGCAGGCCCTAACCCAGAGTGAAAACAGATTGTAGCTGTCAAACTTGTAAATGTAAATCACCTAAAAACTGAAACCTAAAAGAAAATCCACTCACATTCCCACAGGAACTTAACGAGGAACTGAACACAGAGCCATTTGATACCTAGTAGTGAAATCTCAGCTGTGTGTGAGAGTGAGTGTGTTTGCATTGTTGTCATACATGCTGGCATTGGGCCGCACTCTGTTTGGCTCTAGCGCTGAGATGATGAAGTAGCTGTTGTGTTTGGGAAAGTTAGCAGGAAGCTCCAAGTCTGACATCAAGTCCAGGACGTAGTCTGAGCCCTCCAGTTCAACCCACTGAGCCGGCTCCTTCAGGAGGACTGACCAGCCTCGACGACCTTCCAATACTCCCCTTAACACAAAACAGCATGAACATGCAAAACTTGTCTTTGTAAATAGACTCAAACTACTTCTTGTGAATTACCGGTGCTGTAGTATGTTTTTAGCGATCTCTTCTCCTGTTGTCCATGAATGCAGCGGACAAAGAAAAGACAAACCTGAAGGAGAAAGGCACCAAATGAAAACTTCATCTGAAAGATTCTGCTTTCCTTTGTTTTGCATGAAGCCACAAATATGAACTGGACCCAGAATCCCTGCTGGATCTGTGAGGATTGTCAGCATTTACGAGAAAAAGTTCAATCTTAAACGACTGCTTAATGTTTTAAGATCCTCACAATGTGTGGTTTTAACTATAAAATAGCTTTTTATTTACTAAAGATTATTCATACAGAAGATTGCAGTGGATGCAGTTTATGATTTTCCTTCCGGGGGTTTTCTCACCATCGAAGCAGAGTATGTGAAGAACCATGTGAGCTCTCTTGCGATTGGCTGTCCACTCCAATAGACACGGGGGGTAGGTTCGAGCATACTCCGGCCCCACACTGACCCGCTGCAAACCTTGAAGCATGCGGTGCTGACACACACAGTTGAAGCCCTCCGGTCCATAGTCAGACACAAACCTGCCAGAAGGAAAAAAATAATTAAATTTCTGTTTATTCATTATTCTAAATGTGTTTAAATAAAAAAAAAAAGGCAAACTTACTTAAGCAGATACTTGGCCAGCTTTTGGGAGGGCAGAAAGGCAGACACACAGGAGCAGAGGAGAAGCCAGCCACGCTCGGAATTTAGCACGTTAGGATTTCTCCACACCTTCAAATGATCAGTAGGGAAAAACTAACATTAGTTCACATTTAAGGGGCATGATGCTAACAAAAACTATGAAAAAAAAATCTGTTTACCTGATTGGCTACCTGAGATAAAATCTCATCCCTGAGGCTGGGATTGGCCAGTCCCTGTTGGATTATGTAGTTCCCAAAGAGATTCTCCTGAGCTCCATTCAAGTCAGGATCACCCATGAACCTTAGTATCTATAAAATAAACAGATGGGTATTCATAAGTTAATTAACATTTATTTACAAAAAAAAAAAATTTAGAGCAATAAACCAAAACTGCATTAAAACAGGAGCATAGAGAAACAAAACTTAAGTTATCTACCATAATTTTCCAAATTATTTACTTTTTTAAAAAACAAGAAAATTGGCGAATATATAAATAAAAAACAAATCTATCTAGATCCTTAATGGGGTAAAAATGAAGTGCAATAATTAAAATATTCTGGCGACGAAAAAAAAATGCAAAAAAATGAAAGATTTCAGTTCCTTTGACAATAAAATAAGTCATATTTGCATGTGCATATACATTTTTGTTGAACTCATTTTTTAATGTGGCACCAAATTCACATCAGGACGTGTGGTGTGTGTGTAGTTGGAGGTTTTCCCCAACAGACTGTACCAGAATAAAAACGTGGAGGGCTCCACGTTTGAGCTCATCCCCCACTCGGATTAGGGAATTCTCCAGTGGGGCTGTGAGCATCCCAAACAATGGCTCCTGCGGTACAAAACACACAACCAAGGTTGTTTAGTGACTTGCACAGACCGTTCATGTTGGTTGCATGGGATTGTTGTCACATATGCAGATGCAGAATTATTCAGCTACATTTGAAGGTCAAGGTGAGACAGTTAAAGACTTGAAGACTAAATGCTTGAGGTGTTAATGAAAACATGTACCCTGAACATGGCCTGGATGAAATGAGTCATGAGGTAGTTGTTAACATCCAGGGGGAGGGTCAGCTGAGGGTCCACCTCAACTTTAGGAGCCTGAACAACTGCCAAGCAGTCAGAGTGTAGCTCAGCTCCTCCTGTATGACACAAATGTGCACCTTTACTGCGAACCCAATGTAGCGGACAGTTGTGTTTGTGCGATCAGGTGTGTATTTTGAGTGTGTGCGTACCTGAAGCGGCGTGAAGCAGGCCAGACAGCTCTGCGGGAATTGGCAGTGTCGTCACGTTCACCACTTCTCGATTGATGCGATCCTGTGCACACAGGTGCACGCTAAGCCAGCGCCACACCTTCGGTGTATGCTAAATTCATCACAGATCCACTCACCTCCTCCGCCTGCCTGGCAGGCTCCACCACTGTCTGACAGGAGGACAACAGTATCACACCTCATACCTTTGCTCAGTTTTAAGTTTTTCTTGCATTTATTCAGTCTAGCTCTGTGAACATACCCTCATGTAGCGCTGGCGGTTGACGATCAGCAGCACAATGGAGCGTAGCCGGATGAGGTATTTCCTTCTCAGGACAAACTTTTTCCTGTTTTAGGAAATAATTCAACATGGTTGTTCATTAAGACTCAGACAGAGGAGACGCAACTTGAATACAAATGCGTCAAGTGCCACAAAAACAAAGCCAGAGAGAACAAGTCAACAGTAGATCATTTAATCCTTTAATTCAAAATGTATTGTGTTAATTAAAAATACTGAAAAAAATATTTTTTTAATTTATGTTATGTATGATATTTGATAAACTTAGTATGTAGGGATGTAACAATGAATCAATTTCTATTCCTACGATGAAACCAGATCAATCCGTCTGAGGCAGAATGGAATTGAGTTGACCTATACAATAAAAGAATTGCTTCAAAATGAGATAAATCGACAATAAATCTTAGAAAATATGTGGTAGGTTCATTTGACTATAAAGTAAAATCAATCAAGTACGGTGACAGTGGACAACACACATGTGATGGCAGATATTTGTATTATTTTGATGAGTAAAAACAACAGTGGGCTGGACTTTATGAAACTAAAATGTGAATGGATCGGAAATTAATTATTGTTTACTTGTTTGTTTGATCACAAATTTCATTTAAATTTGATTATCTCTGAGTTACACTGAGTGAAGTTTTGGCTAAAAATTTTTCCTGGATTGATTTTAGGTCAATTAATAAAATCCTTCACATTGAATCAATTAACAACAAATTATGATATGAAACAACCCCCCCAATAATATGTAATAGATTCAATGTGACGTGTACTGTATGTATAAGAGCAAAAATGTCTATGATTATAAGTTATCATAATGGCATCATTTACAAGTGCTCGTGCCTATACATGGACATGTATGTATATTTCGATGTTCTTATTTACTTTTTTAATGTTCTATTTTCCATTCAGATCAAGACAAATCATCCTAAGTTTGATATATCCATCTTTAGGTATATATTTCTTTTGTTTGTCCCGTTTAGTTTGTTTTGTTTTAATTGCTCAAATTTACCAATTTCAATTAAAAAATGTATTTTTTGTAACAAGTGGTTCAGAGAAGAGGCTTTGGTTTAAGTCTTTATTTTTTTAACTTTTATTTTTTCTCTACATTGAACTCTCATGTGTTTTTTTTAAATAAATAATAAAAAATGAAAAAAAGTTAAAGCTGTTTTACAAGAGAAGAAAAATATAAAAATGTGGAGAAAATTATAAAATTTTAATGGATAAATTATTTTGCTTTTTTTTTTTTTTGAAAGCTTTTACATTTTTGGTACTGAAGTGTCCACTCTAGATGAAGATCTAGATAGGATAAAATATTCCAACTTTAATTGTTGACACACACCTAGATATTGACTCCTAACTGTCACCAAAGATCAAATAACTACTTTGTAATAGTTCGTTTTGTTTATGCTTTATGTAATTTATACTAAATCTTCAGTTCATTAAACTGACATTAATATATTCCTTCGTAAAAAAAGGATGTTTTATAGCAGTTTCTTAGCCACATGTTTGCTACAAAGGTGTCCAAAAGGCAGTAAATCTGAAGAGGTCATCGGGGTTAAGAAGCTTTGCTCCGATGCCATCTGCAGAGCTGCTCAGATCTTCAGCGCACGTTTTCCCAAATGAGCCATTTCTTCAAATTACCAGCAAGTAGCCGCCTCTGAAAGGCTCTCACAATTTTACCACGTAGAACCTCGGCCATAGTGGCTCTTTAATGCCTTTTCATGCACTGCCACAAAAGTGGTCATTTGTGTCCCACCTTTTGGCTTCTGTTGGTCTGGCGGTGAATGTGAAAATCAATCACCTTTGATGGATAAGCTTCAATCCTCCCTTCGGCCTTGTTCTTTCAAATCAAGGACAAAGGAGTGTGTTTCGTGTGATAAGGTTTGGTGTGTTTGGATAAGCAAAATCAAACACTAAAGACTAAATTGCAGAGGGATTGAAACTCCAGACTTAAGCAGGGGGATGTGTTTGTTGTTGAGAAAAGCTCAGATAAGCCAGCTTCCAGGAAGAGATATACAACACTGATGCGCTGTTCTCTGTTGCAGGAAAGGATTTCTTGGAAACACAACCTGATTTTTTTTTTTTATATATATATATATATATATATATAAAAAGCTGGGAAGAGTTTTAATGTTTTTACATAAAGTGGATTTGAATGCTGAAATTTAAGTGGTGTGGAATGGAGCTGTGAATTACCTGGCCAGGTAGCCTCTGCAGCGGGCCTCAAACAAAGTCACGCGGTGCTTAAACTTGACGAAGCTCTTTCGGACAAAGAAGGTGCGAACGTGTTGCTGCAGAGTCATGGCGGCTATGTCCAGCACGCGGTCGCGCTTCCCCTCCAGCAGGTAATACAGCTCCTCTTTCAGGAAAATCTAACGCAGAAATGTTCATATCCGACAACACATTTGAGGAAAGGACAGAGATTTTTTTTTATGTGTGCAGTCAGTCGGGCAGACATTTTTTTTTGTTGTTGTTTTTTTTGGAAAACGCCTCACCTTGCTGACTCCCACCTGATACGAACCCTTTTTGACTGGACAAAGTTTGTGGAGCATAGTAACACAATTTTCTCCATCGGCAGGTGGAGAATCCTTCAGGCAGAGCAGGGCTTTATACCTGTGGTCACATATGTCACACACACGACACAAATTCAGAAATAACTCCTGACAAGCTGCAGTGAGATCCACGTCTGCTTTCGTCGGTGGATCTTGAAGATTTCTGGTTAGCTGTAAATCTCAGAGTACTTCTCAGGCAACCCTGCAGGTGTTAAGCATATAACTTGCCTAATATCGACTTGGTTTGAGGAATTTTAATGTGATTGCCACTGACTGTGACTGCTGCTGTACATCTGACTACTCTGGCAGCTGCAGTGATGAGAGGTGCTGAGAGATCCTCAGTTTTTTTTTTTTTTTTTTTCACTACAGATGCAAAAAAAAATAAATAAAAAGATGTCCTTTTTCAGGTTGGAAAGATCCGTGTGAAAAAATGTTATATTTCTCTCACACTGTCTGAAAAAATGGAGCAAGGACAACAGCTGCATTTCAGAAAGAACAGGAGACACTCATAACACTGGGATGCAGGTCAATTGAATGAATCATATCACCAACAGCTCTAAAACCAGCTGAGATTCAGACTGTAACCTGTAATCTGACAAGGTTCAAAATGTCTGTAACATGCTGCTCCTGCACTTTACAACTGTAAGCAAAATCTCAAAGTAAATCCCAATTCTCCCTGCTGGCCTTACTACTACATTTTACATAGAAAGTGGTGCTCCAACTCCCTTTTTGAATTAAAGGTTATTATTGTCCTTCAAAAGGTGCTAATGAATGAATGGGAAGGATGATCTCTGTCCATCACAAGTAGTCAGAGATAAAAACACACATTAGCCATTCATTATTTTGCTTTCTGTTGAGTGTAATATTTTATATGAAAGAAACTTGTATTTTACTTCATTTTTTTAATCAATCTGACATGGTTTAGGAAGTTAAAGCAGAAATTTGTACACCTCAAAATTTTAAAATAAACATTTTATCCTATTAAAGTCAGAACCAGCAGGTGTGTCCTTCAGGAAATATCAAGGTCGTAAGCCTCTCAGTGAAAGTGTTCAACCACATTTTATTTCAATGGACATGCTGCAAGTGACAGGTCGTAGTGATCTCTTAAACTACACGTAAGGGTGAAGCAGGTGAGTCACATGTGTGTCGTACAGATTTTTTTCTTTTTTTAACCCCCTCAAACCCTGCGCCCATTAAAGGGCCCATTAATGCTGTTTAAGTGATGAGTGTGCACTCTTTATGCACAGCCAGACTGCTTGCAATGAAAAAATCAGACTATCAGAGCATAGTTTGTTTGGGTATCATGTGCACACCCCTGTGTGCGGAATTTCCACATGGTCAGTAATAAACTAATGCATGCACCTTACTAATGACTAAAGTGTGGCGTCGAGGCAGCATCACCTGTACGCCTTAAGACCGTGCAACTTACATCATCCTTACAAATGGCCTCCAATACACTCACCACACACGGCAATATAGTACATTTCATGATGTAGTATCTCAACAAGCCTAAATGCACAATTAGGCTTTCAAAACGTGCAATAAGCTGAGAGATTTGGTCAAAGACGCTTAGAAGGGTTCACCTCTAATATTTACTGAATATTTTAAGGTATTTAACATTGTATTTAGGTTTTTAACCAACAACAGGTTAGGATTGCTAAAAAAAATCAGGAGCCAAATGTACTAAATCATGGTAATCATTAAAAGTATGTTGAAAGATTCTGGAAACAGGATGAACCATGTAGTAAAAGTGTGTTTCAGAATAATTTTTGTTTAAGTGAAACATGTCATGCATGCAAACAGAATTATTTTTAAATATTATTCTGCTCCCTTCTTGTGAACATCAAGCCTAAGGATGATATTTTTTTGTCCTTTTGCCAAATATCTATAATTCTTGATTATGGGTTTATTGCATTTATTAGTTTCTTCAAATTTGATTCCTTGCATTGTAATCTTTTTGTGTTATTGCTGGTTTCACTTGCATATGTTGTTGAAATCAACCTTTTCTTTTCTTCTCTTTTGTTAGTTGCAGACTCTTTTTGTAATTTTCCAAAATCTATTTTCCTTTTAAAGTTTATCATTGGATTTTCCTTTTCAGATTTTCCACTTCTGAAGCCTTTTTCTGTTTTGTACTTAAAAAAGTGATTTTGTCAACTCAGCTGTCTGTCAATGTGAGATAAATGTTTTCAGACAAGTTTTTGTCAAGCTACAGCTGTTTTAAAATTCACCTGGCTTGAGTCAACTACTGTATGTTTTGTTGGGATAAATATGGAAACCCACCTCGACAGGAAGTTGCTAAAGCGCATTCTGATTGGGTAACCTTCCTTCCTTATAAGGATTGTGTCCATGATGCCAGAGTAGTGCAGCTGAGTGTTGACAACATCCAGATCGAATATTCCTGACGCCTGTAAAACACACACACACACACATATATGACTTACATATTACATATTGATAGAAACACGCACTGCACACTTGCACACACCAATGTGCAAATGTACCTTATGATGGTTTGGCTTGATGCATCGCACAAAATAAGGGTTACACCTGTCACAGATAAATGACAATTGAAATTGAATAGTGTAGATTTTCATATGAGGCTTTGTCTGTTTTAATATATGTAATAAGGAGCACAGAATGGTTGTATAATTGTAGCTGCAAGTTAACAAAATCAGACTCAAAGATCGACTTTTTTCCTTTTTTAATGATGTAACCATCTGAGTGGATGTCAAAATAATTAGATTTATTATGAAAAATAACAAAGTATGAAGAAAAAGTTTCTTTAGGTTAAAGTTAATAGAAGAGAAATAAGAATTTATTTAGTCACATTTTATACAAGTCTTGGGCTTCATGTAATTTCTCATTTTGAGAATCTGAACATTTCCAGAGTGACTCATCACTGCTTGGCGTCATCATTGACATGAGCTGGTTCTCCCGCCAGTTTGAATTTGAGTGGAAAGCACACATTTAATGTGGGAAGATGTGAAAACACTTTAGCTCATGCATGTAAGGATTTCTAGTTCAATTTAAAAAAAGCGGAATGACTGTTTTATTCAAACCTTTGCATCTTGTCCAGCAGCTCTTGCAGACTGGTCTGAAACTTGGAACTGACCGTGTTGGCCTGATGACGGCGAGCGCTGCTGCTACGCCGCAGGTTAGACTGCTGCTGTGACACCGACTCCGAATACTTCAAGAAGAGGTTTGATAGCATCTGCACACACAGAGGGGATGATCCAGCACACAGAACACAAATACAGATGATGGAAGCTTTCACCAAAGAGATAAGTCGCCTTTTTTATCAGATGGTAGGAGAAAAAACATTTTCAGCGGGGTATAATGCCATCACAATACATTTTATATGAATATTATAAAATGAAAAACATTCAATGTCCTATTTTTCTTAGTTAAATCTAGCACCTCAACATGCAAACTTCTAAATAATCTTAGTAAACCCTTAAGCTATAGTAGCCATAGATAAAAAAAACAAGAAATGTACGTTCTGAGGGAAATAATATGTGGGTTTTCTAACTCTGACAACCCGACCACAAGAAAATGAATTTATATATATATTATTTTCTGTATGAGAAATGCAAACAATCAATGTTTTTGAAAAATAGGTTAAGAAATGTGCTCAGTTGAGCAGCCATTTAAAAGGTTAAAAATACGTGTTTTTCATAGTGAAATGAAATAGTATTTTTATGTGACTCTGAGAAAAAAAAAACAACAAAACAAACAACCTGACCAAATAAATCCACTGCAGATCAAACTGGTTGAGGCAACAACTCGTGGAGGACAGAAAGTTGTAGTTCTTACTCTGTTCCTGCTCTGAATGAAGAGGTCTAAAACATCCTGGCGAACCATGTCAAAATTTTTATCCAAGAATTTATGCACCTGTAACACAAAGGATTGGACAGACATCAGGAATCCTTCTAGACAACAACATTGTGATATCATATTTGGACACTGCACAGACGCATGCCTTAGTCACATGTTACATGTGTTACATAAGTGGGTAGAACGTCTGTAAGATAACTACAAAAACTACACTCTGATCGTCTAATTTCCTCAATTATAACAGCCAGGCTGCAAGAAGAAAGCGCACACTAATCACTTGAGCAGCACTAATGGGCTGTTTGTGCAGTACACAGGGTTGGAAGGTGTTGGAAAAGAGAAAAATCCACACGAAGTGCATGTGTCTCATCTACTTCACTCTAACCCCGGGCTCTCACGTAGCATTTATTATGATTTAGGTCGTTAATAGCACCAACTTCACAAAAAGTGCTGCGCCTCAGCTCTGGGTCTGGAGAAAATTTGAACCCAACAAAATGGATTCGGAGCGCCGGACAGGCCAGATCGCAGAGCTTGAATGTGATGGTATGCAGTGGAGGTTCCTATTGCACTTTTAAAGTTACGTAAAGACTCCGGTGGTCACGTCGGAGCCGTAACACTAGCAGTGGGAGGCCGGAGGTTAGGCCAAATCTATGGCTACCTCTCCAATTGTAGGGGCATTTGGAGGGAAAGTGGTCTCCGAAATTGTTTTTTTAATGGGGACTTAAGGTGGCGCATCCCTCTGCCGTGAGGGTGATCTGAGGAGAAACACATTTCTTCATGTCGGTGTGCTCTGATGTATCTAAGTATCCGATTTGGCCCAACAGTAGCTGGGTAACGGGGTCTGGCAACAGGGCTGGATGGAAGTTCAGGACAAAAACACTTGCATGGTTAGTATTTTACCCACTGAACAAGTCACAAAAATGTGCCCAGAGCTGAGTCCCATATTGGTAGATGTGCCACGGTGACCTAGCCAAAATTTAAATACTTGAACTCTACCCGCATCGCCTAAATTGCGCTGCTGCCAGGCCTCCACGCCACACCCGTGGTGCAAGACCTCAGATTGCATCTAGGAGGGCTAAATGTAGGGTTAGGGAGAAGCTGTGAAGGTAGAGGAAGAATTCAGATTCGGCCTTGCTTACTCCTATGTGTTGTTAGTGTGTCCGCTATGACCTGTCGCCTGCAGCATGACCGTAACATGCATGAAAATTTTGGTTCTATGGTTCACCAAGCCGTCTACGATCCAAAAGATTTGTGCGGTTTGCTCATTTTTTGCCTGTATCCACTTGCATGGACAGTTGTGACCAAAGCATTGAGTGTCACTTTGTGCATTTTGGATAAATGTAGAAGACTTACCAGCACAAAAGCAGGCTTAACATGTCTGCATACAGACTAACGCAGAGAATAAAGTTGTCTTTCTGCAATTTAACAACCAACATTCCCTTTGTTTGCCTGCTCAACAGTTCAGGGACTATTCAATCTGAGAAGGTTGTTGGTTTAGATCCACAATGAGGTCATATCAAAGACTCTTAAAATGCCTCCCAGCGACAGTGCAGATTGAAGGGGTTAAACCGCTAAATGGTTCCTGAGCACGGCTGTGACTGCAGTCCACTCCTCTCTCAGAGTCAAATATTCAGAAGACATTTCACACACCCAGGTGTGTGCCGACTAATGGAACTTTTACTTTAATACATATGATATAAATTATGCATACACATCTGTGAAGCAGCTGGCATAACTCAACAACAATCTCTGCACTGATTTAAGCAAATGTTCTAATATATGTAAAAAACTTTGGTCATTAAGGAATTTCTGATCCGAGTCAAAACTGGTTATTTCTGAACAAACGACTCGTTTTTTTTTTTAAACTTCATTATAGCTTTCAGCTTTGTCATTAACAATGGCAAATTAAGACTGGCTTGCCATAGGCATAATCTTCAGTCTGCCAGCTGATATGGTAACAAATGAATGTTAAGAAAAACCCCCTCAAAGTGAGCATTTGGAGTTTCCTGAAATGTTTGCAATTAGGATTAGTTTTAAATGGAAGCGCTAATACAGTGTGAAATCCACTTTTAATGTGTGTAAAATGAGAAATTCGGTTGGCAGAAAGAACTCTCTTCTAAACTCATTTAATGATCCAAGGGGTGGAAACACTTGGGCTTCCTATTAGAAATTGGTTTTAAAAAAATGAAGTAACCGGAGCCAGATCAGTTCATGGTTACCACAAGGAGGCTTGTTGAACAAGCACATTAGTTCAGTGGTCCCCAACGTTTTTCAGGCCAGGGACCGGTTTAAAGTTGGTCTTTTTAGACTTACGGTTTCTGAAAATCTATTTTCAAAATAAAATGCTACAACAAAAAATTTAGCTGAAAAAAAGTCTAAAAATATCAATGGATTGTTTTTATTTTTTAACAGATGATGAACATTAAATGAAACAAAGCTGTTGATTTGTAGAAATCGTTTCTAATTTGAAAAAAATCCATAAAGGAAACAGTACATTATTTTATTTTATTTTATTTCAACATAGAATGACATTTTAACATCAATCCGGGTTCTGATTATCTTTCAGGACAAAAAGATTGATCATAGCTTGTCTTTACATAAATCCTCATTCATTGGGTATTTTTTTCAACACAAATGAAACCTTTTTTGTACTTAAGTTTCTGAACAGACGTCAAGTATCAAATGTCCGTTTTACAAGTTTCCACAAATCACCCACTTTATTTGATTGAATCTTCATTCTCCGTGAGATATTTGCTGCTGGTTTGAACTTTTGATGAAAGTGGAGGCTAACAACCGGGATGGTAGCTTCGGCTACGTCCGACTTTTAAGATGTGATGGATAAATAAAGCAAAATAAAATGACGCAACCGTCCTAAAACTGCTATTTTCTAAATTTAATATAAACATGAATCCACCGCGTCTTAAAACTTTATTATCTGCGTGTAAAAAAAAACGTCAACAGTTTGTGATCAGACGGAGAAGCTTCTGCAAAATGACAACAACTGTCTCAATAAAATGAAAGAGATTTACGTTTTTTTGTCTGTAAACAGCAGCTTTATTGTTCTAATAGTCCAAGGGTCTTCTTCGATTTCTTTACTGGGTCGTTTCTCCTCAAAGAAACTTTCCAATTATGTTTTATTGTTTGATTTTTGTTAGCTTTTAACAACTAGCTTAGCAATGCAGGTAGCTGCTTTAAGTTACGTGGCCAAGACAGACACATGTATTTTTTTTTCTGCATTTTTTTCGGTACCAAGTGACAAATGAACCAGTACTGGTTTAGTCCAACTGCATTAGTCCACATATACTTTGATTTAAAATCATTTAAATGAAATACAATCACTTAAAGTTTGCTGCAACCCCCCCCCACTGAGACATTCTTTTGAGACTCAAAAAAGGTAAAAATTCCTAAATGACTATTGACAGTCAAATTATCAGCTGAACTTCTGGACAGTTTCAACAAATGTCAGGCCTGACTGTTCTGCATATTTGCTCATATCTGGAAACCAATGCTTTGATTATCATCAACACAGCCAAAAAGGCAGTGACCTCCAAGCTGAAAAACTAGCTTCATTATAAATCAAGAAGTAACATCCTCCCACACTGTGTCCATCTATATATAGAGCCATTGGAAACAGTTGCCACGATAGAGGAATTTTGGAGGTTGGATGTCCAGCTGTTGTCCGTTCTGCACATCTTATACAGTTCCTAACATTTTTCCTTCTGGGTTTACTAAAGACTGACTGTTTTTTTAATTTTATTTTTCTGTAATAAATAAAAAAACAGACAAATGTACAAAATAAATCCTAAATGAAAAAAGTAATTACAGAAAACTAAGTACATGAAGAAGACTAATAAAAGAGCAAATGAAAGGTACCTGATAGGTGACCTTCCCTGCGTAGTGCTTCAGTGTAAACTCTGGCAGGGGCATCTTTGGCCTGCAATATAATGGGTTGTTTCCATGGTGATAGTGGCACTTCTGGAGGAAGGTGTGGTCTGTTGCCTAGCAATAATTGGAAACAGGTAACGGTTAGTGAGCCATGGAAATGTAATATCTACAGCTCATTTATATGCCTCCTATGCAGGTTTGGCAGATTCCATTTGTCAGGTCTTTGTGTGACACGTTTGACACTGTACATCAGAGGCTTCCAGATACACACACAGGTCACTACATTAGTTACACCTGTTGAACAATGTGATTGGCTGATTGGGCATTTGCGTCAGTGCACTTTAAAAAAGTGTAACTAATCCAGTGGCTGCTGAGAGTATTTATCCTGGTATGAGTTCAGTCAGCTTTCCACATAAGAAGCAGTGGAAATAATAATATCAGCAGGTAGGCAATTAAACCAGCGTGTGTGATAGTTCTGTTATGGATCAGAGCTGACTGCACTATCATTTCTTTTTCATTAGAAATCTAACAATATCTTCTTTCTTTGAAAAAGAGTAATCACTGGATAATGAGTTATTAATGAAAGCTGCCTATCCTTAATCACTCTCATTGTGAAAATTAAGTCAAGAAAACTAACTTTAGTCTAAGAACCGTAGCATTCCACTGTGGAGAACTGGATCAAAGCATTTGGAGGCTTTGAGAGCCTTTAAATCAAGACTTTAATCTCAATTTTTTTTTTTTTTTTGTCTTTATTTTTCTTTTTATTTCCCTGTTTCCTCCACTACCTGTGCTTTGATGCGGGAACTGAAAAATAGTTTCACAGATGAAAGCGTACCTGGGGGAAACTGCACTGGTCATCCAGTATGCGCAGTATCCCATGAGGCTTTGCAGCAATGAGGTCAAGGCATGCCTGGTTGTTGCCAAAGGAGTGTTGCTGCCACTCGATCTGCTCCCGCATGTATTCCTCCTATGCAGAATAATGGAATTATTTAGATATTTGTCAAATTATTTTTTAAATAGAGTGGAAATAGAGTGAACAATGTATGCTGCCTGCTTGCATGCACTGTGAAATCTGCTGCTGAGATCTCACAGGACTGGCGAGAGTGGTGATGCAGCGACTCAGCTGGGTCCTTTTTGCTGATACAGAAAATTTTCAAACAAGAGAGGAAATATTGTTATCTGTGGGCTGGTATCGATCCGATACTGATACCAACTTGAGATCAATACTACTGATATTTTGGATCAATATTGAGCTTAAAATTGCTTTTCTGAGTATTTCTTTATGCAAATCGCTGTGAATCAAGAACAGACGAAAAAAACGATGTTTGAAAAATAGCCTATTTGTGACATAGCTCGCTGTTTTGAGCTCTCAGTAAAGAGAAGGGGAACGAAACTAGGTTGCTCTATGCCACATGTGTCAAAGGCCCGGGGGCCCTCGGGTAATTAAATCCGGCCCTCCAGATCATTTTATTTTATTGTTAATAATGGCCTGATGGTATCTTCCAACTTGTATAATTTTGACAAAATATATTTTTATGGAGAATAAAATATTGAAAGTTATTTAATGTTTAAGTAGATTTATTCTGGGATGATAGTCCTGCCTTTATATTCATAGTAATGTTAAAAAGTTATGCTTTTAAAGTTTTAAAAATTTAGTTTTAGTGTTCAATAAATCCTTATCCTGTTTTGCCCGCGCCCTAATGTGTGTTTTGTTTTTTAGCCCTCTGTGCCATTGAGTTTGACACCCCTGCTTTATGCCAACAGTCCCGCCAACAACCCAGAGGCGAATTTCTAACTCCACTCTGCTGACACTATATCCTAGAAAACGTCACAAGTTTTTTTTTTATTATTTGGGCTTAAAATGGCATAATCATAAATAAAATATCACTGGCCTTTACAATAAATCAAAAGATGATCTATTGTAAAAGCGATGGAGTGGAACTTAAAAAGGAAACAATCTCAGTGACATCCCTGACCTGCTCTTCTTGGAAGACGACTTTTACAAAGTAGAACTGCAAAGTTTCGTTGGCGTAGTTGATACACAGTTGCTCGAAGCTGTTCACCTGTAGCTCCTGAAGGGCAACAGAGACAGGGACACGAGGGATTGTTAGCTCAGACTGCGGTGTGATGACTAAAAGAGACTGCTGCATTGTTTTGACCTCGAATCCATATATGTCCAATATGGAGATGGAGAGGGCTTCAGTGCGAGGGTAGACCCGTCCGTTGATGCGCTCCGTCAGCCAACTAAACAGCAGCGAATACAGGATCTTGGCAACAGCATCTCTATGAGAAACACACAATGAGGTTTCTATGGAAACAGAAAACCCGGTTCCTATGGAAACAGAGGACATCTGAAAAATCTCTCCCCCAGCCCTGATGTCCTTTGTCCTCACATGCCTCCACCAAAGATTGGAAGGGAATATCAAAGACTCCTTTTTCCTCCCTCTAAAGCCTCCTGGTATGATTTTTAAAAGAGGGTTAAAAAAAGACTAAGAACTTCAAAAGACCTCAGAGAAAACAGTCAGACAGGCTGCTGTTGTAAGTTTTTCTAGGAGGAAACAGGTGGATTGTGTTTAACCTCACAGGTACTTTACTTCACTCACTCCCTCACCTGGCATCCACAGCACTCTCCACCGTCAGCGGTGTGTAGATCTTCTCCCTCACTGTATCCTGGGGGGGAGGCAAACACACTTCCTATCTAGCAACATCACCCATATCTGTAGTTGTATAATATTCTCAAAAAGGTCAAATAAATGTGTGTGTGTGGGGGGATAAGAGTGTGATGCAGTTGCAGGTTTGCTCACTGTCATCTTGAAGGTGATGGATTTCTGCAGGCTTTCCGGTGAGACCTGCAGCAGCTCAGCCACCACCCTGATCTCCTGAGCACTCACCACCGACGCCACTTCCTCCCCCTCAGCCTCCAAGGACACACACATTCACAGGAAGCCACAATCGTCCATCATTACCACTGTCTATCAGCATTATCATTACCATTCAGCTGTGAAACTGAATGGAATTATGTAGCATGTGTGTGTGCGTGCGTGCATCATTTACAGAGACCTGATGTGGCTCGAAGTAGGTGTTCCCCAGATGAAGGATTGACGACAGAAGCCTGTAGATGCCATTCTGCTCCTCTGGAGTGAAACACAGGATGTCCATGGCACTCAGCAAACGCCTGAAGTCCTCCCCATCATCCTTCCCCTCTATGGTGCAGTTCCCTCCCTACAGATGTAAACACGTTGTACTGATACCAACATAATTACCCTCACTTTGTGTAGCTCTGATTAGACGGGAACTTCTCAACCACTCTCAGTCAGATTTTTTTCTTTTTTGCCGTTCTTCCAGGGATCTGAGTCTTCTAATACTGCAGCGATACAGAAATTCCCCTTTATGGTTTTTTTCTACAATATGACATTACTGCAAAAATACACCAAACATCCAAATTCAACTAAAGATATCTATAGATATATATATATATATATATACATACGTCTCATATACATACATGTATGTGAGAGTTTATCTCTTCTGCTATGTGTGTATAAGAGTTTTGCTTCCCTGTATTTTGTGCATTTTCTTTTTGTTTTGCCGCTTCTACGACTGAATTTCCCTACGGGGATAGATAAAATTGATCTTAACCGGAATAAATATTTATGCGTTTTATATAGAAATATATTAATCATTGTGATTATTGACAGCAAAGAAGGTACACTGTATGTTCTATCTGCACAGCGAAAACACAAAATATTACCGAGTATTTTCTTGTAGTTTCTAGTTTGAGTATCTTTTTATACTTGATATAAGACAGAATTAACTTAATAGTAACTTTTCAGTATGATGTAACAAGTTATTTTAGGACAATAAATCTTAATTATATTACTGAGTAATTTAATCTTGAAAATATCTTATTTTAGGTAATATCTCTCATAAAATACGTTTTTTACTCATAATTTATTTACTTAATTAACATATTTTGATAACTTTATCCTAATTTATTTTAGTTCTGTAGAGTTAGAAGTGAGGGGATGGTTGGGGTCAGGAATTCTAGGTGTAAGTGAGGCTGATCTTTTATAGATTTACCAGCATTTATTCCTTTTCTTTTTTTTTGCTGGGGTTGTGAGGGTCTGTAAGCTAACCGGAGAAAGTGTAAAGGAATTCTGGGATATCGAAAAAGAGTTACTTCCCTAATTAAAATCCCACCCATAACCCAGCGCTGCAGAAAATATGTTGCAAAAATGACAAAGGCTTTTCTAGTTTAGCTAAAAACTGCATAATCATAATTAAAAGACACATTTACAAAAGATACAAATATAGTTGGAGTGGGAATTTAAAGACACAATATTTCCAACTAAATATGGGTTTTTATAGTACATTTCAAGATTAAATTCTGTCTTAAAAAGGTTAGGACTTCACAACACTATTATTTTTTGACAAATTCAACAACATCTTATATTCTTTTAACCCACTTTGAGAAGAAGATTTTTTCTAGTGTATTGTTTAAAAAAAATGTTTTAAACTAAACAGTGGAAAGCATAAAGTTCTGGCAAATGGTGTTGCTAGTGCATAAATCCATAGCAACACTGACACTTAACAATATTAAGCTGCTGAAAAGATGATGCTTTTATTCACAAAAACACCTTTTCATCCTTTGAGACGTTTGCAAGTTTACATTGTTAGCTCTGATAATTCGGATCCTTGCATAATTAGCTCCTACATAAATGTCTGGTCAGAGAGGCATAGCAATTATTTTGTAGAACCTTAAGTACACACAGGCGACTCAAAGAAATGCAAAAGCTCTGCCAACGTACAGGAAATGAAGGGTAAAGACAAAGGATATTTAATGAAGTGTATAAAGACTTGAAAACTGGAGAGATGTGATCAGCTCTCCTGGTTAAAGCTCTGGCAGCGGCGTTCTAAATGAGACGTGGCTTTTAACAGTCTTATCAGTCAGAGGGTCAGTGTTATAATTATATTCAATTAAATTAAGAGAAAAAAAAGGATTGAGCATCTTGATATATATAAATGATGTCCTGTCAAGAACACGTTGGATCTTTCAAACACGCCGCCCCCCATCAGTCTGTGAAAGGAACAGCCTTCAGTCATTCTGTCATGGGTCACTTCTCTGTTAATGCTCCTCGTGGCTTCATCCAGACGCAGCTTCAACACTGACAGAAACACTCACGTGCACCGTCTGCCCCACGCGTGCGTCTGAACACTACGTTAGGCAAAGCTGGCTGTAATATAAATCCAGTGTGGGGTAATAAAGTTGTCAAAAGCAGTTTCTTCCTAACAATATCATGTCGTATCACTGTGACAAATCATAGGAACGTGCGGAGCATGCAGTGGTTGTTTAAAACTCAGCAGATGGGGCATGAAAGCCTCACTTTCATTCAGCTTATTGAGAAGCATAACCATATCAATATCATTATTGTACAGTCGAGTACACTAAGGAGTCTGAAGGTTGAAAAAATGTGTGCATATCTGAAAGCACAAACACTTTCAAGCATTGTGTCTGTTAAACATACAACATGAATGTAACTAACTTATTTTTTCTTACGGACAGAATTAAATGGGAGGAATTGAAGCAAAAGTATAAGCCATTGACCTTGGTCTTCTTTTTTAGAGAGATGTCTGAACCTACAATTTTAAAATTCAGCGCTCTACAAATTTCCCAGAAGTCCAATCCTTTGAATGCGTTGAATTCGAAGGATTTTTTATGTGGAAAAAATGTATTTTAATTTATTTTTTATTCACCAACCAAGTTGTCATCATCAGAACACAACTGATACATAAATTGTCTTTGTGAAATGTTCTATTACATTTTTTAATCTGTTGTCGTTTATACAGAAAAAGTAGTAAGCATCATGTTCGAATTGCTTTTAAAATCCAGAGCAATGGATTGTCCTGCTACAAAACATTATATAGTAATCCCCCCTTATTTGCAGGTCTTAGGGACAGGAGTCATCGACGAATATGGAGAACCCACCCCAACTCTGTCCTATCCCACCCCCTGCAGCCAAAGAATGTCCATTACCGATCCATTCTCCTCCTGATTATGCTTTGTAAAAAAAATAAAAATAAAGAGCATTGGAGTATTGCGCTCTGCCATGCAGAGATACACCTCAGCACCGCAGCACCTCCTTCGGACGCCAAAATTTCATCCAAGCATCTTGAGTTATCAAGAGTTTTTGTGACGAACCGGAAGAGTCACGTGACTGAAAAAAAATCAGCGAATACACGAAACTGCAAACAAAGAAACATGAATATGCGGGGGCACAATAGTTTTTTAGCAGTTAGGGAGTACGAAGGGAATTCAGACATAGCCCATGAGTACAGGACTGGGAGACCCCTTCCTACTCATGTTCCAACAGGAAGTACCCTCTGGCTCTAAGAAGCCAAAATCCCATAGACTTCTATTGAGAAATAGACAACTGTTAGTCATTACATTTGTCAGGATAACCATTCTTTCTCTGATACTTTATTTGTAACATGTTTTTGCTAATCATATATATTTTTTCACGATATTTATCTTTAGTGTGAGTTATTCAAGTTATAAACTGACCAAACAGATGCCTTAATGAAAGTATGTGTTCTCACGTCAAACCTTCCAAACAAATGATTGACAAATTCTGCCAAGTCTGCTTTCAAGTATGAACTTCCAACAAGCTCACTCCTGATTGGCGAGAGTGGTTGCCTTAGAAATGATTACTCAGACTGGTTTGGACAAATCATCACTTACTGACAATTTCTGGCTCCAATAGAGCAACGTCCATATCACA
>NC_050512.1:11858463-11859928 GCF_002922805.2 Oryzias melastigma
AAAAAGGTGACTAAGTGGACGTCTTTTAATTGGAGCTGGAAGTAAGGCGGTTTCTATGGGTGACATCACAATCACTCAGTCCAGCTCTCATATACAGTCAAAAAGATTAACTCAGCACACAATGTGATTTAACTAGTATATAAAAAGGCTGCATCTCTGTATTTTTCACATATGAAGCACAACTTCAAACACAAATGACTGCAGACACTGCTGCAAAAAGGAGGCGTATTCACAAAAAAGGATCTAGGTGGACCATTTTTTTCTCTTTATATAAATAATGTTTAACCATAAATTCTATCCACCATTTCTACCTTCTAACTTCTGGAGAAGTTGGCAAGATGAAGTTGGTCATGATGAAAAAGCTAGCATTGTTGACTCTTTTTATTTTCATTCTGGTTTTTCTAATATTTATGTTATTTTTTTGCGCAGGTTACACACTATTCTTCTCCCGCTGCTGCGATTATTTTTTTAAGATCTAAATTTAATCTTTGATCTAAGGAAAATCTTTGTGCCGTCACTGCAGGAGGAGAGGCACGCCACCACACTAAACTCTGAAAGTTTTCCCCTTAATGATCCACTTCATTTCGCTACAAAAAGCAGCCAGTACAACCAGCGTGAGGTATGAAAGCCTTTGATCTGGTTACAATCAGAAGCTGTCACCCCTTGCAGCTAATTACTGTAGGTTAGATCATGGAGTACAAGAGTTAGACAGGGAATTTATTTATTTATTTAATGATCTGTGCGACTCCTCTGAACGGCTGATCAAACGATTAACTCATTGAAACCAGATTTGCCTTTCCACTGATGTAACCATGGTTCACACTTGTGCCATGCTGAAATGGATACGGATGCGTCACCTGCTCTGACCCTAAGATTTCCGTCTCAAAATGTTCCGGGAAGCGGAGGAGGAGGAGTCGAGCACTGACGCCGCAAACACACCTAGCTGCTAGCAGGTGAAATGGAAAGCTAAGTGTGTTTACAACGTCGTCCAGATGATCCGACATAAACAGAATCAGATTTCTCGCAAAGCATGAAACATTGCTGGCCTGCCTTCCAGAAAGCTAAAGAAAATATACAAACTGCTTTTTGTTGTTGTCTCTTTAATTGCTCCTAACATGCCTTTTGTGTTATTTTATTCAGAAGTGAATTAAAAAAAAAAGATCAACTGTATTGACTTAAAAACGACACCTAATAAAATTTCATTAGCTTTGACAGTGTTTCATCATGAATCCTTAAGCTTGACTGCAAAAACTCAGAATATCAAACAGAGTTTCTAAAAATGTATTCAAAACATCCGGAGAAGAACACAACTTATCAAATGCTGTCATGGTGCTGTTTGGCTGTCTCATAAATCTACTTAAATTCCATGGTGGAAACTAAATTATCCTAAAAATGACAAGGTGCTTCAAAGCAAACATCATCAGCCTCACATGACCCCAAAAATACTGTGACAACTCATATATTT
>NC_050512.1:11860003-11948610 GCF_002922805.2 Oryzias melastigma
CAATCTAGTCCCCCTAGATTTTGGAAGTAATTTCGGACACCACGCTCACTACTTTTTCTTTTCTTTAAAAGCCAGAAATTACATCACTGATTTCCTGAAGTAAAAACTTAATAAATATGAATATTTTGCGAAGAGTTTTTATGAATCCACTCTGTTGTGATTATGACAGCTTGGATCGTTTATTAAAACAAAAAACAAAAAAAGAAAAAACATTTTTTTCCCCTAAAAATTGTTCAAACGGAATGCAATCCAATTCTGGGAAGTTTCTAGGACACTGGATTTTGGAATTTTGGGCTACATATGAATTCCCACCCTAATCCCTAACTACTAAAAAACTATATAGTGTGAGACTATATAGTGCTCTGGATTTTAAAAAGAATTTGGACACCATGCTCACTACTTTTTTGTTGTTTTTATGCAGCAAGAATGACATCACCAATTTTTGTGAAAATCTAATCAATACAAGCATTTTAAAGAGTCTATTTATGACTCCACTGTGTTCTGATGATGAAAACATGGATGGTTTATTTTAAAATTACATTTAAACACTTTTTTGTTTTTTTTTTGGAAAAATTGTTCAAGGGCAATGCATTCTGGTCTATATTCGCCAATGTGGTAAGCATTGATGCTCTCTGGTTTTTCGCAAAGACTTCTGGGAAATTTCTAGGACAATCGAATTTGGAATTGTAGATTCGGACAGCACTACAAAATGACAAACGTACTATACAGTGAGTAGCGAAGGAATTCAGACACAACCTATATATCTCATTTTACAGTTAGAATAGAATAGAATAGAATAGAATAGAATAGAATAGAATAGAATAGAATAGAATAGACAATACTTTATTAATCCCTTTGGAAGTCCTCAGGGAAATTCAGGTACCAGCGTCCGTACAGCACACAGATGGAGTAAAATTACCAAAATAAAGTAAAATAGAATAACAAAATAAGTAAAATAGACTGAACATAAAGTGAAATAGGCTGGATCTTATGAGGCAAGCATGACAGTTTTCAATATGTCTGTCAATATTTGCAACTTCTTTTAAAAGTTGAAATATTTTCCATGGATAGAAAACATTTAAAACTATTGTCAACCTGTTTGTCAACCTTTAGGTCCTTTAGTGTTAAAATGCGTCAATGTTTAAGCCGTGAATAGGTTAATAAAAATGATCTTAAGTGAGTGTCCTAAGCTCTACAGGTAGGTGAAAGGGTGTTTTCACATGCAAGCACCTGGTTCAGATAGTAGTAGGTCTCAGCCTCCTGCAGATACAGCGAGTGCTTCTCATTGGGGGGAAGACCTGCCAACAACTCATAGAAGATGTGGTAGTTTCTCTCTGATTTGGCCTGCAAATGGACACACAAATCTACAGTTAGTGACACGCATCAACCTAACTGGGAAATTGTGACTGTTTTTTAAAGCGATGGGCGTGGGTGTGTTAAATGATGTTTCATGAATGGATGAACAGCTTGAGAGGTAAGTGGAAAGCAACCGGACTGGCTAAAGCCCCCACTGAGATAAAAACATCAATCATGCCGTGTGGCTCCACGGTCTCCTCTTTCTCGGTATGACTCAATTGTAAGAAGACTCTCATCAGCCTGCTGTGTGTGTTCTTTTGATTTTCACCTGAAAGACAATACGAGACTTCTCCAACAGGTACTGGGACGTTATGGCACCGCTGATTACACCCCTGGCGAATGGCACGCAGGCAGGTACACACGCACATACATGCATTCACACACAGTAAGAATGAGTTAAGTAACAAGTCATGCATGGGTAAACGTATTTGGATCTTCTAGGTCACAGTTGTAGCAGAGGATCAAGTTTTAGTCTAACTGTGCCACTAGGGCGCATTTGTTTTTTTTCTCTTTAAGACTGTGTTGAGCATTTGCGTTGACAAAAATAAAGTATTTTAATATTGTGAGTGTGGCTGTCTCTATTCTTTGAAGTACAAAAATAAATAAAAAGTAAGTATTTGAACTTTATTCAAAAACTACACATTTCCTGAAAACTGTATTGGATTTATTCCTGACCTGTCCTTTAAAAAGAGTTTACCTTTTTTGCATTAAAGCTTATTTTTGCTGTCTTGAATGTTACTTAAAGGTCCACTCCGATCCTCTGATCTATTTTAAAAGTGTTCCCAGTGGTCTTTGAGTATGATTATGCCGTTTTTAGCCAGAATGTTTTAAAAACTGTCGTTTTCAAGGACATAGTTTCTGCAAATCAGCAGAAGTCTATTCAAAATTTGCCTCAGAAATGTGGGTGGACTGTTGATGCCGAGCAGTTCTGTCCCCTCTTCCCCTCCCTGAGAGCTCTCGGTTTACATGTTCTCCCGCTAGTTTACAGCCCTTCGGGTCCCAAACCTAACATTAATGGTGCAACAAAAAATTGCAAGCAATATTAAGTCCATCCAGCCATACAGATTTAAGCAAACAAAGACGTGCATGGATCTAGTCGTCTACAAATGGAGGCATCAGAATGGAGCGCAGCAGGGAGCTTGTGGCCTCCCCAGGTTATTTCTACAAAACGAAAAAGCTCTTTTTCCAATGGTATGTTTGCGTCTGCTCCTGATTCATAACAATTTGAAAAAATAAATATAACTTTAAGCTTAATTTTCTTAACATATATCCACCGTCATGATAAAAAAACACCAAAAACATCATTTTTATCGGAGTGGGTCTTTAAATCCCTTTAACAGCAGAATTTTTTTTATCCTTGCTTAGGCTGCAACATTGATGTCAGATTTTTAGACGTCAAAAAACTTGGTTTCAAAAGAACAGTTTTGAATAATGTCACAAAAATGTTGAAAAAGTCAAACCAGTTCTGACTATAACTCATTTGTACTCACTCATCCATGTAGATCTGCACATATTTGCCAAAGCGTGAAGAGTTGTCATTACGGACCGTTTTGGCATTCCCAAAAGACTCCAACAAGGGCGTGGCCTCCAGTATCTGAGCGATTATTGCACAAATAAATACTATAAGGAGTACCGTCAATGGGAATAACGCTTCTCGTGACGGGAAATTGCTTTACCTGTATCTGATAGCACAAAAGAAAAGCACAATAGAACGAAAGTATTTTTAAAAAATAGCTTTCAAATTATAAATGGGCACATAAGTCAAATATTTGGTAATCACCTGTTGTGTGACGTTGCGCTTATGATGTATGGCTGTGAGGTAACGAAGTATCAGTTTAGTTGCTTCAGTTTTCCCTGATCCACTTTCTCCACTGTAACAACAAAAATGATTGGTCATTGTTTTAAGGTGCTTATCACATCTCTGATTTTCTTTTTCCTAACTTTTACATTTTTGTAAAAGCTATCAGTTGCACCTCAAATACAGTCATATAAAAGTTTAAATATTACAACTGAATGAATTACAAATACTTGTAACAATGAAACGTGGAGTATATACTGCAAAATGCAGTTTATACTCCACTGGCTTCAAATTAAAAAAAATGTAAAAAGAACATAGGGCCAAGAATTGAAAATAGTGGAGGTGTTTTTGTGGTTAAGAACTATTTTGATACTGAAATATATTCATTAATGGTGGCTGCTCCAGACAATCATAAAAGAGAGAGTAGGATAACCAGTTTACAGCTCAAAATGCACTTTGACTCCCCAGCAAAACAACAGCCTATTAGCAATTCCACCTTTAAAAGGCTCAAAATCTTTGAGTAGTTTAGACTTTGAATTGTCTTTGTTAAAGGTCAGGCTTCAATAAGATTGAGGTATTGCAGCCTAACTTGAAATGGGTCATTTATGCTGTAAAGAAAACTAAAAGACAAGAAAAATTAAACAAACAAAAAAAGTGTGGTGTTACCTAATCACAATGCACTGGTCTTTTTTGGCATCCATCATGGTGGTATATGAGAGGTTAACAATGGCAAAAAGATGACTGCAACAGAAAAAAAAATACATTTAATCGAATGTTCTCAACAGTTGGCCGGTCCATTGGTTTTCTGGACCTCCGTGTCTATTGTGTAAAAAAGGCAATTAAAGCTATTACTCAACTGTCACCCAGCAACCAACCTATAATAGTGTAACAGTAGCTTCTTCCTAACACCTGAGAGTACCTGCATTCAGACCTCTATTTATCATCATATTCGTTAGAAGCACACTTCACCACACATTCAAGGAAACGTACTATAGATGTGAGGAAAACCACACATAAGTAAATGCAGGACAACAATAAAAACTGCTACCGGTACATCTTTGATTATAGGTAAGATATTTGAGGTCAAACAGATCGAATACACATAAAAAAGATATAGGCTTAAAGGTGCTTACGGAGGGTTATCGCTTAGCCCGTGGCCTTCATACTGAAGTACCATGTCTGTGCCGTAAACATTCAGCAGCTTGTAGGGGTTCACAGACACAAGGATGCTGCCTATGTACGTCTGGGAGAAGTAAACAGAGTAAGTGAATGAATTCAACTGGACTCTTCAATATGGGCTTCACATAACATAGGAAAATCAAGGGAATGTGACATACATAAATAAGTTCTTGGTCGAACCGTTTCTTCAAGTTCATCAGAACGGTAGTTTCATTCAGCTCACTGACAACAAAGACAGCACATGCAATGAATAAAAAATCAATTAGATTCAATGAACACTTCAGTTAACTTTTCAAAGCTTTCTCTTAAGTGCCATTAATGAACTGAAAAGACCGATTCACTATCAGATATGGAGGTCTCCAATTCAAAAAGATGTCTACTGATCTTGTAATAAAAAAGTGTATACACATGTATTGCACTACAGGGGCGCCGGTTTATAAGGCACACCTTCAATAAATGGTCTTCTTTTAAGCTTATTTGTATATAAGGCACACTGAAGTATGAGGTACATTAAGAGTCAGAAATAAAAGGTCCATCAGGTTTTATTAACGGTAGTAATTCTAGTAATTGTTGGCAACATACTACACGTTAGCCATATTAGCATATTCACTAGAACACATAAAAAAGACTAATACCTGTAAAGCATATGTTTGAATACTCTAACTTGTAACTGTGTTAGTAACATATTAAAAACGAGTCCTACAACGCCATCCGTTAGCCATGTTAGCAAATTCACTAAACCTTAAACTCTCAATCTTCTCTGCAACACATAAAAAACAGGCATATACCACTAAAACTTATGTTTGAATTGAAATGCTAACTTCTAGCTGTGTTAGTAACATGTAAAAACAAAAAAAAACCCAACAAAGCTACACGTTAGCCATGTTTAGCATATTCACTAGACCTCAAATGCCCAATCTTGTTTTCAGCATAAAGAAGACTGATACCGCTAAGAAATATGTTTGAAACACTAACTTCTAGCCGTGTTAGTAACACACACACACAAAACAATGCTACACATTAGCGTATTCACAATAACACCTAAACTTGTTTGCAAATTGTTAAAAACCAGACTCACATTTTTGACAGAGCGCCGCATACCTCTCAAAATTGCTTCAACATCAGTGAGCACAAACAGAATTAATCCATACATAAGCCACTCTATGTTTCTAGGTGCATGGTTGTATTTTGAAAAAAAAAAAGCTTTTAAGTGCGCCTTACAATGCAGAAAATAGGTTGCACTGTATGTAACTTTTTTATATTTGTTTCTTAAATTTGTGCGTGAGATTTTTTTAAATCAGCAGGCTCACTGGGATTCACAAAGCAACCATAACTAATGCAGTGACATAAGTTGTATTGCTGGAGGGGTGAACTATTACAGACTTGAAAGAGTATAAGAGGAGTTAATGAGAGAGCGTTCTCTTTGTTCTGGGACACACTTACGGAAGCTGTGTCATATCTTCCATTCCCTCCGCCCAGCGTTTAACCCTGTGGCTTGTTGTAGGCATGCTTATGACAGAGTAGATCTGGAAATGAACACACAAATTAGTATGTTATACACTTCTTTACATCATACAGTATTGATGTAGCTTCTGGCAGATTTGTCACAATGAATGGAGAATCAATATTAAGAAGCAAAGCTGTTTTTTTTTTTTTTGGAAAAGTTTGAGTATTACAAAGTATCAATTCATTCTTTCAGCTTGCTGGCTCTGAGGTGACCACTAAATAGTATGTCTAGTCACAATGCTTATCATTAAAAGTGATTATCTTTATCTGGGTTTTTACTTTTAAACAAACCCAAAACTAGTAACACTTATTTTAACTTTTGCATTATAGTGATATCAACATCCATGTGAAAATTCAAAATTGCTACCTTGTCATACCAGGATTGACCAGGCACTCTGGCTCTATCAGGCATCCAGTCTAGTCCTTGAGGCTGTCCTCCCACGACTCTCGGAGCTGGTGTGTACCCTTCTAACACCCCATCTTCCCTGTACATGGCCCACTTTGACAAATTCTGGACCGTTCCATGTGGCAGAACCCTCTCAGCTGCCCAAACATCCTCCCCACCATCACCTCCACCTTGAGCGTTCCTTGCCCAGTGCCCAGAACGTGGCCCATAAGGAGGTATCACAGCATATCGATTGTCCTCGCCCTGCAGTCCTGTTGGCACAGTGTATGAAGCATAACGAAGTTGCTGGTTTTGGATGGCTTCAGAGAGCTTAGGGTTGTTGAATCGTCGCATTAGAAGAGACCCATCCGGCAGCCTAAAACAAAACAAGTATAGGTCTTGTTACAGAGCATGATTGTGTAATAGTATGTGTTAGAATTCATGAAGCTAAATTTTGTTTAGCATCTTATCCTTAACTTTCAAGAGTAAACCAACAAACCTTTTAATAAAACATGTTCACTCTTGCTCTTGATCAAAGCCTCAAACTTCAGACTTGCATTTAAAGATAAATTCAACTCTGAACCATGAGATATGCAACAAGTCACTGACAGCACTTTTTTTTAACACTCTCATGTCCTCCTTGACTACACCCATGAACCTGTTTTGTTCTTTCTTAAGGCCTTTTGATAGCCCCAGCCTCAGCATTGTCTTGCCAATATGATCTTTCTAGCTGCTCTGAACCTATCCAAACATCATGATCTGAGCTCCCTGTGTTAAACTTCAAAACATCTACTTTTTAAAATCACTGCTGGATCTACTTTTTATTTTTATCGCCCGTGATTGTAAACTAAATCAATGTTTCTATTTTCTGCCAGTCATGAAAAGAGACACCCGAAATGCCTTTTTTCCAGATGCTCACCTTAAATTGACATCACGCAGTTCATCATTCTGGAGCGCAGAGAAAACGTTGGGGCTGGTGGGCTTGGGTGCTCCTGTTAGCACTGAATTGTCTGAGAGATGGTAGAGATTTTTAGAGCGAAGGTTCATGTTTTGCCTGAGAGCAGATGTTAGGTTTGGAGAGGAGGGTTTCTGCCCGGGCATGACCAGTGAGCCGTCAGGGAGATGATATGATGCACCACGAAGGTTTGTATTCAAAAGAGCCTTCAAGGCCACAAAAGAAACATTAAGTCAGTTCATCTTTAAGACTGCCAACATAAACAAACAATAAACATTTGTAATAGATGATGACAGTATAATAGATTATGAGAATATTTGACAGTAAAAACATTTAAACCAGACATATACCAATTGAGGAAAATAAATTATTTTAAAAAGTACACACTTTAGATAAATTAGGACCAACTGGTTTCCATGGATCAATAACGACAGTTCCATCGGGTAAGGTGTAGGACACACCCTTCAGATAAGGATTCTGAAGGGCAGCTGAGAGGTTTGGGCTCCTTGGTTTTCTTGGGTCCACTATTATTGTTCCATCTGCAAGCGTGTATGATGCTCCCTTTAAGGCTGGATTATTGAGAGCCTGCACATAAGAAAAGCTAGTTTAACTCTAGGTGCCCACAAACATTACACTTAAATAAAGTGAATGCATGACACCAATAAGGAGAAAAGATAACAGTACAAAGCATAAAGAATCATCTTTTATCTGAGAAAAATCTGAGAAATCAAAATCAATAACTAACCTTAGCCAGGTTTGGCGGTATTGGAGTACTAGGGTCTCGAACCCCATCTGGTAGTGAGAACGAAGCATTCATAAGCGCGGAATTTCTGAGTGCACCGGAAAGGTTTGGAGAGGCAGGTTTCCGTGGATCAATGATGATAGTGCCATCTGGTAAAGTGTAAGACGCACTCTTCAGGTAAGGATTTTGAAGAGCTGCTGTAAGATTTGCTGATTTTTGTGTCTTGGAATCAATCACAATGGTTCCATCAGGCAGAGAGTAGGAGGCTTCACGCAGAGCTGGGTTGCTTAAGGCCTTTGAAAGATGCGGTGAAAAAGACTGCTAAATGGGAAAACAGCAAAACATGAAAATATTCATTAGCTTTAACCTCAACTAAAACATATATATTTAACCTATAGGAAAGAACTAAAAGTAATAGATTACTGGCTGTCGAGGATCAACAATTGTGCCGTCGGGAAGGGTGTATGATGCATTCCTAAAATGCTGGTTCTGAAGAGCTCCAGAGAGATTAGGTGAGAATTGCTTTTGCTGGTTGTAGGGGTCCTGTTTGGGTAGAAAAGGACATTCGACATTCAGTTTGAATGGTTGTATAATAATTGTATATATGTTATTGTTCAGTCAACATGTTGCCACTGTACATACTCTGACAACTGATCCATCAGGCAGGACATATGACGCTCCCCTAACTTGTCGGTTTCCAAGTGCTTGGCCAAGCATTGAGGGGGAATGTGAAACTGTATAAGGGGATGTTAAGGTCCCGGCTGGCAGCTGGAAGGATGCCTGCATTAAATGTGGATTTTTCAGGGCACTTCCTAACATTGGTGAGGAAGGTCTTTGAGGTCCAGGATGGGGCCCACTTAGTTGCATTGGTGTTTGAAAAGACGCTTGCCGAAGGTTTTGGTTCTGATGAAGAGCACTGTGGAGCTGCGGGACTGTTGGTGAATAAGGATTACGACGTTGCATCATGGGAGACTTTATAGCAGAGACATTTTGCAAATTAGACCGGCTTTGCAGTGCATCATGAAGCAGTGGTGCAGGGCCAGGTTCAGAGATATAATCATATGGAGTGACAACAGTTGGACCATATGGTGATTGCAACTGTGGGGTCTGATAAGAAGCCACTCCTCTGAGTGCCTGACCATGTCTCAAGGCTCCAGAGAGCATCGGAGATGAGGGTAAAGATGTGTATGGAGACTGCGGTCTTTGTAGTGGAGACACATACGATGCGTCTCTCAATGCCTGGTTTTGCAGAGCACCAGACAATACTGGGGAAGAAGGGGGCAGGGGCTGCTCATAGGGCTGTTCTACATATTTAGGAGATATGTCACCCATGGCAACCATTTGTGGAGAAGGGACAACAAATTGAGGTAAGGGATCAGCATTTGGACCTGACATGTACATTTCTGAGGAAAAATTAGGGGGGTGGACAGTGCGAGGGGCTGGGACGGGGGAGGACCGATGAGAAAGACGAGGGGAGAGACGTGGGGATGCAGGATGTGACATTTGCTTATGGGAAAACTGTGGTGAAGCAGGAGGCATCCTCCTTATGGACTGCTTGACAAGAGGACGCCCTCGAGCAATGGGCCGAGGAGGAAGTCGGCCTGACTCTCTTCTCATCAGCGGAGCTCGATGAACCATATGGGGAGACTGGAAAGGAGATGAGTGGAGGGAGTCTATGGTAAGAACAGAAGATCTATTGCTTCTTATAGAAGACGGGCGAAATGGCCGAACATTCTGGGTGGGTGGGGGAACTGGACGCCCTCTGAGACCCATAGGAGAAGGTCTGACAGTACCTAGAGGAACATTCCCTCCTAGCCGAGGCCTGGCCACTGGTGTGGGATCCCTTAGCAGGCGAGTTGAGCGTCGAGAAAGAGTAGGAGATGGAGAAACAGGTGGTGGTCCTTGCTGAGATAAACTTCTACGAGAAGGCGAGGGAGAGGGAGAAAATCTTCTGCTTAACTGAGGAGGAGATACGTGACCTGGAGACATGGGAGGGGATGGTGACCTTCGCATTGGTGCTCCTTCAAATGAATGTTGTGCAGGTATAGGTGATGGTGGAGGACTTTGCATCCTCATGGAAAGACGGGGTGAGGGTGGTGGAGAATAGCGCTTCATAGATGCTCTTGGTGAGCCTGGAGGACTCTGGCGAATCATAGAGGCACGTGGAGAATGGGGGGGTGATGGTCCTCTAGCTTGGACAGAGGTTGATCTCTGTGGTTGCATTTTACGATGAAGCATTGGGGACACCATAGGGGAGGCATTGTGGGAGATTCCTCGAGATATAACAGAGGGGGGTCTTTGAGAGTTAACAAATCCACTCCTCACCAAAGGCTGAGGTGAGGGGATCCCTCCACGTGCAACCATCGGAGAGGGCACAGGGGAAGGCATGGCAGATGGATGTCGTTGCATCTGTGGAGAGGGCATAATGACAGAGCGGCGGGATGGAGTAGGAGAGAGTTGCATCCGTCGGACAGAAAGTGGAGACATGTTTGCTTGCTTAATAATCATAGCGGTTGGAGTTGGGATTGAGGGAGGTCCATAACCCTGCTGCTGTGGTATTGCCATTGGATCTGTCATCATCTGTGGCACAAAAATTAAGCAAATTTAAAATGCCCTACCAATAATACAAGAAAATGATGGCAATTACACAATTAATTTTCCTGGCAACTAGTTCTTAAAAAAGAAAAGAAAGTAATTGTATCGATAAACTTTTTCTTGTCAATAAATACAAAGTCAGTTCACATCTAGAGGTTGAAAACCTGGTCTAATAAAAATAGCTTTGATAAACTCAGTTTCCTCTCTATAACCAAATCACTTTTACAATAGTGGAAGTAGTTTTTCACCCATTAGTTAGATAACAATGTTGTATTTTATGCAGTTTATTTTAAAGGCTGCCTCCTATCAATGTGTGGGTTTTAGGACATGAACAAGCTAAAATCAATGACAGTTTGAGAAAACAAGTTTCATTTTTTTATCAAATGGTGACCAAACAAGAAAGTTTTGGCGGTCGATTCTTATGCAAAGTGTTTCTAATGCAAAACAGAATTTTCAACAGGGTCCTAAGGGACATCATGTAATCTGTTTCTCGTTGTTGAAAAACTCAAAGAAATTAGGAAAAAATGAAAACATGCTGAATTTTACTTGAAGTGTGCTCACTTTAAGTTCCTAATTGGGCCACCTGACTTTGTTAAAAATGTTTAGGTTACAACCTATTTTTCTAGCAAAAATCAAGAAAAAAGTATTCACAAAATAAAAAAGTATTCACATAGTGAATACTTTTCGTCAACACAAAGTGTTGGCATACTAGAAGCAGCGTTACCTGTGGAGAAATCATTTGTGGCGACATTTGTTGTTGAATCATTTGATCTTGTGGTGTCACCATTTGAGGTGACATTATCCGCTCTTGTGATGACATAATTTGAGGTGACACCATCATCCCTTGAGGTGACATGGCTTGCATTTGTATCATCTGTTGTTGAGGGGAAATAAACTGCTGCGGTTGAGATATCATATGTTGGTTTGGTGAAATCATCTGCTGGTGGGGTGAAATCATCTGCTGGTGGGGTGAAATTATCTGCTGATGTGGAGAAATCATCTGCTGATGTGGAGAAATCACCTGCTCCTGTGGTAGCATCACCTGTTGGTGTGGTAGCATCATCTGTTGCTGTGGTAGCATCATCTGTTGCTGTGGTAGCGTCATCTGTTGCTGTGGTAGCATCATCTGTTGGTGTGGTAGCATCATCTGTTGGTGCAGGGACATTATTTGAGAGTGAAAGTTGGAGGTTAAAATCAAAATAATATTGGTGTGGTTGATACTACCTGCTGTAGGGACATCATGTTTCCATTCAGACCTGGAGCAGGAATTTGGTCTTCATACTGGATGTCTGACATGTCCTCAAATTCAGGATCAGGTGGCAACGTAGGTGGAGGGGGCAAAGGGACGTCTAGACGCTCTTTCCCAAACAGTCGCACTTGAGGTCTAGGAACCCTAAAGGTAATGTCTCCTTCCTGAAACCCACTAGTTTCTTCCCTACTTTGATTCATCTGGCCACCGTACTGGTCCCCATAAAATCCCTGTGCCTGATCAATTCCCTGGCCATCAAAACCTTCAAAGCCATAGACATGCTGACTTGATGGTTGGAATCCAGTTGTCTGCTGTGAGCTGAAGTCTTGGTAGGTCATTTCACCATCATTATAGGTAAACTGATAGTCTGGTGGAAAACCTTGCACCCCCATGAAGGATGTATGAGGGGTTTGATAAAAGCTTTCTTGTGTGCTTTCATACGGGTCCATGAGTCCAGTTTCATAATAAACTCCATGACCATTTTCATCATAATACACCTGAGCTGCAGAATCCAGGAACCCATCCTCCTCCCCTCCATAGACATAACCTTTGCCCACTGGAGCATAGTAGTCCAGATGCTCATCATACATTGCTGGTTGTTGCTGGTAACCATAGTCATCAGTTTCCTGGTCATAATACAATGCTTGAGCAGATGAATGAGGGCCATAATAATGACCCATGTCATCATCATAAAGATCCTCTTCATAATATCCTGCATTTAAATCATATAGTCCATCTTCCTCATAATACTCTAGGTCTTGATAATCAGTTCCACCTGCACCATTGTAACCAAACTGACCCTGTCTTCCATATGATGCCATTGGGTTATCATCATAGCCACCATAACCATCATCATATCCTCCATAACCTTTCTGGTGGGCTAAATCTTGATAGTCGTAGCCATACATCTCCTCCCCATGTTCATAACCATTGTTATAATAGCCATGGATATTTTGCCTAGAACTGGATTGTCTGTTGTTTCCTCCTCGACTCCCCCAGCCATTATTTCTTGAGTTCCCTCGCATTTTGTTGAAGATAAAACGTTTTGTCAGCCAGTTAGCTGCTGCAGCAACCTTCCCCAATAATGTGCTGCTGTTTTTAAAGTCATCAGAAGGTCCAGCCCCACCCTTTTTTTTAAATAAACCTTTGAAGAAGCCACCCTTCTTCTCATTCGATAATCCCCCCAGACGAAGAAGCATGTACTTGTGTTTCTTTCCACCATTCTCCTTGGCCTCTTTCTGTTTTTTTCTCTTTTTGCTTGCCTGAAACTTCATCATAAATCGGGAAGTGTTTTTCATCATAGACTTTCTGCGTTTCTTCTTGGCAAGTTTGCTCATTTTTCTCCCCAAACCAAGAAACAAACGAGACGTGCTTTTCAGCTTCTTCACGCTGTTCTTGCGCCTCTGAAAACCAGAAAACTTCAAGAACATTCTGGACATGTTCTTCAAACCTTTCTTAGGTATTTCCTTGGCTGGAGGTGGGGGAGGTTCTTCTTTTTTCTTGGCCTTTTTCTTATGGGTATCAGATTTTCCTCCTTTGTGTTGACCATCCTTAGCTTTCTTTTTTGACTTCCCCCGGACATCTTCATCTTCGTCATATTCATCTTCAAAATCTTCTTCATCCTCTTCCGAGTCGTATCCTCGTCTAGATTTCCCCTTTTTCCCTTTACCCCCCTTTCCTCCTTTTCCCCTTCTGTCATCTTCTGAGTCCTCCTCTTCATCTTCTTCCTCACTAAACTCTTCTTCCTCTTCCTCGTCACTGAATACCTCCTCTTCCTCTTCCTCTGACTCTACTTTCTTGCCTTTTTGTTTATCTTTTCCTTTCTTTCCTCCGTCCTTCCCCTTGGGTGGCTCCTCCTTTCCCTTCTTTCCCCCTTTCTTGTCATCTTTCCCACCTTTTTTATCATCCTTTGTGGGTTTCTTGTCATCTTTCCCTCCCTTTTTGTCTTCCTTGCCTTTCTTTTCCTCCTCTTTCTTTTTTTCTGGTTCTGGTTTACCTCCCTTCTTTGTGTCCTTCTTGGTGTCTTTTTTGCCTGGCATTTTGACGAGCGACTATGGACACAACATGCCTTCTGTACAGGATTCAGAGAAGCTGACCTTGAAACATAGAAGCACAGAGAATCACATTCATACCAGTAATCGGGCAGCAAGACACTTTTAGAATTAGAGGACCAAAAGATTTTTGTTCCCTTTTAAATGAAAAACCAACCTTTGAACCTTTCTTGGTTTAGACACGCCAATCTGATTTAATGCAGGAACTGTACACAGGTTTGAAATCACTGTGAGGAGAGGTCCTCTCGTCCAAAGCAGCTTTAAACTGCACAGCTGCGGTCCCCATCAAGGTTACTGTCCAGATATAGACAAGGAGCGTCAGTGTGAACACAGAAAATTATCACAGTTAATTCATCCCCATTTAAAAGCCTCATGCTCATAGGTGCTTACCTATACTAACAGATGGAAATGTTTTAAAAGGTTTAATACATTTCAGCTAAAGTTTAAAGGTAACCGTGAGCAGTGTAAATCCTTTACATTTGAATTCTTTAAAGCCGGTAGATTTTTTAACAGGCCTGCAACATCTGGTTTGCCTTTAAAAGCACACTACACTCATATTCTGAATGTCTGTCCTCTCAAAAATCTTCTAAAAAGTCTGAAAATCTCTGTCATGACCCTATCCCATTATTTAGATTCAGTAGTTTCAATGACTAATTTCCGATCACTTTTTTTGTAAAAATCCATCTACTTATGCCTAAATGGTATTGAGGAAGTAATTAAAATTCTCCTTGCTGTTAACTGAAACCGAGAATATTACGCTGTTGGTTTTGCTAATTTCTACTTAGCACGACTCCTGCCGTGTTTGTTTTTGTGCAAAAGCTAGATTTGAAACATTAAAACACACAAAATATTGAGCTGTTATTCCATTTTAAGTGCTATCCCTCTGTGATTCCATCTTCGTTCCAAGGAGTTCCACATAAAACTATATTGTTATATACCAAACTGATTCACCAACACAGCTTTCCATTACAGACCCCTCCACTTCAGAGAGAACCGGCACTAAGGATGTCCAACGTCGGCAGTCTGTGTCCTGACAGTAAGTCTCTTCCTCAGCAGTCAAAAAGTGGAATAAAAACAAAAACACTTCTTGTCCAAGTCGTCCGATTATCAGGAGCTTCTTCCTCTAGATTCCAATAACTGCTGCTGTTCACAACAACTTCTCTCAACCAGCATGACACACTCTTTACACTGTCCTCTTCAGAGAGATAGTGTGTGTTTGAGTAACTGTGTGTGTGAGAAAAAGCCAGAGTGCCGACTGGTGTGTATTTGTATGTGTGCATACATGTAGGTGTGTATCTGCCTGAACCCTTCCTTGTATAGGACAGTAGAAGGAGTCTTAATATGTCATCTGGCCCCACAGGTGAAACTCTAGATCTCGGCGTGGCTGAGGGGGCGGGGCATAAATAATACAAAAGGTCCAGAAAGAGACAAAGACAAAAAGAGATAGACATGGAAACAAAAAAAAAGAGAGAGAAGCTTGACTGAAAGCAAGAAAAATGCTGTCAAAACTCCTGAATATCCAGAAATGTGTAGCTTCAATTGAACATGTGACAACATCTGCACCTTATCTTAAATCTGATCTTTCATTTATTAAGGTTAACAAGTACTGGCTGGTGTGTGCATTTAAAATGTTTTATCATAAGGATGTTCAGCTTCTGTGAATCTATTCTCAGGCGCATAAGCAGGAGAGAGAGCAGAGGCAGGAGAAACACCCACATGTTAAAGAAATGACGTCTTCTTTCTAGGTATCAATGACAGAGGAATGACTCTCACAAACTTGCGGCGGCACAGCTAGAACCGGATTGGTAACAGGGCAGTGATTATTAGCGCCATCAACCAAATTATCCCTCTTCCTGAGGGAAGAGATCAGATTGCAAGATCTGTCCTGCCAGAGAACACAGGTGTTGGGTTGCCAGATCCTGATCTTTTGGAATGTAAGTCTATCTGATCATTAGCATCCAACAAAAAGACGCATGTAATATATGTGCACAAGGGTTAACGAAGGTGCGTTCACAGCGAGCACGATGAAAGAGCATTGTTTTCGCTTTTCCAATCATTTTCTCTTCATGGTTCTTGGAAACGGATGAAAAGACCTGATCAAATGTGCAAAGCTCAGAGTTGGAGCCAATCTCTTCCCCTCTCCTCAAAGTAATCGCTCCTGGCAGGTGGCCCTCTCTCTTTTTGTAAAGAAGAGAGAACGGGGGGTTGGGGGACTGACATGCGTGCCGAGAAAATTAGGCAAAATTATGACAGAGGTTGACTTGATGAAGCTCATCAAAACCATTGAGGTTCTAGGAAGGAGCTGCAAACAAAAACACCTGGTGCTTTTTAGTAGAAAATAGAGGGACACCTGTTGAAGAGCATGCAGAGAGTTTGCAGACCTGCAGCAAACACTTCACATGCACTGTTGTGGTATTAAAATGAATGAATGCCTTTATTGTCATTGTAGATGCTACAATGAAATTTAGGAATACCCCTAAATTGAAATTTCCATCTGTCTCCTACTGAAGTGACACAAGACACTGGATGGGTGTGTGGACTCAAACATGGGTAGGATCAGAGAGGGGAGGAGTGGATCCACGCCCAAAACCTACCTCTCCTATGACACACCCAACATCCGAGAAACCCTCACGTTACCGGTGGAGCTCCATGGTCATGCTCGTCCATGTTTCAATAGGTCAACCCCAGTGACCAGCATCCAAAAAGAAAAAATATATACAATAAGAAGAGCAAACTCATTTACATGCCCTTCATCTCAGTCGCCCGTACAGCCTCACGTTTTGTCTGCTTCAGTGGCGAGGCTCGGAGCAGCAGGGGTCGGTCAGCGGGGAGGAAAAGTAGTGCCTGCAGGCAGTGGAGGATGAATATTTAAAGAGAGCTATTCTTCGGCGGGCGGCCGGGGGCTTGAGTTCCACACACTTCGGGGAGAGTTGATGAGCTCCGCGGGTGGGCACCATCAAGCCCCAAACGTACTGACACACATTATGTCAATATATAGGACAGGTAAACAATTAGTTTTTATCAACCAGACAAAATTATTAGTTCTGTTTAGTTGTTTACCAGTACAGCTAGCTTAAAAAAACGAGTTAGCATCAGGGGGATAAGGAGAAAGTTTGTTTCCGGTAGCACCTGCCCGTAAGCTTGAGTTGTGTCTCTAGTATATTAAAGACTTCCTCTCATCCGGATTGAACACAGCGGGAAAGTGTGTCATTAGGTGGCCCAGGGGTGTGGGTGTGTGTGTGTATGTGTGTGGATTCTAATAGATGAAGGTGAGAGGAGAGGGGGGAAAGTACCGTGTCTCTATATGAGCAGTCCTTCCGCTGCCCGCCAGATGGACCCGCCTGACAACAAACAAGTCGCGCGCGCGGAGGCAGCAGAGCCACGCGGCTGCTGCTGCGGCTCACCCCGATTCCTGCCATAACCCAGACGACCTTGCAGTCTTCCCGCATTCAGCGGCGGGCAGCCCGCATCTAAACAGTTCGGGGGCTTAGATATGGGTTCCCCACTGCGGCGAGACGCCGATGCGAAACCTCTCTGGCTTCTGGAAGAGCAACAAGCCCTTTGGTTACGTCTGAGCTATTTTTAGACATGTTACTGCAACGGTGACTTACATTCAATTGGCTTCAACCTTTTTCTTTTTTTCAAAAAACACTGGCGGTGTTTTGGTCCAGTCACAACCAAAACCACTATCTAAAGTAAATGAGTCTCCCTGCAAACATACTGTCAGAATGAATGAGTCCAGGCTCAGTTTACCACATTTGCACTAATAAAACATTATGTTGTTCAAAAAATTACAGCGTCACATCTGTTCATCCCGCAGTAATTATCAAGTAATTGTGAGGTTATATAATCTAAACATTTGACAGAGTCACAACATTGCAAAGGAAAAGGTCTGTGAAAGTCACAATAAGTTGCAAATAACTGTATTTTTTTTAAAGTTAAAGACCCAGTTTGATGAAAATTGTGTTTTTAAAATGTTGCCTTTTTCTGATGATGGAGGACATTTATAAAAAAGGGAAGATTAAAACTATATTTGTGAGTTTTTATTTATTTTTTCAAATCACTGTAAAGCAGTAGCAGAAAAAAAAAAAACCTTTGAAAAAGCTTAGATGTGATGTACAGGCTCCCCTCTCGCTTCATTGAGACGCATCCACTTGTAGACAAATAGATCACATACATCTTCATTTTTCTCTGATCTTTTTTGCCATTTTTGTTGCACCGGCAATGTTAATTTGGGGTGTGAGGTCGCTGAAGAGCACGTAAACGGATGGATGATGGGAGCGAGGGCGGGTTTGCTCAGTGCCCCATTTCCAATGAACTGCTGCCACTCTGCAGAAACTATGTCCTAGAAAATGACAAGTTTTTTTTTTTTTTGGCTAAAAAACACTTTGGTAAAACATTTACAATTGATTAAAAGATGACTGAATGGATCTTTAAGTTGGAATTTAGCTAACATAACAGATACAATATTGTTTTGTAGCATTAATAGATTGCATTTATTCAAACTCCTGTTAAATATCATTAAATATGAACAAATAATAATAAAAAACAAATAGTGTATCTTCCTTCCTTTTTCAACCTGAATATAGCTGCTGTTTTTCACCTTTTAGCTAAAAATAAATACAAACAAGCAAACAAAAAAGACGCTTGACTTTAATCATGCACTAGAGGAAATAAGAAATAGAAAGGATTGTTTCTAGGAGAATTCATTAAAGACATGCAGAAATGACTTGGAGTTTAATCTCTTCTTTTTTATAACCATATTTTAAGGTTACACCTGGTTGTTAAAGTGGTTTAGACCTATGTCGCGGGATTTTCCACAAAGCTCCAGAAAGTCTCTAACAGGCGTCTTTATTGGGAGCGGTGACGTGGTTGTACTGTTAAAATTCTGAAAAGCCAAACATGGCAGAAATACTTTGTAGCCACATCAATTTTTTATTTTTTGCAATTTGCGAGGAGCAGCGTTTTCAATTTTAAAGTAGGGTGCGTCGTAACGGTTTTGAATCTGTGGTTTTGCTGTCATTTTTGAGAGCAAAAGGGCAGCAACACCTTTAGACACTGGCGGTTCTAACATCTCCAGAGGAAATCTCGCCTGAATTATTTGGCTGTTCTGAAGTCGCAGCAAAAAGCAGTTGCTGCATACAGTAAATGTGGTTCACTTGGCAACACCTTCCCATGAGCCCTGAAACATTAAACATCTGTACTTTTAAACATGTTTTGCATCTTCCTTACAGTTATCAACCAAGTTGATTATTTTAAAATATCAAGATCAAACTTTCCATGTTGGAAAATGATAGAAAAACATGACTGAGATGTCACGGCATTGGAATAAAAGATAAAAAAAAATAGTAAAATCGGAGAGGATTACTGTGTTTCCATGTAAAACTTGCTCTGACTTTACTCTTTTGAGTCTAAAATTGATGCAGTGGCGAGCTTTGCCAACCCCCCCCACTCTCCCTCTGGTTAGAAAGTTGATAACATATCACTAAGCAGTCAACAACATTAGCTTTCCTCCTGAAGGCGTCTGCTGGGTGTCGAAGTGGAACAGCTGCTGCGAGACATCAAGACTCTGCAGCAGGTCAGAGGGTGTCTGTGGAAAGCCTCTGCTGGGACCGGGGACAGTTTTTGCCTTTGTTCATATGCAAGAGGGCAAGACACACAAGATCTATTTCCAAAGCAGAGGAGGAACGGAGGATTGAAGGGTGTGAAGAGCAGCAGGATGCATCCACATTCCCTTAATAGAGGCTCCACCTGGATAGGCCATACATTGGAGGAAAGGAGGGCTGCTTGAGTTGCTAGAGTCCTGCTGCGTCTCTATCAGTTTCAAATATTCCCTGCTGCTGCTTAAGTATCTGTGCTTCACCCAACGAACCCCTTCCTGCTCAGAAATGCACTTGACGGCTGTTGCACTCCAAACTACAATCATGTGCTCCTGCACCTGACAAAACTGGTACAGCGTGCGTCTGTTTTTATCCAAATGCAGATCATCTTCAAAAGGACGGGTGCACAGAGTCCACTCTGCCTTACAGGCAGCATGATGGATTTCAGTGTTGAGTGAGCGTTGGATCATGACTTTGCTTCTCAGCCCAGCAACGGGAAATGTTTGTATTCAGGAAGGTGATAGAAAAGCCTGAAGGAGCTGCAAAAAAAGAAAACACTGAACATGTTATTTTTTATTTGCTGTGTCTAAAAAGTTGGCGGCGTGTGTTAATTTGATTTATTATCACAATTCCGCTACATTGAAATGCTCTTTGAAATAGTAAATATCATCACTCAAACTTCACAAATGTATATTCCACTCTTTATTTTTATAATTCTTTAAAGTTGCAAAGATCAAAACATTTTTCACATCATGTTTACAGTATTACAAAAGAGGAATAAAGGAGCACTTTTCAAAAATTAGACTTAGAAAATACTTTTTCACCAGCAGAATTTTTTATTTTAAACTCTATTATTCCAAAATGGTTTACAGCTTACAAAAGGCAGTCAAGCACTATGGTTTATTTAATCATTTATAAATGAAGAGTTTAAAGACTCATTCTGATTAAATTTCTATTTTTTTTTACGTGTTATTGTGGCATTTTTATGATGATGGAGGACACATAAAAACAGCGTAACCATAATTAACCATGGGGTCCAGATGACCCGACCCTTATATTGATGTGTGATCCCTCCCATGACAAAAGTGGACAAAGATGGACATGGATTTTATGTCTGCGACAGACACTAGAGAAGATAACAAATCCTTTAAAAAAAAGTTCCATGCGCTGTCTTGTGGGGTCCAGATGACCCCACTTTTTGTGTAAACATAGCTAAGGGTTACAAGGCCACTGGGAAGGCTTTTTTAATAGATCAAAAGCTGTTTGGAGTGGGACATCGTGTGGAACAGACTAAGAAAAACTAGAATTTGTGGTTGGAGGAGTTGTCCTAATTGTTAGCGAGAGAACCCACATTTGAACATGTCTGACATCAATATTCAGTCCCTGTGGCCAAATTAAAGCAATACAATCTGCAAAATAAAAACTATATACACACAGAAGTAATAAAAGTATGCATGTTTTAAGAGGTCACTATATTTATAAAGAAAACAAGCTGAAAAAATATTACTTTAAAGTTATTTAAATTGTCACTGAAAATAAAAAGCCATGCATATTATGTATTAAAAATAGTGATTCTAGATCTTTGACAAAATGATGCTTTTGAGACTTTTCTGGAATGATGCTGAGTACAGCATATAGACACAGGACACATCTGCACAAGTGTGTAATTTTTGACTTATATGAACACTTAATACACAATTTGAGTAACAATTATCAGGTAAAGGGTGTTTGTCTTTTCTGTAAAGTTAGTTGATCAGTGATCAGATCAATGTAACAGACCATTTTGTCAGTATTCATTCATATAAAAACCGGGTACAATTAGATTAACTGACGTGATAGTCAACCAGATGTAAAGCTACAAGGGTTTAATTCAAAGTGTTAGCTTATTAAAGTGCTGTAAGCTTAGGGGAATCATTAATAAATCCTTTTGTTTTGACACTGAGCTCCAGAAACCTGCCATATTTTCACAAGAGTAGAGGTTATTACAGTTCAAGAATTCTGGCTTTATTAGTGATATACTTTAAGACAGCCTGCCTTTGTTTTAGACTGAAACATAAACATATATATATTCCCCCCTCTTTTGAAAATGAATTCCTTTGAAGTACTGAGTTCATAAATGACCATTAAACAAGATGCATGTTCAAAACAAACCGATAATAATGTTGAGCTGCTTTGGTGCACAGCGAGTGATTGTTTGATCATCAGGAGCTACTTGGATCAGAAATCCTGCCTTTAAAGAGATGCTGTGGTGGAAAAGAGAAAGAGATGGCTTCTATTGCAGAAAAATAAAAACCTTCCTCTTTTCAACCTTGTTAATTTCAGATTTTTGAGTCTGCAATCCAACCTTGCCTATTTTACCTGAAGCTTGTGGCAAAGGGAGACACTTGTGGCCTCACACTTGCTGTTTTGAATAATTGCAACAGTGTTTGCGACTCATATATCACATGTGGATGATACTGATGTGGTTTTTTAAACTTTTCTCTTTTCTCCAGTGAATGCAAATTCATTGTGAGCAGGAAGGCTTTGCATATTTCAAACCAAAAAGCGTAGTCTTCGCACCTACAGATTTCACCCCCCTGTACTAGAGGAGCATTAACCTAAGACTCCCTTAGTGAAAAACTATGTTCTTGTACAGAACTACCATCACATAGTTCCTATTGAATGCTAAATAACCCAACAAGTGCAGTATTTTAGTGTAACACACGTATTATCATCCTTAGGATGTCTTCAAAAGCACGAGGTTACGTCGGATAACTCACATTCTATTCTAGAACCTGCTGTTTGATTGCTTTTTGTGAAAATATTTGTTACTAATCAACACTTCCCCCCCAGATAGTCATTGAGAGCTAAAGGTTAAATAAAGATTGAAAATCAACCAAAGAAAAGGCTGGGAAGATGAATGAGTGGACTGACAAGCTTAGTCTGCTGTCAGCAGAGAAGATGAATTGATGGAAATCAGTGCACCAGAGCAGTCCTACTTTACTGTCTGTTTTGTTATGTTTTGGGAACTCTCTGGTTTAGAGTGTCCCGATGAGTCTTTCTGTGTTCAAAGTAAAGCAGGACCAGGACAAGGTAAGAGAAGATAAACATTTAGGAGGCAAAAGTCAGGACCTCAGTGGGCTGGGGGGTGTAACAGGCACAGGAGGACCCAGACTTTAAAAACACTTTAATCAACACTATATTGTGTTTCATCAGCATGTATGAGTCTGGATTTTCTTGTTAGTCTTTGGGTTAGAGTAAATACATTGATGACACCCTAGACACACACAATTTCATATGATTTTGGCTGCTGAGCAGAGATGGGCCAAGCTGGTCCTTGGATGGGAAATGACCTTGGACTATAAGGTGCTGTAAGTTACTGCAAAACATGTGGGTGCACTCCAGTGTTGCCATGTACCCACCCCAATTATGGTTGAATACAGAAGGTAAGAAATGGTAAACCATGCCTTTGGTAAACCAAACCTGATCAGAAAAACTACTATCAGAGGTTGATCACTCTATCTCTGCACCACGGGTGTCCCAGCAGGAAGGGCAACGGGAAGGGCATTCACCCTAAGTAAAGCCAAATCCAACACATTCTCACAACCAACTAGTCAAATATAGAAAGTAGAAAGTCACAACATGATTTGTACAAATGATTTGGCTTCAGGTGTCGGATGAATGTCCTTCCAGTTACTACCCTCTGCATTCACCAAGACTATAGGATAGGTACATGGATGTAAACACTGGAGTGCGCCTCCATGTGAAAGACAATCAGACAATACAAAAAAATGGAAAAAAATACAAAATCTGATAAAATTGTGCTTGTCCACTTTTCTATTCAACTTTATGTAAATTCAGATTTAGCTTTTTCTCAAGTCATGTATCAGTTCCCTCCTTAAACTTTTTGTCCACATCTTCCTGCATTAAGGTACCCCATTTTGTTCTGACAATACATGAATCATTAGTTACTAGTTATTCTCACACAGCATGTTTTGTAGAAATAAAGTAAATTATGAGAAAATGTGTTGGTTAAAAACTAACAAATTACCTAAGAAAATGCTAAAGAACAAACCAGGCTACATTTGTAACGCCCATGAATGATAATGGATGACGTCTATTATAAAAAAAGTTAAAAAAAAAACATTTGTCCTATAAAAAAATCAAGGTCATATGTCTAAAAACATAGTCACAGGTTTTAATGTGATACAGGCTATAATAAAAGACAGCAAGTGTAACACAATTAGTTTAGCTGCTGTCTGGGGTTAATATAATAAAAACCACTCCTCTATGTCACATAAAAAATGTCTGTAATGAAAAAAGTACTCATATAAATCAGGAAAGGCAGGTTCAAGTTAGGTCAATTCTCAGCCCATAATTTCTTTGTTTGACACATTTTGTTCTGATAACTGTTATATTAAACGATGTGCTCAACATCTTCCACACCCACATCCCACGCTCCACTGTGTCTGTGTTTGTAGGGAGGGCACAAGGCTCTCTCAGCACTGTGGTGCCCTTACAGTCCCCGCTGGCTGTGGTGGTCAGCCCACCCACGGCGGTGTATTGTTTTTGATGCAGACATGCACAGGGAACACACATTGCAATCAAACCTGTAGAGAGAAAGAAATGAGCAGGGCTATTTAAAAAAAAAATCAATTTGTGAGCACCTTCTTTCATCCGACAGCAATTCATTTGCATAAAGATTTTGAAGAAGCTGCACACGCGCTCTCTTGTCTCCCGCTCGCCTCCTGCAACCCCGCGCCTGCTGGAAAGACATAAATCATTTTGTGTTGCATCAAAGAACAGCTGGAGAAATTCAAAGATAAGCTCGAGAAACAGCTGCAGTGAGTTTCAGGCGTGACACAGTACTTGTTAACTTATCGACATATACATTCCAGCACATACATACTGTGACACGTGTCAAATAAGTCTAAGCAATTGCTTAGCTGCTGCTTATATTTTGTGTGTCGCCATGTGTAACGGGAACATTTACAAGTAATTAGTGACGGTATGAGACATACTCCCTTGCAGTCACTCTGCTATGTTCAATTCCCTCTAAAAGGTTTTATTTTAAAGACCCACTCCAATGGAAATTGGGTTTTTGGGGATTTTAACATGTTGTTGTGGCTTTTTTTCATGATGGAGGACATAAATAAATAAAATTAAGTTTAACATTGCTTGATTTAAACTGTGAATGAGGAGCAGACAAAAAAATGCTGTTGGAAAAAGCTTGTAGCTGTGATGTAGGTGCTACAATAGGCGACTACAAGCTCACTATTCTGCTTCATTCTGATGCATTCACTTATAGACACATTGATTCATGTACATCTTCATTTTTCCTGTCTGAACTGACATCTGGCTCAAAACTGTACAGCTAGATAGCTTCAATATTGCTAACCATTTTTGTTTCACCCACAATATGATAGGGTTGTGAGGGGCTGTAAGCAAGCGGGAGAGAGTGTAAACAGATGGACGATGGGAAATGAGGGTGGACTTTCAGAGATGAATTTCTGATGAACTCCTGCAGAAACTATTTCCTATGAAATTAATATTATTTTTTTTACATTTGGGCTAATAACAGCATTTTCATAATTAAAAGACAGCTAGGGACGATTTTACTATAGATCAAAAGATGAATGGTGTGGAACTTTAAACAGAGACAAACAAAAACAGAAATCTGAATTAGTCATTACTTTTGGATGAAAAAAAATGCTTTGAGGAGTAATATCAGTTTAAACTCAGACTGACATTCTGGAGGGTCACATGACCTGCATCAGTACTGTTTACTGCACATTTGGGGAATAAAAGCAAAAAGAAACATTACCAGGAGTTTTGTGCATTTTATCACCCTGTCAGACATTTGATGAGCACAGACACATGTTTATGTAGCTTCATCTTTTCAGTGCATCATCTGATATAGCTCAGTGTGTTAACTCACATTCACTTCAAAACAAGCAAAGACTACACTTGTTTACATCAAGACTGGATATCTGCTTTTAAACACACGCTGTTTTCAATCAGTCTCAGAAAAACCTCATGCCGACTTTAGTCTGTAACATTGGAGCAACAAGATCTGTGTCACCATCTTTGGACTTATACTTGGGCCTGAGAAACCCAGACTACATGTGTTATAAAAGTCAACAATGACTTACATGCAAGATATCCATAGTCATGGTAATGTGGCATTCACTGATCAGACTCTCTTTGTGGAAAGAAAATGTCACAGCATCACCTTTTTGTGTATGTTACCTTTTTTTCCATATATGTGGGCTGTAACAATTGTCCTCATGATGTTGAAAGCCTACTTCTAAAGAGGGAGAGCATCTTGGAGGTCTGGTAAGGAGAATGGTTCAGATCTTAATTTTCAGCACAAAGGGAATTAAAGCCAGTGCAGTGGTTTAACAAAGACAGAAATACAAGTTTCGCCTTAGGCTTGACCTATATGGGTGCTGCAGGTTTTTGGGTTGTCCAGGCCTGTAGACGGTCGTAGACAGGAGGGACTCATATGCTCATATGCCCAGCTTAAGGGGCGTCGTGAAAATGGAACATACAAATGTTGTGCGTGTGGTAAGTGTATCGTAAGTATTTGTAAGGAAACTGTAAGTTGCAAGCACTTATTACATGGTGGCCCTATGTAACACTTTAGAAAGGTATGTGCACCACTGATCCTTACTAACCGCATGAATTGCTGCACAAATGAGGTGTGGATGTGATACCCGAGTGTTTGTAGGACGCCTGTAGGATGACCAAACTACACTATAATTTCCCAATGTCTAAGAGTCAGGTGAGGTGCAAGAAGTGCACTTATTACAGCAATAGCGCCTGTATCTCACCTACTTCACCCTTACTTATTATGTGTTGCTTGAGTGTTCCACTTGTCATGTCAAGTGGACATTTTCTTTATAAGGGGTTCACCAAACGATTAACAACCTTCATATTTTGTGCGGACCACCCACGTGCACCTACAGGTTTGCCCATTTTTGCCCTCAAAAAGCCTTTATCCACCTGCAAGGCCAGTGGTGACAAAGGCCTTTTGCATGTTAGAATTCATTTTTTGGTGTTAATTAAAAACCAACTCAGTTTTTTTTGTTTGTAGAGATCAGTCCCAGAGCAACTGTTCAGACCTTGTGATGCACCAAACAAGTGGGCTAAAATCTCTTCAAAAGGTTGGCATCAGATTGTTTGGAGGTGGAATGATGGCTGACAAATGAAAGCAGCACAGAGCAGAGAGACACACAAACATGCCGTACTTTATGTTTCTGCTCTCCATTGTACCTGTTACTCTAAAATTAAGGCAATTGTTGTCGTTCAATCTGTCCCATGCCTGTGAACGACTGTTTTCCAACAGCGTGTTTCTGTTTTCAGCACTGATGCTATTTTGACTGCATTATGCATTTCAGAAATTCTTTGGATACATCTTCAGTTCACTGCCAAAAATAAAGCCTTGTAGAGCATATTTAAATCTAGCGAAGCCTTTTGTGGCTTTGGAAGTTTATAACTTGCCTGAATACAAAATAAAATACAGATGCCAACCTGTCAGGATGGAATAATCAGACTATTTCAGGTTTTATATTTGTCTAAATTAAAATAATATCAGTGGTTAAGGTGAATTAGACTTATCTTAATAGCGGATTAGGAGACCTTGCTGGGAGTGGAAACACATCCTCCTTTCGGTGGTCTTTTGTGTGCTGCAGCAGATGGAAAATATCCATAAAGATCTTTATTTGGCTGTTAAGGAGGAAATGTCCCATTTAAAGATGCTTAAGCAAAAACAGATGTACACTGGAAACAGTCCAGCTGACATAACATGGAGATGCAGATCAAAAACTATCCAAACTTGCAGTTTTAGTCATTTCAGAATAACATTTTGAACAAAGTTTTTGGACTTGGGAATAAATCTGTCTTTTTTTCTCTTTTCTTTTATCCACACTGATTTTATGCTGCTTGGATTCATTTGAGTTTATACCAGCTTACATTTAGATTTATTCATTTAGTCGACACTTTGATCCAATGGGACTTACAGAAGAGACTTGAGTGTGAGACGGAGGAATTCACAGTTCACTTTTCAGTTGTTAACTCACTGTGTACGCTTATGAATTTGTCTCTTTTCTCACAGATGAATATGTACTGAAACAAATAGCCCACACTGCAGTCCTGCAGGCTGAGCACAGACTGAGTTCTTTGGCTTCATCAGCTGTAAAATCAGTTGGCAGCATTTCAGGTTTAAGTGATTGTTATGTCCAATTCCATCAGTGCTTCACTTTCTATGTCTGCTTCTTTACTTTTTCCAATATTTATGAACTTAATTACTGATAAAAATGAAGAGGATATAGCAATATTTTACCTCCAGTGAAGCAAACTGAATGTTTTCTTCCTTTGCTGATTCCAGCATCCTGTTGTCGAGAAAAACACAATCAGCAGTTGGTTAATCGTCAAACTAGGAAGTTATGCTGCTGAATGGATATTGGATTCAACGCCAGAAGTGTGAAAATATTCCCTGATAAAATCTTGCTGTAATATGTTTATTCCAACATTTAAAGCAGCTCCCCTGATGGAAACAGCAGATTTTTTTAAAGCATGTTATGTGTTTTAATGGAAAGTTGGAGAAACACGTAGACTTGTGGCTACTAAGCATTCAAGGAGAACCAAAAAGATACATGTTTAAGGTTTGGAGTGCAACTGTTCAGGTTTGCATGAACCTTTTGTAAATCGTGGAAAGAATCAAGCACCACATTTACCATTTTCATCTAAAAAAAAACATTTGAAATAATGTGTTTCATACCTAAAACCCTATTTAATGACTTCAACTAGAATTTTCATTTCAGTCTTGAAAACAGACTTTTGGTCTTGCTGCTGATGGATGCACCCTCTTGCTAGGCTGATCATTTAAAAGCCATAAAAAGTCATCAGCCTCAAGATAAGCTATTTCAATTTGTTCCGTGGACTGGACCAATTAGTGTAATTTGGCTGCAGCCTGCGACACTGAGAATATAGTGCACTGACTTTCTCGTTATGGTGGCCCGGGAACCACATATCCAGAATGCACTGGATGGGATTTCCAGCAGCTCTGAGACTTTCCAGGCTGTCAAAATGTGCACCAGTATGCCCTGGTGCTTTAAGTGCAAATTAAAAAAAGCAATGGGTATAACTTGGGAAAAGGTAAAAATTGGAAATGATAGACTTCTTCCTGGAGGTCTCTCATCCTTCGCTTTGTCCCCTAGAACCAACATGGGAACTGCAAAACATATTAGTTTTATGGCCAAATGCATTCTAAGCTTTTAGTGTTGGTGTATTTATATAATATAAGGAGTAAAACTTCAAAAGGAGAAAAAAAAATGAAAGTGATATTTTTACAAGATGCAACCTTTGTCGTGTGAGTGATCAATGTTGATGCACGTCTTAATTTTTGTTGTCAGACTGTCGTTTTGATGAGCCCATCTGGCTATTTTTAGACTTTTTGGCAGTGTGCTGCAGTGTAGGCAGTTGTTACCAGAGCTGCAAAAGCAACTTTTTCCTGCAGCATTTTTCAGCATCAAATCAAACTCGCTACTGTTTTTTTTCCCCTTCATATTTGTGAGTGCATCTGCAACAACAAAAAAAGTAATGTTTGCTACAGGATTGGCCAAAGCTGTCCATCAAAAGTAGGTTTCAGCATGACAACTGAGCCAGAAGGTTAGCAAATCAAGTTTCTTGTCTGCTCACTTAAATCACAACATGGTGAAATGGTTTATGGCAGTTTCTCTTTTTTTTTTATGATGTGAGAGATTTGCAGTGTGTCCCAGCTGTAACCACTGTGTGCTTTACTCCTTCAGATTGACTGCATGATTTTATTTCTGCACATTGTGGCTTTTCCAGGTTGCAACTCAAAACGCACCACATTATGGAGGCAGACAATATTTTCTCAGCAAACCCCACCAATACTTGTAAACAAGAAACAAATTTTCATCACCCCGGAACTGATGTGAGTGTAAATCTACAATGACTTCTTAAAACTGAAAATAAAATGATTGTTTTGTTTTGATGAAAGCAATAATAATTCCTGTGGACCTCTATAAATTTCAAGTGACTATTTTGCAGCAGCATATTTTGAATCTAATATTCTGAAGAACGAGTCACATTTCACAAGAGAAAGTGAAAAAAGTGTTTTTAACATTTCATAATGAAAGTTGCTCACTGCTTTTCTTCTGAGCATTGACCATATGGTTCACATATGGACTCATTTGTAAATTGGCTGCACTTTCTTGTAGGGCGATGACAGGTAGTCTAGGGTGACACACACGTTCCTTTATTATTAAAAAAGCAGTGCCACTGCCTCTTACATGCTTTCCTTTTTCAATACTTGTCACACGTAAACGATTCAAATCATGAGGCAAATTTGACCATAATCTGAGAAAAACCATCATTAAAGCCTCTTTTATTTAATAACAAGCAAAGACCTTGATAAGCTACTCATCATGCTGATATCTAAACACTTTCTGGGCAAAAGCAATGATTATGATATTACTATATAAGACTTAAAAAAATAAAATAAATAACTAGTGGAATTTCTTCTAAAACGTCTGAATGTTACCAAGATAAAGATAAATGTTCTCTGGAATGAAATGACAAATGATGAACTTTTAGAAATGTGTGCATAATGTTGCATTCTAATATAAAGTTCACATAGTTTTAAACAAGAACTCTTAGAAACAGTCAAACAGTGTGGTGGTAGAGTGATGGTCTGGGCCTGCTTTGCAGGATCAGGATTTGAGAGTTTTTCCTAAACTAATAAATCTATGAATTACTAAAAAAACACTGAGGAGGAATATCTGTCCACAAGTTTAACATTTCGAGATGAAGTGAGAACACAGTGATCTTTATTAAGTGTACCTCCAAAAGTCTGAAATCTGTAAAAAAAAGATTTGGAGTTGTTATGCGGCTTCAATTAAATTATTTTCTAAAGACAAATGAGTCATAATTCCTCCACAAACTGTTGCAACACTTATTTCCACAACCATTAAATTTGATCACAGCCAGTTTTGAGAATTCTATCAATAGTTTCCAGACACTAATCTGAAAAATCTTTGGCATCTTTTATCCGTTAATAATTAAAACTACTTAAAAAGAAAAGAGTAGCATGTTCTTCCACCATCATTTTGCTAAACCTGCTGAATCCCATTTGGGGTCTAGGTTTTGCTGGAGCCTATCCCAACTACTGTTTGATGGGCGGGGTCACCTGTCCATCGGAGGACCACACAAACACACACTTTTGGATCGTGAAAGAACCAGGGAGAACATGGAAACTCCACTTAAAAATGTCCAATCTGGGATTCAAACCAGGGTCTATCGGTGTGATGAGAGAGTGCTAACCACTACACCACCGTCAACCTTGCATGATGTAATTAACCGTTTTAAAGTTAAAATATGTTGATGGGCACCACAAATGTCCATGCATCCTACAAGCTTTTTTTCTATTCATCTATGACACTACGAAGTAAAAAGTCTTAGTCATAGTTTTAACAAAAAAAAATTTAACTACTTTTTTCCTGTTGACATTGTAAAAAAATGTGTTTGCAGAGAGAAAATACAACATCAGGTTTTTTTTTTTTTTTTTTTTCTCAACAGAACTGCTCAACAGGTGCTGCTAATCACCAGCGCCTAATGATCTGATTATCTGCAGGTGTGCAGGCTTGTGAAACACCATGTTTTGTCAGTTATCTAGTCTAAGCCTTTCAGGTGTGTGTTACCACCACATTGAGCATGGAAGACACCAGCAATACTTCGAGATAAGCTGCTTTTTTTCTTTTTCTTTTTTGCTGCACATTCATTTGAAAAGTGTTCTAAAAACCCCTTTGAAGCTATTTTTAGCCCAGTTTTCTACGCTGAGAAAGAACGTTCCGCAGTGAGAAGCATCCAAGACAGCTGTCAACCTTTCCTGCAGTGGAAGTCCCAGACAATTTATCTTAAGGTCAGACTGCGCAGTTCTCAGTGAAATTAAAAAAACAGGATACAACTACATGTCAGACCTCACAAATGATGAATGTTATGTTCCTTGCAAAGAAAAAGACCAAACAAAAATAAAAAAGGACCAGAAGATTTGACACGAGAAAAACATTTTACCATTAAAGAACACAAAAAGGTGAAGTTTTCAAAACTACAGTTGAAAAAATCAAGATTTTTAGACAGTATTTATGTGAGCAGATGATAATAAAATGGAAATAGTGTTTTACACATTAATAGTGCAACAGGAACACTTCAATCAATTAAATTCATGTTGGGAAGTAGAAAAAGCCAATTTATTTTCGTGGTCATGTAATTATGCACACAACAGCTTCAAGCTATTTAACATCTAGGTGTGTCTACAAACTTTTAAATTAAAGTTAAATTGCTTTTTTTAAGCTTTTAGTCAAATAATTGTAAGGGCTTAAAAAATTAAATGGGAATTTTGCTAGTAATAACACGCAATTTGTTTTTGTTGATCAGTTGCTTTTTTTATGCGTGTATATTTCTGTATATTTTTTAAAAATAAATGTTTTTAAGTCTATTTTGAGCCTGTTTGACATAAGACTGGATATAGACACACTTGATACTTTTTTTGTACACCTCACTAGTACTGGGTTGAACCTCCTTTTGACTTCAGAACTGCCCTAATCCTTGGTGGTATAGATTCAACAAAGTACTAGAAACATTCCTCAGAGAGTTTGGACCATGTTTACATGATAGCATCACTTAGTTGATGCAAATTTGTCAGCTGTACATCCATAATGCCAATCTACCGTTTCACCACATCTCAAAGGTTCTCAATTGGGTTGAGATCTGGTGAATCTGGAGGTCATTAGAGTCCAGTGTACTCATGTTCAAGAAACCAGTTTAAGATTATTCCAGCTTTATTCAATTAAGTTCAGTTATATTTCTATAGCCCGATATCACGATTCAATCGACTCAGTTGACTTATCGGTAACTGTACTAATGGGCCCAACATAAGCCAAGAAAATATCCCCCACACAAGTACAACACCACCACCAGTCACCCGATACAAGGCAGGATGGATCCACGCTTTCATGTTGTTGACACCAAATTCCAGCCCTGCCATCTGAATGTGCCAGCAGAAATGGAGACTCATCAGATCAGGCAACGTTTTTCCAATCTTCTATTGTCCAACGTTGAGGATTTTGTGTGAGTCCTCAGTTTCCTGTTCTTAGCTAACAGGAGTGGAACCCAGTGTGTTCTTCTGCTGCTGTGGCCCATCTGTCTCAAGGTTATTGCTGCTCTTCTGTAGACATCAGTTGTAACCAGCAGTTATTTGAGTTACTGCTGTCTTTCCGTCAACTGGAACCAGTCTGACCATTCTCTTCTGATCTCTGGTATCAACAAGGCATTTCTGCCACAAAACTGCTGCTTACTTAATGTTTACTCTTCTTCTGACCATTCTCTGTAAACTCAAGAGATGGTTGTGGGTGAAAATCCCAGTAGATTATCAGTTTTTGAAATTCTAGACCCTTTCTTCTCCATTGTGATGCTCTGTTTGAACTGCAGCAGATCATCTGGACCATGTCTACATGCTTGGCTGATAAGGATGTGTGTTAACAAGTAGGACAGGTGTGCCTAATAAAGTGGCCAGTGAGTGTACATACTTGTATAGAGCAGGACAAAAGTCCCAATTCCCATTCATGTCCCACTAAGCTCATAGTGTCTGTATATGAATGTTTTTTTAATGTAATTTCTTAAAAACTCATCTGTCTGGTTTTATTTTTTGCCCCAAATTCGTCAGTTTAGGTAAAAATGTGATAAATAAAGTTGTGAAGTTATATTGCTGTATTTATTTGAATGGATTTATAGAAAGTTAATATCTTAATTACTTAAGTTGTAACAGATTATTATTCAGAAGCACTATTTTTTTCAGAGAAAGAAAAGAATCTCCTGTTAATTCAAGTTGTGTATTTGATGAGGTCAAAAAGTCGACTTGACTCCTGTTAATTCAAGTTGCTATATTACGAAAATGGTTCTGTTTTCATTGCAAAAAGCAAAAGAAAAATTAAGACTGCTTTTACTTCAGCTGCAAAACTTCATAAATACTTTAGTTTAATTATTAAATTACTGACTGACCTTTTGAAGTAAAGGATAATTGCTGATGAATCCAAGTGAAGAAGACAGCGGTGCGTTGCCCCCAGCGATTGATCTGGCTACTGCATTCATTAACTTTTCCCTGTGATCAGCACTATGACGGCACATAATCGCCCATCAATTTTTGAAATTGGTGTTTTTCATCAGTGCCTATAAACTCGAATGGCTGACGGTTCTGCCTGAAAAGACTTTCTGTCTGAGATCCTGCATGAGATCTAAGCACTGCACACTGCCCCTCTCAGGCTGAAAGTAGAGGTGTCAGTGGGAGAGCTCATTCCAGGTCACCCACTCTCTGTGGGTGGAGAGTTTAGAAGAAGAGAAACAAAGTAAAACAGACAAAGTACAGAGAGATATTGTCCACAACAGCAAATGCCAGATCTCAGAGTGCCGTGCTACAAGATAAAAAAACTTGAATAAATTTCAGGTTGTTGACGGTGTGATTCATTTCCTGAGGTCTATATAAAGCTATGTGCTCGACCACAATGCAGTGCTTTGGCTGTGTTGGTGTCTAGTCTGATAGGAAAATAAAGAGCTGCCATTGTATAAAAGACAGTCTTGTCTCAACGGTTTGAGCGCTTCAGGCCACCTACGTTCTTTACCAACCAGTTCCCTTCTTTCCACGTTTTAGACGGGAATCAGACACTTCCATTGTTATCTCCTGACAATCAAAACCCAAATGACTTGTCAGTTAATTTTAACCACGAAGAAGTGGATTTTAAAAGTTTGCCTTTCTGGCAAACTGGAAGTGCATGCCAGTTTTCTTCACTGAGCACAATCAAATTATGTTTTCCTTATAAAGGTTTGTAAAAAAATCAATTTAAGAGTTTTTTTTTAAATGTTGCTGTAATTAGCAGTGTTTGCTCATCTCTGGCAGACCCCAGCGGAGCTTCTGATGCTGGATTCTGTGATCTATACTTTAAATCACTCTGAATGATTAGCCAGCATGTTGTAGCAGTCAGTGTAGCTGTTCGTTTACATCTGAAAACTATATAAGCCGCGCGGTATCTGGGATGTGCCTCTGACTTAACAAAGTGGTGACACTGAAAAAGTCAGTTACCATGGTTACACAAATTGCATAATACAATTTTTTTTGTCAGAAGCCTTGTGTAATCATGTTCTCCCCCCTTAATTTATTTGTCTTTTTATTTATTAAAATTCTTTTCTCTGTTGATTTCTTATTTTTAGTGACTCATTTCCCAATCTTCACATCTTTTCCTGTCACTAAAAAGAGACTCAACTTTTGTACTTAAAGAAAAGATAAAATTCTCAGCTGATGCTTCATTATAATCAGAGATAAAAGGTCATATGTATATATATATATATATATATATATATATATATATATATATTGAATATGCTGCACTCACACTCTCATATAAGATTCAGACAGTGGACTTGTAAAAATACAATCTGACACAGAATAAAAGATGCTCGTCTTTGTGTCCTTGGAGGCATTTTTGAACTAGAAATGAGCCCCCTTTATGTTTGTCCAGTGTCTCTGCAGCACAAAATGCCTGGGAAATCTCTCCCCAGAGTGCTTTTGGCCTAATAAAGAGCCACGACTCAAGAGAGCGGCAGTTTCAAATCTATTACAGCAAAGAGACGTATGTTCAGGTGGCTCCAACATTTGAAAAAAAAAAAAAGGTTGCCCTCCCACCTCCATCCACCACCCTCAGCCTGCTGCTGAAGTTCAGAACAGTTGTTGAGAGCTGACTCACTACAATGTGTGAGTGTCACTGGTGTGCACCAGATGATTGCATAAAAAATGAGAGAGCTAGATCCTCGAGAGTCTGTGCAGATGCAGAAAAGGTCATGTCCCACAAATTGCCATAGGGTACTCTGCAGGCATGCATGTCCTTGAAATCAAATAAAGATAAAAAAACCCCTATTTTTAAGAGTTTTATTTTCAAGACCTGGAAAACGATGTTTTTATTTCCTTGACAACAGCAATACGTCTAAATATAGACTGAGCCAGGTTCAGCCAGACTCCACTTGTTCTAATTTGGTGTTCTTGAAAGTTGTTGTTAATTATCCACTGTTCTCAAAGGGGAGTCCTCAGGCAAATTTTCAACAAAAAAAGATGCTTTTAATGGATAAATAGCCAGTAGCTATATAATAGAGATATAAAAGCAAAGCTCTTATATTCGGAATCCAGTTTTTTCCCTTCTCCCTATTTAACAAAAGAAAAAAACATTATCCAGTCTTGGTGTAGTCTTTTCTTCTCTTTCATGTCCAGGTTATGCAATCATGTGTTCCTTTCATTTTAAGCCTGGGAGGCTCTGACGGAGGAGGATGAAAAAACCTCAACAGGTGGGGATTTTTATTCTCAGGATAGAGGAGGAGGAGGAGGAAGAAGGAGAAGGGGGCAATGGACTGTTCCTTAATAATAAGCCCTCTGATCTGATTATGCTGCTACATTTCTTGCCTCAAAGGGTATCTCAACTTATGACAGCCAATCCAATCGCCCAGGCCTGCTGACATGACCCTTTGCAGTGGGCTATCTACACCATCTGTCTGCAACGGGACTCAAAGGCAACACAGACGGGGGATGCTGAGAGAGGGAGGGAAGGAGGGAACTTGTCAGCCCTCCCTGAGGACCCCCTGCGCTGCAGTTTTGATCTGCTAATTATGTTTAATTGATACTGTGTAATTCACACGCTCCCCTTTTTCCTTATCTCACCCGACGCATTATAGAAAAAAAAAACCTTGGATGACACGATCAACATTAAACGTCTGGGTGCAGGTTTAAAAGAAATCGACGTTTTAATTTGGAGAAAGAGCCGCCTTTCTGCGCCAGATTCGGCTCCGGAGCGGATATTGAAATGTTTTATCTGCGCGCGGTGGATGTGGAGCGGAGGCGAGGGGCATATTGACTTGTTTGACGAGGAGACAGTCGTCACGGCGCGCAGGCACACGCGCGCGCGCACACACACAGCAGGGATGCTGGGTCGCGCACGCGGTTTCATTTGATGAGATGGCGCGAGGCGCACACCGTGACCGATGGATGATGCTTGCTGTGCGCCCAAAACGCCGGTGCGTCTTTTTTTTTTTTTTTTTGGTTTTGACGCAAAGGGGAGATCTCAGACCCCACAGGGGACGGAGGAGTCCGTCTGAACGCACCGTGAAGTTGGAGTGTCTTTGAAACATTTGTGGAGAAATGTCATTGTAGCGCACAACTCCAGTGGGTCCTCGTTTATAATAGGAAGATGAAGTCACCAAAGTCTGCCCCCCCACTACCCCCCCATCCCCTGTATGTTTAATTAACAAGGCTGATGTGTAAGTACCTTCAGCCAACGGAGCGTGGGCGGACGGGCTGCAGGGTAAAGAGACTGCCGGAAAACATTTCCTTATTTCTCTCTGCCGGTCTGTCTGACAGGCGGCCGAGCATCACCTCCGTCGCGCGGCACCATAAAGAAGAAGAAGAAGGAAAAAAAGTATTTTTTGTTTAAACTTGCTGCCGGTTGTTCAGGACGGCTTTTGGAGAGTGGCGTCCTCCTGCAAAGCGCGCCAGGCTGCGCGGGGAGCGAGGGAGCCAGGCTGTGCGTGAATTGATGCGTGCGCGCCTGTGTGTTTTGATGTTATTTGTGACGGAATCCCCTCTTTGGTCTCCAAGAATCCGGAGAGCGGCGCAAGGAGGAGGAGGAGGAGGAGGACAGGAGAAGAGGAAGAGGAGGAGGAGGAAGGCGCGCGGACCTGTCCACGAGCCCTCACTGCGGAACGCGCGGGGCTGCCACTGGAGATTCCGAAGCAACGCTTATTTTGGATTCTGAGACCCGCGCGCAGACGCTCAAATTCCTTTCACCCTCCTCTAATTCCCCCCACTTCCAATGGACCGCATCTGACATCTGAGAGGAGAGGAATAGCCTTCATCCACTGGGGGAGAGGTGGCCGTGGACGGAGTGGGTCCCTAGAATCAGTTGTGTGGATTTATCAGGGGGTTTGATGGAGGAGAAGTGGATGGATTAATCTCATGACGGAGACGCGTTTTTGATCCTGTCGAGGGCACCCGAATGGAGTAACAGGCTGCAATGTCATCTCCACCTGGCTGCCTGGAGAGATGTGTCACGGGAATGGGGTGAGCTCAGTTCTCCTTGATTTGGGTCTCATTTGGTTTGTGCGCCTTAGTTTAGAACTCTTTCCTGCTCCGCTGGTTCAAGCTCATTTGATAAGTCAGCTTTCTCCTGAAAGCTTGTGCGAGTCCTCGACACACAACCTGCTGCATGCCCTACATAGACGAGAGCGGCACTGGAGAGAGGCGCGTGAGGGGAATATTCGCTAAGGAGCCACAGGCTGTTTTCACTTCCCCCCCTCTCTCTCCTCTTCCTCCTCCTCCTCCTCCTCCTCCTCTCTCAACCTACTAATTTCTCACACACCACCTCACACACCTTTGAATTTAACGTGCGCCTTCGTCACGCAGGCTTCCCATCCAGTGTCCTCTCCAAAGGAGGCGCGCGCACAAAAACAACGCGTTCCACGGGAGCGCACGCACCCCCGCGCGCACAAAACAGCACTTGTAGTGAGCTGATGAGATTCGGAGTGCTAAACTGCTTATGAGTCACGAAGTATGCAGGGATGTAGCTCATAATGCGCATCTTCCCCGTCGTTGCGCCATGAGAAAAGCCAAAGTGCGCAACATTTGCCGTCTTTATGTTTTCAGATCAAGTTTGAACACTTTTCTTCCGATGCTTTGAGAAGGAGCCAAAATGCCAGGAAAAGGACAAGTCCCAGCGGCCGCCCGCGCGGGCCCTCGCCCCATGGAAGTAAAAGTCAACAGCAGGGACTCCACAGAAGAAGGCGCAAAGAAGCCCCCGTTTGCGCAAACCCGCAGCGGCAGACACGCATTGTGACACCGAAGGTAAGATGTTTTTTTTTGTTGTTGTTTGTTTTTTTGGATCAGCTGAGCAAGAAGCGCCTCCTCAGTCGCAGTCAGCGCTAAGAGGCGCTGTTGCATCACATTAACCCCGTCTATGACGACGAGCTGTGTAATGTATTCATATCTCAAATTACAGTTTTCAGGCTTTTGAATGCAGTCACGTTGTGGAAACACATTTTCTTCCGCTTTCCTCCCGCTTTCCGTGCCAAGTCTGTCACACCAAGTGTCTTCTTCTCTCAGCCACGTTTGCCCTCACACACACACACACACACACCCACCCACCCCAACACACACTCACACACACACAGATGTTACATGAAAGGTAGGAGCCTGACAAGATAGAATATATGGGCTTGCACCCAATCCCATAAATCTCCATCATGCTTATCCCTATTGGCAACTAAATGCCCCCCATCTTCAATATGGTGGGGGATTTATGTACATTCATCATAATCATTTAGGTTAAATTACCATTCATGCTGTAGGAAAACCTATTGTGTTGGTGTAGCCAAGGAGAGACTGATGGTGTGCTCAGCAGTAGCCTATTTTCTTGATAGTGGGATGAGACAAAAGGAGATCAACTCTGTAGGGCATAAAACTCAATAGAGCGGGGAGCAGTGAATGTGGAGAGCTGTTGCCATATTCATTAATACAAATATGTTGTGCAAAGCTGCAAGGAATTCTGGGATGTGATGTCATAACACCTTAAAAACATGAAAGGTGTTTTGTTGGAGTCATTTCAGCTCACGCTGTTGCAACTTCAGACGGCGTGGAAGAAAAAAAACAAAAATGAGGTTATCCTTGTTTCAACCTCCTATATTTGCTGATGACTCAAACAGTAGAAGGATCCTAGTTCGGTTTCGTCTTGAGATAATGTGAAGAAGAATGGACCTAAGCTGTTTCCTTTCACTTCCTTCTGTAAATTAGACTTTTGAGATCATGTAAAATGTTGCTGAATACAAATATAGGGCAGTTCTATATTGATTTCTGGGGCAGAGTAAGCCAGCATTTATTTCCCATCATCCCTTTGTTTACATTCTTTCCTGCTAGCTTACAGCTTCTCACGTCCCCAAACTTGCAAAAATGGTGAACAATATTGGAACTAGATGCCAGCTCAGATTAGGAAAACAAAGACGTACATGGATCTATTCGTCTGCAAGTGGATATATCAGAATATAGTGGAACAGGGAAGATGTAGCTTCTACATAACAAGTTTTTTGAAGTTGAATTTGTTTTGCCTGCTCCTGATTCATGATTTCAAAACAGAAATACTCAGAAAAACAGAATTAATCTTAAATTATTTTACAGCTGCAGGGGAAAACACGTGAACCCTTTGGAATTACTTGATTTTATGCATAAACTAGACACACAATTGTGTTCCATGAAATAATAAAAATGAATTTGTGTGATTTAAGCAGGCATTGTTTTTCTCCATTGTTGGAATTTAGATTGAGATAAAAAAAAAAAAAACACAGCATGTGTCCATTTTGTACAGAAATTGAGGTACTCCCAAAGGGTTCACATACTTTCTCTTGAAACTGTATACATGTCCACATCATCAGAAAAATGCTACAAGATTTTCATTGGAGTGGGTCTGTAATTTCAAAAAGGGCAGTGAAAGGATTTTGCGTTTCAGTTTTTATTTGTGTGCAGGACAGTACAAGAGCATGAGCCCAAAATTAGAGTAAAATTTACATATGCCTTCAAGAGGGGAAATGTTCTGAGAGCAGTCAAGCAGAAGTCTTCTTTCTCTAAAAAAAAAACATTTTTTTAAGAGAATCATTCATCTTGTCGCCTCTGTATTAACCTAAAGTTATTGAAAAAGTCTAAACGTGTTTTTACTTTGGCATAGGTCAGCTCCTCACCGTGTTTTAACCTTGTCTGTGTGCTATGAGAGGATCGCTCTAGTGTCCTTTAGCTGGTTTTATGCTCGTTGATGTGCTGGAAAAAAAAGCATTTGAGTCACTGCTCCTTTTATGGTTGATTTTAGGTGGGAGTTAAGAGAAAAAAAATGAAATCTGCAGCTTATGAGGAATATTTATGAAGATTCTAAAAAAAAAAAAAAAAAAATGGTGGAAAATGCTTCTTTGTGAAGGAAAGCCAAAGAGCTCCGTGGTTGCGTTTGTCCCTGTGGGGTATTGACGGATTTTGTGATAAGAGCAACAGGAAATCATCATTTCTCATTTTTCCTTTAACAGAAGCAGCCACTAAATCCTCAGCAATGGGCTTTTAAAATGCAGGTAAACTGTTGCGTCACACGATCCAGACTGAATTTGGTCACGCTTGTCTCTCCGCGTCCTTCTCCTTCCCGCTGTTAGCAGAACGCAGCAGCTCCCCCTCCCAGCTGTTGTGGTTGTACTTACACCAGCAGGTCAAATATCCCCCACACACGAGGCTCTGGAAGATGAAAATGAGTGTTTTCATTTTCCCTTCCCCAGCAATTACCCATAAAAAGCATTGAGTGACATATGATAATGAGTCATTTGACCCCCGCTGATCTTCTGTATAGCGATGTGTGATGTTGCAGGCTGAGGCAGAAGTTAATACCCCAAAAGACTCATATAAACGTGCGCTGTTTAATCATTTAATCAAAACACAGTTGGTGGTCCCATTTAATGAGTTAGTGGGCCATAGTAATATCAAGTGGAGGTTGACTTAAACATTTAAGCTGAGCATTTATGACGACTGTATAAAAATGTCTTTGATCATTCAGGGGTATAAATGTAGGCCTAATCCAATAGGAGCATGTTTCACATTTAGCAGATTGAAATTTACTGTTACTATATTTAGAAAGTACAAATATTAGGGTTGTGAGATGTCATTTTCTGCCTTTAACCTAATTCTTACTTGGGGGGAAAAATGCATCTCAAAGGATTAGTTGTAAATTCATAACTAGGCATAAAAAAGTAACGGCATTGTTGCAGAATTTATCATCACAGTGAGCAGAAGCAGCAGTCGCCTGCACATTACAGCTGACACCAACGCTGACTCTGTTAATAGTTTGACCTGCATATGCATGACTAAGTGGTGTACCCAGTCACACCTGCATCAGTGAATTTGATGCAGATTTAATGTGTTTCTATCCAATATAAAGAGCATTTTTATCTGTATTTAATAAATGCAATTTTTAGATATATCATTTGTTCAAATATTACAAGATATACTAATCTGGAGAATTAAATTGTAGCTTTTGATACATGATACTCCATGCTGGAGTAAAAAAAAAAAAAATGATGACCAGGACACGCTTTAACTGAGAAATTGTCATTCACACATCTTGTGTATGAGGTGGTGTTTCTACGGTGGCCCTGAAGTGCAAATCACACTAACAAGTCCATCAATGCAAAATCATTTTAAATATCACGGCAACAATTAAAAAAGCAAAACAAATTACAAAAAAATCATACCCATATATTTTTTTTCTGCTGCACTGCAGAAAATTTCTTAAAAATGAACTTTATGATTTTGGCTAAAAACTGCATAATCATAATTAAAAGAGCACTGGGAAAGATTTTACTATAGAAAAAATAAAGTTTGAGTGGGACTTTGATATCATTTTGCACTGATGCTTTTTTTGTGCAATTTTCAGTTCAGGGCGACTGTATATATCACACATAGATAAATGATTTGTCAGAACAGTTTATTCTAGGCTCTTCACATAATGGGCAAATTTCCATGAAATGCACAGCAAACCCTGAGTCAGAAGAGAGTTCTTCCAGAAACAGCTGGAAAAACTCCTCAGTCGCCTTTTTTGCATTCACCAAAACTCCTCTATTAATGGGGACATCATTGAGCGTTCCGTTGTAGTAATTGATTTACTTAATGGATGCATGATTCATTTAGCTTTTAAATAAATGGTTTCATTTGGCAGAACGTTTATATTTATCATATCAGACACTCTTGTTTTTAATGTTGCATTTAAAATACATTTGCAGTTTTTTTCTTCTTTTTTTAACGTATTCATATTTATCTCTGGCTGCAGGGAAAATATTACTCTTGGTGTGATGGTTTATTTATGGGAAGAGGATGCTAAAGGTTAAAGTGGTTGTTTCTGAATTTTATAGACCAACAATGACTGAATGGGAAACAACAGCTGCCAGTCTGAAGGGTTACAGAGAACAAAATACTACAATCATTTATATTTATTTACAAACTTAAAAAAGAAAAGAAGATAAATTATTGTCTTTATTGATAATATCATTAAAAATATGTGTAGAAAATGTCACAGTTGTTCTAAATTCTGTAATGTAAAGAGCCCGAGGCAATGATTTATTCTTAAAACTGCTTTATAACACAAGTACAAGCAAAGCAAGACAAAATGTGGGCTTCACTATTACACAAAACATTGTAGAAAACAATAAGTTATTAAGAAATAGCAGATGTGGAACTTGGTCCTTAATGAGGTCGGTTCAGTATTCATGAATTTCAATGATTGCTTCTGACTAGTACCTCCCTCATGAAATATGCTGCCTTGTTAGAGTCACTTTGTGGGCCGGTTGATAGCGCATGTCGGGTTTATTGGAGCCTTTTCAATGAAATCAGTCGAAGGTTGTGGCTGGAAACGAGGCACAGAGATCAAACCGAAACCCGAACACATGCAGGACAGCAGCCTACAACAGAACCATTATAAACACGGTCCATGAAGCTGAATGGGACTGCAGAGCTGACTGATAATTATGGCTGAACATCTCACCACAAACAACACCTTTAAGATTAGAAACGGTCATTTGTTTCATGTAAGCAGTAATTAGGGCGCCTCTAAATCCTCAGTATTACTGTAGTGAAGGGAAAGGACGGAGTTTCAGTCAGTATATTTTTATCTGAATTCAATCCTTCCTCATAAATGTGTCTTAAATGATGAGAGACATTAACATTTCCATCTTTTTTTAGTTACCTTTTTAAAGACCCACTCTGACCATCTATTGATCTTTTGTAAAAGCGTTCCTGGTTGTCTTTTAATAATGATCATGCATTTTTGGGGGAGGATTGTGTATTTAGTTTGGTTTTGGTCATGTTCTTTTCACTGTTTTCCCTCTATCAATCACACCAGGTGGTTACAAATCATCTACCTCTGTCTTGATTTCTGGTAATCATCCTCAGCATATTTAAGTCTCTGGTTTTCAGTTTGTCACTGTCAGATCATCTGCTTTGGTTAGGCACCCTTTTGGTTTTTCCATTGTTTTTGTCATGTTTTGGCTATTTTTTTTGAATGTTTAAATGCCTGCCACTATGCCTAGTTTCCTACATTTTGGGTCCTACACTACCAGTCCTTGACACTTTTTAACCAAAATAAAAAAAAAAAAAAAACTGTGTTGTTTTCTCAGACATAGTTTCTGCAGAGTGGCAGTAGTTCATTATAAATCAACACATTCTCAATCCCAACTTGCCATATATGGACATATGGTTTGTGTCCCCTCCATGTCACTTTTTGACACTTTGGTTGTCCCCAAATCATTGTGTTTTGACATGATGGCTGTTCCCATTAAATCAGGGGTCCCCAACTTCCGGACCGGGAACTGGCACCGGTCTGAGGATTGCTTGGTACCCGGCCACAGACGGGGGAAAAATGCATACGCTAATTAGGGTTCCAGGGCACCATTACTCTTACCCTAACCCCGAACAAGGTCAGCATCCGGTACCACGGGAACAGCCAGCACGTCAAAAAAACAATGAGTTGGGGACACCAAAAGTGTCAAAAAGTGACATGGAGGGGACACAAACAATATGTCCATATATGGCAAGTTGGGCTTGAGAATGTGTAGGATAAATTCACCTTTGAATTATGGGCGATATTGTTTGAGCCGAGGCAACCCATCCCGTTGCTGAGAGCTCCAAACAGGAAGCTTTTGGTCCACCCAGTGTATTTTCTACGTCATAAATACCCCCTTTTTCAAACGCCATTTTTTCATCAGCTCCTGATGCACCATGATTTGAATGAAGAAATACTCAGAAATGCAATTTAATTTCCTTTTCATATGTCCTCTATCATCAGAAAAAATACCACAAGAACATGTTCAAAACACCAAAAGTATGATTTTTGTCTAAATCTTATCGGATTGAGGTTTTTTTGTTTAAGCCTGGCAGGTGTCAAAGTGTGGAGTAGCAGTCTCTGTAATTTCAGTTAATTTAACACCCAAAATCCCAATTTTCCTGCTTATCTGGCAGCAAATTTGGTTTCAGATGAATGCGACAGTCCCTTCAATTGGTTTGCTTTTTAAATCCAATTTGATTTCCTTTGGCTGTGAGACGTAGACCAGTGACATGAATGCATCATAATTATTTCATCCCTTTATTTGTCTCCAACAAGGATCATGGCGAGTGGCTGAAGTCTCACTTATCCCATGAAGCAAGGTTGTTACATTCACAATTTAATGTGTTACATATGTTATGACAAAATTAGTTCAGTGAGTGAGATGAATAATGTGTTTTTACAGTGAACCAGACATTGTTGTATGAGCAGAGATAATAGGAGCTCAATCTGTCTTTTCTTTTCAACAGCGGCTGAGTTTTCTACATTGGCACCATTGGTAGTAAGGGCCATAAAGAAGAATAATAAATGCAATTCTCCCCATAACCTAGCATTTACATTATGAAAGGAGAAAATAGCTGGCACTGTGTCCGCAGCACTCACTCTGCCAAGGATGTTAAGTCCATCAGGAATTTCATCAGTCAGCTCCAGCTTAAGTAACTGCTTCATTTGCATCCAAATCCTTTTCTGTCGAATTTATTTTAAAGGAAGTTGCTGTTAAAAAAAAAATCTAAAATTTGTCTTCATTACATAAGTAGATATTGAATAGAGCCTACTATAATTGTAGTACCCTATTGTGATCAAATGCTACTTTGACAGTGAGCAGACAATATACAGACATGTTCTCCCTGTCAGTGGGTTGCAGTCCATCACAGCAGGCTTAAATGGTTCCCATTTATGAGCTGCAATGATTTTTTTATACCAAGACCATGCTACAGTCAGATTGGAGAACACAGAGCCTTAAAACCATTGTCCAGGATAAAACAAGGAAGATCCATTGGGAAGATTGCCTACAATGATAAAATACCAAGTGAGCGCCTCAGGCAACCCAATCCCAAGGAGTGGATGAACCATAGTAGTAGAGTAGCCTTTATACAGGGCATCCCTCACAGAGATTTAAGGGGTGGATGTTGCTTAGGGGCCACGCCAGAGGCTTTGAAACATTTGCTGGGATGATAGCATGAAGGCACAAAACAGGTGCCAAGAGATTGGTGGAAGCTGTCAACCAAATCAGTTTATGGATCTGAAAACATGAAGAGCAGAACCTTTGTGGGACACAATGACCAAAAGCGACTGTGCTGAGTGTGAGATACGAGCCCCAAATTCAAAACATCTAATCCAGACTGTTTAGCTTGAACTCTTTGCTAATGCAACCAGACTGGAAACAAAGGCAGTGGGGACAGGTGGATCTGGACATGCATCATTCAAAGTTTGAAGAACCAATGGCTGTCTTCTGCTTCTACAACTCTAGTACAGAATAAAGGGTCAGGAGGAAAGTTTTTGATACAAACCCAAGATCTCAAACATTTGTTAATTCTGTAGACAAGGAAAATGAAGAACCAATAACGTCCTTGTCCCCAAAGACAGAAGATCAAACATTCACAATTTCATACGTTTTCTTAGTAAGGTCTTTGATGTTATTACTAAGTCAAAGAGGCATGGTCAGTGTTATTGGGCTGTTTCATGTAAAAAATCTTTGTTTGACATTTCACTAACATTTCTTTTTTTGTCCCATCCATCCATCCCAGCTACCGTTGGGCAAAGGCAGGGTACATACTGGATGTGTTACCAGACTCTCACAGGACCAGGCCATGCTTTCTTGACATCTCTTGTTCCCCCACCCTGCTAAATTTAAGGCTGAATCTAAAATTTACCCCTACAGCTTCTTTCCATCTCGACATTCAGTCCTCCAAACGGAGGGTTATGGAAAAATAGTGTCTTCAAATTCGAACGTCACTCCCACTTGATGACATCTTCAATAGCCGCTGGTCAGCTATGTTAACGCTTAGCTGCTGGTGCTCGGAAATACAGATCAACAGCGGTTTTATAACTTTAAAAATACAATCCAAAAACAAAAAGTCATTACTTACAGAAATGTAAACTTCTGTTCTTCAGAGCACACCCACATGAAGAAATGTGCTTCTCCTCAGCGTGACACTGTTTACCCTCCCAACAGAGATATCTGGATCCCTCTGCTGGGAGAGTTATTCCTTTAAGGAAGTATTTTGGACAACCCTACCTCTTCAAATGTCCCTACAGTTGGAGGGGTAGGGAGAAGCCGTAGGAGTAGGGAAGAATTTAGATTCGGTCTCCATTCATCCCAAAACGCTAGAGACAAAATTTTACACGTCAAATACTGTATCTTCACAACCAGAAGGATTAAAAAAAAGTCAACTTCAGGCAGAATTTAACTTTATTCAAGGGTGATTGTTGAGACTGTAATTAAACGCCAGAAAGCTTAAAATTGTTTAGCGTTAATTGTGCTTTTTTTCCTCAGAAGTTCAGCTTTAGCTTAATTCATGTTTTGTTTCTTAGATTTTTGTCTCTCGTTTGTAGCAACATTGCAGAAAAATTATTTAAATATAGAAAGCAGACAGGCAGAACACATGCAAGGTTGACTGATCTGAGTTCACAAATTTATTCCGCTCACGTCTCAAAACTTGCATTTGGACCAAGTGGCCTTCAATGGAGCATGAAAAAAAGGAGGAAATCATGTCATGTTTAACACCAGAAACTAATTCACTGGGACAGTAAATGCTTTTAAAGACATGAGAGACTTTCTGGTCGACTGACTCTGCTGTTATTGATTTTGTGGTTAACTTTTGTCGTGTCTTATTCAGCCCATTTGTGTACCTCCCTGTTTTTCATGCTTGTAACCATTGACTCTGAACTTATCACTTCTGCTGATGAGAGTTCATGTACCCATCCTTTGAGACATGAAAGAAGGAGTATTTATCATCTATACTTCTGTTAAGTTATAGACTGACACCGCTTTTACAGCCTGGTACAGAAGCATAAGTGATAGATCTTAGTACATGACAGCAGTGAAAATGCTTGAAAAGTGATTTTTTGATGCTGTTGTGGATATACGTTTCTGTTGGTATTTCCTAAAAGCTTGACATTAAAAGCAATCATGACATAAATGATATTTTTTGAGGGGGTAGTAGCTCTATGAGCATTCTGGAGCCATCATAAATATTATGCAAAACGTAGACATTCAGGATACAGAGCAGGATCACGGACAACTACAGGAATCTTTAAGCAATTTCCGCCTCTGATTGTCGTTAGAATGAGAGTGTCATACTCTTTAGGAGATTTCGATTCTGGAATGCCGTTGAAGCTCCAACTCCTCTTCTTCATATGAATTCCAGGATGAGACGGCACACAGATCAAGAGAGGAACTGCCAGCATTGCAGTGCTTGTGAACTGCAGGTGGTGGAATCTCGGACATTTAATTTTCAAGGAGCATGTTGCACTCTGGGTATTGAAATATTGACTGTAAACAACCAACTGTGTTTGTTTCTGACCCCAATGCATTCATAGTAATCTTGGCAGCTTTCTGTCACACCACTTTACTTCACCTCACACCCTTTAATTGAATTTTAGTCTTGTTTCTGTTTTTGCTCTTCATAACATGTTTTTATGTGTCAACAAAATGTTTGTGTAAGAAATGAAAAATTGACACTATCTAAGTTATTCAATTTTTTTAATTCATATATTAATTGTGATTCCTAATTGCAAATAAATTAACATATAATAAAACACATTGGGCCAAAGTCTCCAACTGCAAGACATATAGTGTGAATAAATGTCAAAAATACAAAATGTATCTATAAATAGATAAAAATATATATTAAGAAACAGTTTTAACACACTAAAAATTTGATTTCACTGAAGTGAAGTTTTATATACTATAAAGCTTCCAAATGTTTGAATTGCTCCTAATCCCAAAAGAATTAAGAAAAATCTGTAGTTAATTATGTGCCATTTGTTGTTTGGCTCCATGCTATTTTTATATGAATATTCTCTTTTACATCAAGATGTTTTGGGTGAATTTGAACTCTTAGAATACCATCTTGGTTAAAAAAAAAAAATAGTATTTTATTTTAGAATAATCGGTTTTCGTGAAACTTTGTGACACCCGGGCTTTTTTTTAAAGCCCTATTACCAACAGCAGGTTATAATGCTTTGTAATGTTGAAGCATTTTTTTATCCTCTTGTATTATTCTGTAATAAAATAATATTTACAATACAACAGACTGAAATTAAATAGACTTAATGATTTAGTATTTTTTTAATAATTCATGGGGGCTGCCAGAAAATTTGGACATTTCAAAGAGAAGCCAAAAATATTTCCAAGCAGCTTATCTTCCAAAACCTCAGGTATGAGGCTCCTCTTCACTTTGCCGACAGGTGCTGTCTCAGCCAGACACTGCATCTGGTCATGCCAGAATACTTCAGGCGCTTTTTTCCACTTGCCAAACGTGCCATTCGTGATCGAGGATCATCTCATGTTGTTGGTCTTGGCAAGGCGACATTTACCGCAGAAAATATATGATTTTTAATTGAGGCTTTATTAGAGACAATCTCTTGTTTGAGCTTCAAACAAAAATGTTTCTGTTTGAATCAAAAATTAATCTTAATTATTGGGATGTTGGGTATTAAATACTTTATTTTTAAAAACATTAAGGGGCACTTAGGTGAATTGTAGCCCTACAGCGAAGCATAAATTATGTAGAGAGAGTGATCATGTCAGTGAACTGTTGTATAGGACCCAACATTAGGAGACTGAGGCCTGGTTGATGGGATCCTAAACAGCTTATCAAATTAACATTTTAAATAAAGGCTACATTAAAGAGACACTTTAAATGCAACAAGAAAGGGTTTATGAGACAGCGGATCAGACGGTGACTTACTGAAAACCAGGGACTTCAATTCATTGAGAGATGACTGCTTGAAATAGCTGAGGATGAAAAGCAGCTATAGGCAGATGTGAGTGAGACAGGGAGTGACAGGAACAAAGAGCAAATTAAAAAGACAAATCTGAGCACAAAAGCAATTAAAAAAAAGGCAACCAAAAGAACAAATGCTTGGAAAACCAACCAAACAAAATCCAACCTCATTGATAAAGAAAACAAAAGAAACAAAAATCTCGCCTTCATACCAGTTACAACCCCTGGTCTTACCTTTGTGTTTTTGTGTGTGTGTCTGTTGGTTTCCAAAGACTGCTTGTTTGTCAGTTTCCTTGTTTTTCTATGTTTTGACACCTGCCACTTGTCATCCTAATAATAGGCGATGTGGCAACTTAACCCTGTCCAGTTATTAATTTTTCCTGATGTTACATGTCTTCTCCCTCCTCCCTGAAGAGGGATGCAGCAACACAGCACTCGGCAACGCACGTCCAAGTGACCATTTCCAGTGAAAAGTCTATGCAGACACGGGTAAATGTGCATTTGTGGCCTCCGCATTCTAAACTCTTGGGTTCATACGTAGCTATGCATGTTTTTACAACCGTTTTTGGGCTCTACGTACAAAACACCGATCCATACATTTTACATGGCAAGTTAAACTAGGTAAGACTTTGACCAGTCCAATTTGGTTGTGACGTATGGGTGGGATCTCTGCTTATTTACAGAAGTGCCAATCATTTGGAAATTGATCATGAAGGATAAATTGAGAGAAATTGCAGTTTGTACCCAACTGGAATTCCATGACACTAAGTCTTTCATATATCAGAATGGAGCTGCAAGAAAAAGCCTGGAGCATGATTCATGAGATTTACATCGCTTTGACATTTTGCACCAAGCATCTTCCACCTCTGTCCACCAGGTGGTGGACATTCGCTTGTAAACACTAGAAAAACAAAAAGAAGAAGAAGCCCCTCCCTGCTTGTCCATTGTGAACACTGTTGGCTAAATAGGTTTTTAGTGCGTTTTTGATCATGTGTCACATGCCTAATGTGTCTGTAGGTTCAAAGCTTTTCATAATATTGCATTTATTGAGCAAATTCCTAATTAATTTAAGTTTTTATCTAAACACGATGAAAGCCACACTTTTTTGTCTCTTATTTTTTTAGCAAAACAAAAAAAAAGTTTTTTCCCCCCTGAAATTTATAGTCTTTTGATGTTGTTTTGTAATGCAAAAATCAGGTATGTCAACTAAAAAAATAAAATAAATAAACTCTGAACCAAAAATCAAGGTTTGAATTGTTCTACCTCCAAAAAACACACAACCAGATTACAAATGTTATTTTAATTGGATCTTAGTATTAAACGTGATGTTGATGTTTAAAATCAGATTTTAGTAACATTTTCAAGGATTTGAATAAGTTTTGGTCTAAATTGCGACATCTTCCTAAAAATGAGGATTCACTTCCACCTTTTAGGTTTACAAAAATGAGTTGAAGCATTTTTATGTATTAATTCAACTTTTTCGTTGCATTTTCGATAATGTCGAGATTTTCTCAGAAAAGTAACAGCTTTTTTGCCTCCCCAGAGTCTGTCATCTGACATGGATGTTCAAAGAAGGGAAAGTCTGGTTAACACCCCTAGAGAAATAATAAAAGTGAGGGAAATGAAAAATAAACTCGATTTAAACTGAAATTTGAATAATATATGCATTCAAATAACATCTAGAGTCATTTCTGTGAGAAGATGTTTCACATCTGAGCCATGACATCACTGAGTAAAGCTGTTAAGCTAGGTCAATAATAACAGTAAGAACATTAAGTGGATTTTGAGACAAGGTTGAAAATCCAAATGTCTTTTCAGATTATAAAGTCATCTCTATCATTATGAGCCTGTTTGACGTCAGTGAAGAGAGAACCAGTTGAGTATAAGAAGAAATGATGGCCATCAGAGGGAGGAGATTAAGATGGGCAGAAAATGAGTCTTGATGAGAGACAGACGAGCTAACAGCAGCTAATTATGTAGTCTGTCAGATTTGTCCTATTTACAATCAAATTTAAAGTCTCTTTACTTATTGCAAAAGTGATCCCAGTGTTTTTTTTTTAATTATGATTATTCTGTGTTTAACCAAAAATCAAAAAGCCTGTGTCAATGTTGCAGTGCAACAGAAGCTCATTAGAAATTTAGAAAAAGTTGTGGGTGGGAGTTTTGGCATGGAAGTTAGCCTCTCCTATTTTCCCATCAGCCCTTTGTTTACACTCTCCAGTTTATAGCTTATAGCACCTCACAAGTCTAAGCTAGCATTAATGTAGCAAAAATACTAAATAAAAAACTGAAAGTACAGTTTTGAGCTAGGTGGAAGCTCAGGCAAGAAAAACAATTATGTTTTTGGATCTATCTGTCTGCAAGAGATACATCAGAATTGTTGGAGAGAAGCGAAGCTTCGGCCCGTGCATGACTGTCCCGAGGTTTTTCAAACTACAGGTTTTAATCTGTTCCTGATCTCACTTGATTGAAGAAAGAAATACTCAGAAATGCTGTTATAATCTGAAATTATTTTATATATGTCCTCTATTTTAAGAAAAAAGCTACAAAAACATGTTAAAAACACCAAAAACAGAAAATATAGCCCTATATTACTGGTGAAAGATGAAATGTTGCCTAATTCAAATCTGACTGATTCAAATTTTATTTAGTTGCTGCTTGAGTGGAAATTTCTGGCTCATGTCCTCAGTAGCCGAGAGCTTCTTCTGCGGGAAAATGAAGGCAGTTGAGCACCAAACCAGATCCAGCCTGAATGACACAACCTCCATGATTTGAGGGATGGCACTCAAAGAAAAGGAAAAAAAAAAGTGCAGTTAATATTTCTGTGAAGCTGAATCTCTGACAAAGCTGGGAGGATTAACTCTTGTCACCAGCTCCAGAAGGGGCATCTAGCAGTGTAGCGCACTGAAGCTACTGCTTCAGCAATTAATCTAACACAATCTTCACTTCCTCACGACTATCCAGAATGTTATCACATCTTTAGGAACAGGCTTCCAAAGAGAGGGATACACCACTGTGGGGTTTGGGGCAGAGGTAGCAATAATATCGTCCCCACGTCCTCTGCAGGAAAGGAGTGTTACGTTTGTGCTGTTTGCAAACCCACAGTAAAACACAATTAAATTATCACAAAAAAATTCAAAATGACTGACGTCTTTTTGTCTTTGTTGAGACTACCCATAATCACACTTGCATGGCTTCAAAAGCTTGCGTTCATCCTGTGGCGTGATTAAAAAAAACACTTTAAATGTTTATTCTTAATAAACATTTCTTGATTTATAAATACAATAACTTGCATGCCTTAAATGCAGCTTTATGTTAAAGTTAAATAATTTTTTTGCATCACTTTTCAACCGAAGGCTCTAATCTATGTACTTGTTCAAACTAATAATAATTTTTGTCCAAGTCACTCTGTGAAAATTACCTGGATTTTGTGCAAATATGTATCACACTGCAAACAAAGTGTGTTTTACAACGGAGCTTAAAGAAAAGGATTTTTTATGTTTTTAAGCAACAATGCAACAATTTACCTCTCATGGACAATTAGACAAAAATAGCTTCATATAAGTCTTTTCCTTTTATTAATAATTAATTATTTAAGAATTGTAATCATGCATCAAAATGAGAACAAATAAAATTTTTACCTGAAAACTAATAAGGGACTTTATTTGATAATTACATCAGATTGTCTAACAAGGTTCATCCAATATTTGTCTACAAGTGTTCTGTATCATTTTAATGTTTCAGATCATTTCAATAATTAAAAGACAGAGAAATTGCATTGTGTATTTATGAGGATGGCTTAGTCTCAATTCCTATTGTACGAGTTCTTTTTAAGCTTGGATTTTCTCTGGATCTGTCATGGTTCCAACATATACATTTTTACTCATTCCAATGAATTTACATCCCCATAATTATTATTTTATAAAAGGCTTTACAGAGCACCCTCAATTTATTTTTGCTGGTTAACTCCATCATGACATTAGGAGTTTTTGGACAAGATAAAAAATGATTTGCAATTAGACTGTGAGATTTAGTCAAACTTAATACATCAAAGTGGAGTGAATTTCCCTTTTTAATTACAACTGAAACCTATCATGCTGCCTCTCAGATCTTTACAGAGTAGCAGTGACTTTTCTATGAGACTTTTCCACTTTCTTACAACTTTTCTATCTTTTCTTTATTGCTACATATACAAAAAAGCAGAAAAAAAAATTAGGAATTTGTTTAAATATAAATTCTGAAGGCGCTTTGTAAATGGAAAAGAAGTACAAATGTTATGTCATCATGTGAAATTAGACAACATGCACTTAATTTTAGGAGTTTGCTCGACGTGGGTGGTAATTACTGTGAATTATTGACTGCAGAATTATCTCAGAAAATAAAAAGACCTCAACTATATAAGCCAAAAAAAAATGCATCTTGGTGAATTTTAGGGACTTTAATATCATTTATTTTTTAAGTTCATTGTTTTGTCTTAATGAGTCATTGAGATCAGTTTATTTTTATGGTAATCTTTTCTGCCATATTTCCAGCCCTGTTTCTTTTTCAGTGATTATTTCTGCATTTAGTCACGATTGAGTGGGCAGATTGGAGGAAGCTCTACACAAGTACAGAAATGTTAAGTTATTAGGCTGCATGCATTGTTAAAGGATTTAAAAAATGTCAGGAACTTCAAAATAGGTGGCATTTTCTTTGACCAGTGCATGCTACATCAGAATCATCGATACTCAGAGAACAGCTACTGCCATCTACTGTTAATAATATATATACAGTATATATATATATATATATGTAAGGGCTGGGAATAAATTAAAAATATTAATTAATTCGCAAACCTGGGTAAAAAAAGAATAGTGATTATTTATTTATTTGTTTTATTTTTTATTTATTACAGTATTTGCCAACCACTTATCTGCACAAAATCACAAATGATAACACAAAATTGTACATTTAGAACGTTCATTTTCAACCCTTTGGAACCTATGGCCTAAAAAACACTATGTTTGTCTACTTTTCAATTTGAAACAATAACTGATTGCTTATTTAGTATTAAAAAAAAAGATTACTCAACCTTAGAATTTAAAAAAAACAATCATAAATCTGAATACATTGTTTAAGCAACTTTATTAGCAGCATCCTCATTACATTGGACAGCTGGTTGCTTAATATTCTGCATTATGGTCTGTGGGAACAACTGTTGCAATAAATCCATATTTAGAGTCAAAACTCCCGGTTCTTGTCTGTAAAATGCAGAAGTCTCTTCTTCTGTTTCTCTCTGGCTCTTCTCTGCAAAAAGAAACTTTCCAAATGCATTTGTTTTTAGTTAACTCTGCTATCTTGGAAGTTTCAATTCAATGATCGGTGCAGCCGCTTTGAGAAAATGTATTTTCGATGCGCTATCGAGCGACTTGACACACGTCAGGAATGAGGTGGATGTGGTGGAGGGAATTCAGTAGTTTTCTGAAATATAAAACGTACTTCAGGTTATAAATAAAATGGATAAAATGCATAATAGGTCTTGTTTTCTTTTATTTTTTCTCTGTGCCCACTGTTCTATGGACCGGTCCAGGAGTTGGGGACCACAGGTTTAAATTAAAACATTCCTTCAGGAAATACTTCCTATGTTTTGATGGGTTTTTATTGTTTTTTTTTTTATTTTAGTGTTTTTCAAAGCTCAGGTTGTCATTTCTCCACTTATTAGGTTGCTGTTTCTGTTCACAGACTATCTTGTGTAAAAGCAAACAAGCTCTAGTGTCTTGAAATAAAATCAAGATGATGTTAGCGATGCCAGACAGCCTTGACTTGCTTATGGTTATTTATTTATTTTTAAACACTTGAAGTTATAACTTTAGAAAGAAATGAGCCTGAGCACCATTGGACCAATAAATGATGTTTTCTGACTTCATTGCACATTAGACATGTTTAATTTGAAATAATTAGTGGTATATTTGCAGATAACATTTCAGAATGAGTAAGTGACTACATGTAGGTCTACTGGACACTGCTTCCTGCTGTCATTCATTCCCGTTGCTGTTTCTTGGCTTTAAGCAGCTCAGAGCTTCACTGATCTCATCAACACTTGCCATCATCTGTCTGTTGTAATTATTTTATGAACGACTGGTTGACTGGCTGTGCAGGAAGATGGTCCACTTTATTTTGCTTTTTAGCTTTTATTATTTATTTCAAATTGAATTTCATCACAAACCCCCTGAGGACTGTCGTCTGGCTTTTTTTTCCCCAGGCTTTACTGTAAATGATATCTCAAACGGCAGGGCAGAGCCATCCAGTTTGACATCACTGAAAAAACTGGCTGAAGATTTAGAGGTCCAGAGGCTAAGCCGGAGCAGCACCTCATTAGTGATTTACTGTCATTAATGCAACCCAGTTAATCAACAAGAAAACAAACGATTCTCCTCTTTCCGTGACATCTTTGATCTGCTGGAGATAGATTCCGTTTGCTAAACCAAATCCTCACTCAGCTCATATTTACATCCACTCCATGCTGTCCGCTTATTACTTCTCTCCTCATTTTGACGTTTAGGTTGAGATAAATCGTTCAGCTGACTAATACAGAAAGATGAATGCCCCGGTAGATTCACATCAAGTATTTCTGCATAACAAACACTGAAGTCACCTCATGAGTTATTATTATATTGTAGATTTTTTCTGATTTGTTAGGATTTTCTTTTAAACAAATGATAAAAATGTGGACTGAAATATGTCACTTTGTCAACATTTTGAGTTTTTCCTCAAGGACTGCTGTGATTTGAGAATGCAGATGCTGTAAGTCAAGACCTGCTCGCCTACATTTGCGTTGTTTTCTGTCTAACTGCGGCGTTGTACTCAGCAATAGCAGTAATGGCAGAGGGAACAGCTGTAATTATAGTTTAATTAAAAAGTGGGAAAAACAAAACAAAAACAAGCAATGTGCTCAGAAATTGACTTAGGGTTATAAATATTCATTTTCAAAGTATTTCAAAGAATTAATGACTTTAAAAGTGTTACATTTTTATGCTTATAGAGCCAAAACATGCATGTCAGTGACAGCAGACAGCACAGGAATGTTTATGATTAGTCTTACATCAATGCAAAAACTGTTTTTTCTCTGTTTTCTCATATTTCTGCATAGGTGGATGAAATTATGATACAATGGTTTGATGTTTCATTATCACTAAATTGCAAAAAAGCCTTTTTTTAATGATATTTAACAACATGCATACAAATCTGAATATTTATTTTGAAATAGATGCCGTTAACTTTAACAGGGAGAAAGAAAATTAATTTCTGGGTGTCATTGATGATGAGAGTATTACTTGGAAATCGCAAATCAGTTTTATCAAAACAAAAATGTCAAAAACAACTGCTGTTTTACGTAAAGTTATTGTTTTTTACGTATTTTTTATGCAATGTATTGCCTTTTGTTTATAGCAAACAGCAAAGGATTATGTTTTTATCCAAAGTACTTTGACACGAGTTTGAACAGTGTTTTACAAATAAAGTTTGATTTGATATCAAAGCACTGAATTTATGTTTAACTTCTTGATTGTTTCATATTCTAAATTACTGTAGTTAAATTTGAGGAAATAGATGTAAATCATACTTAAGTTCAATTTTTGTTCTACAAAAAAGACAATAAGTATTATCTCTGGAGGTAATAACAGAGATTCAACCAATCCGTTATTCAGTAAATTAGAAATATTACAACTTTAAGATTTAGTTGATCAAAGTATTTTAAAATTAACCCCTAAAGCACATCAGAATTGTCTGCCACACAATATACAAAGACAATTTATAAAAAGACAAAGTACTTATAGTTTAAAAGGAGATTTTCTTTGCCAAAATTCAGAACAAAACAAAGGAATCAATGGTTTTAATTCAAGCAATTTAAGAAATCAAATCACCTTAAAAAACTTGTTAGAAAATGATTCCTTCAAAAGTATAATCAATGAACCATGCTGCTTAATTCTAGTTATCCAAATTTAGAAATAAGACACAAACTTGCCTGTTTATGATATTCAAATGAATGCTTTGATACAAACCATAAGCTTATCTATATACAGATATATAGCCTATATATATGTTTGAATACAATCACTTTTTAACGTTATATTTTAGATTTATATTTATATATTCAAAAGGGGCAAACATGTTTTTAATTCCCTTTCATTTCCAGGTATAAAAACTTTTCAAGATATTTTTTGTTGTTTAATGGAAATGAAAACAAATAAAGTAAAAACTAAAAGTTTGAGAAAGGTCTAAAGCAAAAAGTTAATCACTCTTTAAATGTATATATTTTTTTACTTAAATCTGATAACATATTTTCTGAATATTATCCAAAAGAGAACTAAATATTCTAACTTCACTATTTTTCTCTCGGTAAGTTAAGATCAAGGGCGTCTTCCTGTCGAAAACATGCCCTTCCATTGCTAATAAGAGTGAAGTTTGTTGGCCGTAACCTCTGGAAAGTTTCAGAGTTTGTCATGGTGATATACATTTACATGCGGATGAGGACATCAGGGACAGAATGGGGATGGGCTGCTTTGTGTAAGGACATATTGACAGTTCTGGCCAGAAATCAAACAGCTGAAAACTGCTGATCTTTGTTGAAGTTGCAGCCACCATTACACATACCCTTCAGTATCAACGGAAAAAGTTCAGCTACTTAAATAGTTGCTCAAAAAAAAAATAATCTTGATAATTTTTTATTATTATTATTTATATGAATTTGACTATTTGAAATGCAGTTAGTATTAAAAAAAGTTATGAAAAAGTTATAAGCGGTAAAAACCTCCTTTGCTCTGTCTCTAAGGCTCTAATTTCATGGCCCTACACATGTTGTGAATGTTGTGTTTCCACCACACTACAACAAACTCAAAAGTTCTCTGCTTTGTCTCTCAGGAATCTGTCACAAATCACGAGCATATTGTCATGTTGACGTAGACGGCCTGTGATAAATCATGCTAATCGTCCTTCAAACGTCAAAAAAATGCTCTAATTTTTTGAGGGCAGATGCTATTGTTTACGGCAGCCTGGTGGATCATGACCTGACACGTTCATCACACTCGGTGACGAGTGCTGCATCCCAAAGATGTTGCTGCCTGCTCGCTTGGTGCTCTGCTCCGATCCGTCACACATTAGAGTTTCACCTCCACGCCTGTTTGAACATCGCAGGTTAAACACGGGCCGTGTCCAACTTCTGTTGTGTGAAAAGTTTTTCCGAAGAAACCCAAGCACAAAAAGAAACTGCTGATGTTTGGCACTTTAGTTGACTTTGGAGAACTTTAATCTGTGAAAACCACAAGCTTTACACAAATCCAGCATTCAGCACCTCGCGTAACTTACTTTATTGTACAATATGTTACTTCTTTGCTCCTCACAGTACCATCTGCAAACTGTATTAAATGTCTTTTTCATACTGACACATGGTGGGCTTTTGGGTAATGTCCTGACCATGGTTATCTTTTCATTATAGAGCTGCAGCCAAAAACTATAAAACAATTACAGTTGGTTGCCAAGTCCTGATTCAACGTCTGGATACTTACTTTTTTCCAAATGAACATAAAACAACACAGATTTATATTTATTGCCGTAATAAGAGCACTTTGAAAGTGCAGAAAAATTGAAAACACTCAATGGAAATATGAACAAAATCATTGTACAATTTAGCCAACAGTTTTTTGGGGAAGGAAACCCTTGCTAAGGGATGATTTGGAACATTATCCGGTCCCCATTATGTGTTGGCAGCAAATTTGTTACACCGTTTCATTTTTCCAAGTCCAAATATAAAAAATCACTCACTTTCTTAGTGGATTTGATAATCATCATTTTATTTTGAGTGTAAATATCTGAGTAACTGCATTAAAAGAAAGATCTGATCGTGTGTGTGTGCCATCTCTGACACAAACTTTGATTTTCTAGCTTATGGATTTAGATGGAACACAATATAAATTGTGTTCTGTATTAAAAAATTGTACTTTTACATGTAATACATTTTAGATTTACAGAAGTTTTTTACATTTCAGTATTGGTTCCAACCCTTTAATACTTGAGACAAGATGTAATTTTTTCAAACTGACCTTTATTTGGTTGTTTAACACAATTTTACTCAAGAATTATACAACTTAAATACTACTGCAGTATGTGTTTATTTATATCCTGTTCGATTAATCAGACATCACATGAATTAAGGCAATAACAAAGCAATTTTTAAGGAAGGATTTTTTTTATTCCATCCATCCAAGAAACAATGTTCAGCCTCATAATCTCATAATTGATCATAAATAAAGTCAGCATCTTCTTCACGATTGAAGATTCGTTTTAATTTGTTTATTTAGTTAAAATCTTACATTAGACTCCAATTAAAGTCATTGGACTAAGTTTAAGATGCAACAATACCCAAGTGATTAACACGGCAAATGTAAAGAGATCTCTTAATGGCCCAGGAAGTGGAATTTTAATTGGGACTTTTACTTCTCTATTCCCTCATTTGCGTAGTTTTCTAGTTTTCCCTTGTTCTGAGATTTAGTACTCCATTACATGCCCATTTCAGTGGTGAGCAACATCTTGTAGATTTAGATTCTGCACCTAATAGATAGTTTCAGTTTCCAATGATTAGGTGCTGCTTTGGTAAATTAGACGCTAAATTCATTCAGATTTCCACCTCAAACATGTACATTAATTTGGTCTTTTTTTCCTAGGATTTAGAACTGCATAATTTGGGTGTTTAGGATTCAAGTGGTAGTAAAGTAAAGATGTATTTTTATATGGTTATGAAGGAGACTTGTGTGGTAGTGTGTTAGTGTGGCAGTTGCTTTCATACGTTACTGTACTCCAGTGGCTGTGTCACAGCAAACAGAGGAGAGAATGAGATTATGTGATATTCTTCTACATTATTCAACTGTGAGACTGTTTGTGGGTTTATTGTGGGTTTATTATTAATGTGTAGTTTGAATTTTCCAGACGTCTTCTGCATGAAAACAAGTTCAACGGCACATTTTTCAGGTACTTCTGTGGCATTGCTGCTAAGCTGAGGGAACTATTCAGTAACCATGAAACAACAAAGGGCTGTATTAGGAGACGTGCACCATTCTTTCCTGAATTGTGGCACTTTTCTGCTCACTTTTAACAAAATATCAAACACAGATGCCTTTTAGCTTTCTATATTAACTTTATTTATTTTTTGCTTTTAAGTTTTAACTATTGACTGTATATAAAAAGTGGACTGAGTGAGTGTTTTGTCCCCCACAGAAAATGACCGGCTCCAACCAAATAAAATCAATTCAGTCGCCATTTTTTCAACAAAGCGAATAATGCCATGTTAGACCCAGACGATATTGGTAAGGAGTGATTGGTCTGAGTCATCGTTCCTGTGACCAACCCTCTCGCCAATCAGGGGTGAGATTACTGGATGTCCACACTCTACCTGTTCAAATGTGCTCGGGAGAATCTTTGAAATGTTTCTAATGTTTGATGTGAGACCGCATACTTTTATTAATTAGTGGATTAGTTGATTGAGTGCACTACAGAAAGAAAAAAAAAATTAGCGAAAACATTCTAAAAAATGTATCATAGCAAGAACGGTTATTCTGACAAATATAATGACTGAATATTTGGCTCAATAGAAGTCTATAGGGTTTGGCTTTTTGGACGAGAATTACTTCCTGTTTGAAACGTGAGGGGGGAGGAGTCATACAGTCCAGTTTGTCATAAGCAGTTAATGGTTTTAGACCAAATAAAAAGCAGTGATCTCTTATGGTTTCTTTTTAAGGCTCTAACACACCGGCTGCATTGACTTGGGTTTAAGTGGCTACTTTCAATGAAAAGTCAATGCAAACGTGCACAGACTAGAATTTCTGGCTTTCGAGTCGGAAACCCACGTGATTGCGTGTGGCTACGCTAGGTTTTATGTTGATCTTTATACAAATCGGCATTCATTGATGGGGCGCTAAAAAGTTTAACTCGATTGAACATTTTCACGCTGAATCGCAGCTACGCGGAACTGTGACCAGTCAGGGACATGGATTGGGTAGAGACATGTGGGTGGTGTCCGCTTCAAGACACAGTAGCACCAGCTGTTGTATACATGATCACTATGGCTGTAACGAGTATTCGATTGCTCGGATACTCCCGATCTGCTACAGAAAATTTGAGTATGAATATTTGCGACGTCCAAGATTGCTGATTTGCGATTTTTCAAATATATTAGCGTGTAGTAAAATATTGTTAGGGAATTATGTATTCATTGTTCTGAAATACATAATAATGTTGGATTTTATGTTTATGAACTAAAACAAATTGAATGTGTAGCACTCATATCACTGGCAGCACTACTGTGACTGGAAGTAAACAAATCTTTGTGTCAATGAAGCTTCCTGTTTTCAAAGGAAAAAAAGCGAGATCTTTTTGTCCGTTCAAAAAATGAGACTGAAGTTCCAATCACTGACATAATCTCTGAAAAAAATGAATTAGCCTTAACATTGTTTTGGTTATGGCAATTCTTCAACAGTTAACACAAATAAGATAATTCCAAGGGATTCTGAAGCGAAGATACACAGCTACACTCTGATATGATGTTTTACACAACTGAAGGATGGATGTAATCAACGTGAATCAGCTGATTCTGTTGTGGAAAAAAAGCGAGTTTTTATACAGGATTTGCACCAATAAGTCATGCAAAGAACATAAGGTGTTGCAGAACTTTGAGGATGGAGAAACTGTGGCAAAGATTTTCAGGATTTGTTCCTAAATTAACAAAAACAACACAGATGCTTTTGTGTTACTGCTGAACTCAACCAGAAGGTTGAAAAAAAAATGTAAAAAAAATAAATCTTTTTTTCAAAGTGACAAACATCATGTTATTTATATTTAAACCTTTGTATTTTTATTGATTTGGTTCATTCTGATTTCCTGTTCTGAATAAGAATATGATGTTGATTTAATATAAATAAATTATATTTTCATAGATTCTGTAAAAATATATACATATAGCAACAAACATATTAAAAAGTAAGAATTGTGGTTCAATTTGTGAATTATTGAGCTTGATTCGTGAATCGGATCAATAGCAGGTGACGGGCGAGCGCTACTGAAAAGTAAACACACAAAAGAAGAAGAATCTCCTCCCTGCCACGACCTCCACTGGCTGATGAGGTGTGTACAACACTGGCTGGATGGGCATGCATTAAACTGCGTAGGATGCGGCCAGTGTGTTCACCTTCACATTTAAACTTTTATGTAGAATACTTAACTATAATTCTTTTTATTTTTAATGTAAGAAATAAAGTTTAGGGTTAAACTTTTATTATTACAAATATATATTTAGAAATATGGATACTGTCTGAAATATGGATAATGGCTTAAAATGAAATTTACATTGCAAAAATAAACCTTAAACTGACACTTCACCAAACATTTTCTAAATTAAATCATATTTTGCTTGAATTTCTGAAATCAATTATGTGGCTCAGTGAATGACCTTTAATTTACTAAATGTAAACATTACCATTCAAGCCTAAAAAGATGACAACGACGTCCGGGATGCAGCAGCGCTTAAAGAAACACCAATAGTATTTTATGGAAATTACCCTTGAACGTAGATCCTAATTTGTTTTGTCATCTCCAGATTCTGTGTTGAGCTGCTTCATCAGCGATGAAGAATGAAAATTGTGGGCTAATAGATTGAAACAATTACACCCACATGAGCTTTATTTAATAAGAGTTAGCGCTAACATTGCTGAAGCAAAAGATGTGCTTATAACCAAGGAAAATCACTCTGGGTTTTGTTACGGAGCGCTCAAAGGCGCACTCTTAATCAATGTGATTGAAGCAGCTTGAGGGCCTCTTAAGGCCAGCTCCCACTTGAGCATTTGGTGTGTTGTCTCAAGTCAACTTCCGTCATAAAAATACTCTTCAAGACAGGACTTATTTACAGCTTTGGGGCATAGTTCTGGAAAAAAATGCAAAAGAACCCCAGCAAAGGCTTGGCCATATTTTCATCTTGTCCCAACTACATGCACTGAACCCAAATATAAATACAACATTTTTATGCTACCATTTATCATGAAGACCTTTTTCTACAAATACAAAATAACAATTTCTCTCAAATACTGTTCACAAATCTGTCTAAATTTAAAGCACTTATTCTTTGCTGAGATAATCCATCCCGCTTTACAGGTGTGCCATATCAAGACGCTGATTAGACAGCTTAATCATTGCTCAGGTGTGCCTTAGTCTGGCCACAATAATAGGCCACTTTGACACATGTTGCTTTGTTTTATTGAAGGGAGGGGTATCTGGTGTGACCTCCAATTGTCTCATACAGTGCAACACATCTCCTTCCCATAGATTTGATCAGGTTGTGGATTGTGGTCTGTGGAATGTTGGGCACTCCTCTGCAATGGCTGTGCGAATAATCTGGATAATGGCAGGAATTGGAACACGCTGTTGGATACGCCGATTCAGAGAGGATCCCAAACATGCTTGTTGTCCTCATCGGGATCTTCAACTCTAGCTCATTGGTGTAACCAGTTTGAGTGGGTATGTAATGGTGTGTTTCACTTCTTTCCATTATCAATAACGGACCAACATTCTACAACAAACAACCTGTTCAAGTCTATGTGAAAGACGTGTTGTGGCTAGTCTAAGGCCAACACGTTCTCATTCTCAAGTCGTCACATATTGCTGCATGGTTAAGGACCCTCTGCGTTAAAAATGTATGTTTTAGGTTTCTCCAACTCCTTTTTTTTTTTTTGACTTGCTGACTATTCCAATTAAATCAAGACTCCCCAACCTCTTGGCCGAAAACCAGTAGTGGTCCAGTACTGGGACGTGGACCGCACCAATATCCTAACCCTAACCTTTACTGTACTGAACGCGAATCGGTACCAGACTTGGATCAGTACCGCTGCTGCTTCCAGATGCAGCCCAAGCTAGGTTTAGGCTATCGGGTTAGAGTACCGGCCACATCCTGAGGTGCGGTCCGCGTCTGACAAAACAACCAGATCCCTGATTTAATTGGAACAGCCAGCATGTCAAAAAAGGACGAATTGGGACACCCAAAACATAAAAAAGAGGGTTCCTTAACCATGCGTAAATATGTGACGACTTGGGAATGAAATGAAGAAAATTTTTCCGATCTTTGAGTTCTTCCATCCATTTTCCTGACCCGTTATATTCCTTTCAGGGTCAGGGGTTCCCCAGAGCCTGACCTGTCTACTGTTGGGTGAAGGCGGGGCACACCCTGGACAGACTGTTGCAGGGCCACACAAACAAATGGGAGAAAAAAAACGAGTGTTGCATTTATATTTTTGTTCAGTGTAATTAAACAAAATTCTTTCAAAAACCAATTCCAAACTCTGTTACAATAGACTACAGTCCTGCTTTGCTTCTCAAGATTATAGTATTTTTAAATGTTTTAGCCATTTTTATATAAAAGCTTGAATGCTTATACTGGAAACAATAATAGTGATTGAGTTTAGGTCTCAGTATACGTGTAAGCTCACCAATCTAAACCCCATTGGACAATGGGAACACAAAGTGACCCAATGTTTTACAGATGTTTTGACCGTTTTGCTAACTGTGGCATGGCCCAGTATGGCCCTTAGTTATCTTAGTTGTGATGTTAACTCCAGGGAAAGTTAGTGTAAATGTGTCCCTTCGGTTGGAGCTGACACTAATTCCTTGGGACAGAAGAATAGCTGTGTGTGATTTAGTGGCGTATGCTAAGTGCTGCTTGAGCTGCAGGCTAGTCTGTGGGCACCAGGGCAGAGAAAGCAAGCCGGGAAAAGTACTGACTTCACTAACTGGGCTGATTGGAGCAGGCGTAAGATGACATGGATCAGATACATACCGAACCGGCTGAAAAGACTGATGGGAAGAATCAAAGACATAACCTTCATTTAAGAAAAAAAAAACATGAGCATGATATGAAAATGCTCCGATAACGATAATTAGCAGGTGTGGATACGTAGATAGAAAACAAGTAGGGGAAGGATTAAGACATTTGGGAGACAGGAGATTAATTTTGAAGATGTGATGTTTCCTCCTGGGGTGAGTTTTTTTTTTTTTTTTCTTTCAGCTCTGTTGGATGGCGGTGGTGTAAGAAATTGGTTGAGATGCAATGTAGCATTCGCATCATGGTTTCATTAACTCTTATTCAGCCCAGGGCATTTCACACTGCATTTCCTCTACTCATCTGCTTCTTTCAGATCTTCTCCCATTAAAGGAAAAGGTAGCACTGAGCAGACTAGACTACAGCAAAAAACAGCAGCTCAGTCTCTTTAAACTGGTACTCCGTTTGGGACACAGAGCTGAAAGCCAATGTTATTAATTTACGTAAATGTTATTGATTGATTGAGACATTTAAGGGCCTTCAGCCATTTAAAGTTATTCCCTTATACCCCAACAGCTGAGGTAAAATCAGCTTGTATTTATCTCAGGGTTATTTTATCCCTTAATCGCTGGTACTTTACTGTGTACATTTGCCTACAGGCATTGATTATGTTCAAATAGTCAAACTCTGGAAGAGAGATTTGGGGCGTCCCATTAAGCCCTGCAAGGGGTTGAGCAGAAATAGTTAGATTTAAGTCCAGATAGTTTCTCTCTTTGACAAGGACTACATAACAATAATAATAACTGAACAGCAGAGGACACATTGGCGTCCTTTAGAGAGCACGTTTCGTAACAGCTGATGCATGTCATGCATTTTGGCTTGAGAAATTAACCAATATTCGCATTTTATGCAATAGAAATACAAGTCGCTGTTTGAAAACTTATTTTTTATTTTTTATGTAAAAAGCAATACCAGGTGTTGGATTGATTTTGCTTTTGGTAAAAACACAAAAAAACGATATATATATATATATATATATTGTCTTGTATGAAGAAAATTTGGTGATTTATTGTAAAAGGAGGCAAAGCTAGCGTAAGAGTGGTAAATTTTTGTTGCATCCATCTCTTATGTAATTGAATGATATGTTTATTTTGGTGTTTGTTTTTCTGATGTGACGTAGATAAAATTTAAAAAAACGTGTACAGTTGTCCCTTGTCCTATCATGGTTTCACTGTGTCACAATTTTTTTTCGGTGCAAATTTACACTTTTTTTTTTTAAAGCACATTGGTTCTGCATGTTCTGTGTCCTTATTGGCTGTTGACCTTGTCAATCAATCTCCTCCAAGCCGTGTCTCCCGTACAGAATCTGCTCAGCTATAGGCAAATTGTAGAAATCTTTGATCACAAGCAAATCTTTGTTTAAGTCTTTAAACAAGTTAGAAAAATGTGTAAAGTGTTTCTTGAAGGGTTTTTAGACTTAAAACATAGAATTTGACTAAATCAGAATTCTTCCCCTACCCCTCTGGCTTCTCCCTACCTCTTCATTCAACCCTCCAAACGGAGAGTTGTGGAAAAATAGTGTCTTTGAATTTGGACGTGACTCCCACTCAATGACGTCATCAATAGTTGCCAGTCAGGAACGTTAGCACAAAGCTCCTAGTACTTGGTTTCACAACTTTAAAAAGGTCATGCTAAAACAAGAAGTCATTACTTACATTTAAATGAAAATTTCTGTGCTTCAGAGCGCACCCACATGAAGAAACGCTGCTTGCCCTACAGGCCGAGGGATACAAGACTCAAAATCCCTTCGCTCCACTCTTAGAAAACTATTTCGGACACCCCTTTACCTTCAAACATCCCTACAATTGGATGAGTAAGCAGAAGCTGGAGTATAGTAGGAAAATAAAAACAAAAATTCAGAAAGAAAATTCAAAGCTTCAAGACATTCAGAGTCTGATGGAACAGAAAAACTTACATACCAGAGGGGTAGGGTGAGAATTTTGATTTGACCTCATTGTTTTAAATAAACAGAATATCACTCAACATTTTTATGTTTTTGAAGGACAACTGTCCTGAAAACTGTGACACCATCAGTCAATGTAACTTTACTGATAGGTCTCTTGGAAAAATCAATCAGGGGAAAAAAATATATGTTGCAGTTTATTCATAAGACAACCAGTTGCAGAAGCAGGAGTGAGAGTTTAGAGAGGCCACAAAGAAAGACTGGGTTAAGCTAAAAGACATTTTATGAAAAGGGTCGTAGTTGTTCACAACTGAGAGAAGGGTGGAGTGTGAGACTGACAGGCAGATTGGTGCGGCGGCTGCAATAATGCAGTCACTGTATCGATCCATTGTAGTGAAGAAAGAGCTGAGCTGAATGGTAAAGCTCTTGATTTACTGATCAATCTACGTCCTTACTCTCACCTGTAGTCATGAGCTTCAGGGTCATGACCTAGAGGAGAGGTTCCAAGAGACAGACAGCTGAAATGAGATGGCGTTCCCTTAGGGAGGCCAGTTGATGTCGCTAGGTCATCTCTTTTGGATGCCTCCCTCAGGTGGTATTCTGAGCATGTCCCACTAGGGGAAGGCCCCAGGGGAAAACCCAAGTTACGGTGGACAGACTGTGTGTCTCAGCTGGTCTGGGAGCACCTTGAGGCACTAATTCCAGAACTAAAGGCAGTTTAGTTCTGCCGCCCCGTGACCCAGCTCCAAATTAGCTGGAGAAGATGGATGGATAATAATTTGTGACATTTGTGTTTATGTTTTGCAGGGTATGATGGGTGTAGTGGGCTGGGTGCTACTCCTACTCTCTTCTTTCATGGCGTCTGTGGGGTCCCAAAAACCTCCAGGGCTAAGCGTGGGTGTGATTCTCGGCCAAACTCGCCAAGTGTCTGACCAAGAAATCCGACCGCTGAGGCGCCCCGAAGACGTCATTGATGTCTCTGTGATTACGCTGAGGATGAACCAAACAGACCCCAAGTCTGTGATTACACAGGTGAGGAAAGCTGGGTGCTAAGCAAATGTTACAATAAAACAAGATGTTAACAAACAGTTGAAAATGTTTGTCTTTCAAGATGTGTGAGCTTGTGTCTCGCACTCGCCTCCATGGCATCGTGTTTGCCGACGGCACCGATCAGGAGGCCATAGCCCAGATCCTTGACTTCCTGTCTGTTCAGACACAACTTCCCGTCCTGGGAGTCCACGGAGGTTCCTCTATGATAATGGCCGACAAGGTGAGTGACATAACACTGGCACTGACCTGCTCGAGTACACGCTCTGACCCATGAAACACACTCCCACTTCTCTATGTATGAAAGTGGAAAGGACTGGACGCAGGGAGATGTAATCCTTCCTTTGTGCACGATCCAGCTGCTCAAGGTTAATACTTTCATCTCATGGGTTTGCAGGTGGTAAATTTGTTGTCTACGGCAAGAATAATGTTGGTGTTTAGGAAGTCGTTGCGAGCACTGCAGCCGGTAGCTCTACACATGCATCATGAAAGAGGATGAATTACAGCATAAACATTACTGATTTCACATTAGTGACGTGGATTTTGTACACTGAGTTAGTGAATGGAAAAGAGCTCCTTTAAATAGATGTGATGTTTTATCTCGAGCTGCTTTCACTGGTTGTGTAGTAAATGCTTTGAAAGGGTTTAGTACGGTGGCCCTGAGGTGCACATCAACAAATCACTGGACATATTAAAGATCACATACACAATTAAAAAGGCAAAACGAATAATAAAAAAACATCACTTTTTCCAGAAATCCAAACACAATTCCAAAATTTGTGAAACAAAATTAAAAATGAAACATTTTGATAAAACAAAAGTTTTTGTTGTTGTTCACCTTTCGGCTAATCAAAAGTAATTTCCGAAAATGAAATATTAAAAAAAAGAAACACGATAATAAAGAGCAAATGTAGGTCTGTTCCTACCTCCTCTGATTGGATGATGACATGTGAGTTTTTTCAAATGGGTCTTCAGTAGTCATGATTAGTATGGAGTATATCCAGTATTATTTAATGCTAAATGATATTCAGTTGATGGAACAACCTCATCGTTCAATCAGCAATGTTCCTTAATTTTTTTTATTTCTTTTTGTGCTTAATTTTAATTTCTGGAAATTACTTTGGTTTCTCAATACATTGTTTTTAAATGATTTATTAATTTTTATCTTGTTTTGGTTTCTGAAATGTTTTATTTCTTGTATAATTTCAACTTCAAGTCAATTATCCATTATTAATCCTGAGGAAAATAAACAGTTTTTCTTTCTTTTAAAAAAAAAATGTTTTTTTTATTAATTATTTTTACTTTATTTGTCTTTAAAAAATGTTGGACCCAGTGATGTGTTGATGTGATTTGCACTTCAGGTCCAAAGTAGATTAGATTTGAAACTGAAGTTGTAGAAAAGGACACACGGGGAGCTTTTTCTTCCAGTCAGGAAAAATCTTTAACATACAAACATTTCCTGGGACTTTTTTTGTAAGCAGACAATCAAGCTTCACATAAATACATAAAAAGGCATTTTCTGCTTGAATTATTAAAATGCAACCAAAATCAATGAATAAAGAAAAGAAAAAAATGTATGCATTTTATTCTTTGAACAGATAGTGTGGCCCCATTCGTTTATCTTATATTATTTTTTCTGCTTCTGTAATTGGACTCTTTCCTCCTTTTGAAAGAAGTAATTGCCGTTTGTTGTAGCGTCTGTCGCTCTACATGAATAAACCTCTCGAGGCTCCAAACTACAATAAAAGATGTTTGTAAAAAAAGAAAAATAAAATCTCACACCCAGACCTCACCGAGTCAGAGCAAAAGGAAAAGAATAAACTGAAGTAAATAGTAAATAAAATAACTAAAACATATGACGGCCAAAGAAAGGTAATAACAGATGAACTTTTTGAAAAAAATGTTATAATAATTTAAAAACTACACAATAATCAAGGTTTTTGTTTTTAATTACATGTTGTGTATATATTACCTCCCCCTCTTTATTTCAGATTTTGCAATATTTTGGTACAACTTCATTAATTGATTTGTCTTTATATCTACACATTTTTTGTAATAATTGTTTGCAGATATTCATTGTATCCCTTTGGATTTATTCATATTTCATATGCAAAACCACAGTAGAAAAAGAAATCCCGAGCTGCTTGTGAATATATTCTGTCTGCTGATTAGTGGAAAATAAATGGAAAAGGGAAAAAAAGTATCTTTCAAGATCGCAGTTTATGTTATTATTGTTTTATTTATGTGTTATGTTCAGCACAAGGCAGGGGTAGACGTCTTTTTCTTGGCTGAATTCTCTCTGTGGTTCTGATGCAGACCTTGCTGCCTGACAGACAGACTGCAGAAGCTTTGATAAAACACAACTGGTTTTTTAGCTTTTAAATCTCCCAGGGCACAGCAGCCAAACACAGGAACCAATAACTGCTGCAACGCAGCAGTCTTTGAAGTGCAAGTTGATGGGGGAGGCGGTGTGTATGTGTGTCTGGGTGTGTGTGCGTGTGTGACGTACGATAAGAAAAAAGATGCGGAGAGAATGAGAGAGGTAAGGAAAACATCAGGACTTGGGTTGCTCTGAGAGCTGCTGGTTGAAACTACTGATAAAAAGAGATACGATGATAGAATATATATATATATATAATTATTGTCTCTTTTATTCTGTAAAGAAAAAAAGAGCTTTTTTTCCTCTTTTCTCCTCACCTGGGAGTTGCTGGGTATGAAAGTACGGTACAAAATACAACCTTTTGACTACAGAGCAGTTAGCGGGTGAAAATGTTGGTGTTGTTGCCTCTTGTCCCTGCAGGCTTGTTTTGAGCAAAGAACAACTTTACTGCTCGGTTGAAATAAACGTTCAATTCAGGTAACTACAGAGAAAAAGAGGCGAGTTTGCAAGTTTTTGAAAAAGCATCACTGGCAGTTTTGTTTTTTTATTTTTGTAAGAAGGCGTTTGAGGACTTTGAACTGCACGGTGGTGGTTAGCCTCACAGTAAGAAGTTCAAATCCCAGCCGGGTCATTTCCATGGGAAGTTTGCATGTTCTCCTCTCACATGCGTGGGTTTCTTTGAACACTCCGACTTCCTCCCACAGTCCAAAAATATGCATTGTAGGTCAGTTAGTCACTCTAAATTGTCCCGAGGTGTGAATGTGGGTGTGTGTTATTGTGTGGTGGACTTGCGACCTGTCCAGGGTGTACCTTTACTGGGATTGGCTCAAAAAACACTGAAGGGGTTTTAATGAATGAATAACATTGTTCTTGTTCATTACACAACAAAATTGTCATTTTATGATGCATTGTAAAAACATAAATAAATAAATAAAATATATAAATTCAGACACATACATCCAGCCTCTTAATATGGTGCAAACGAGTTAAAAAATTGCATTAAAAAGGCTCTCAATTTCTAGCAGCATTTAAAACTGTGATAGCTATTGGATAAAAACTGGTTTTAATCTAGTGTCTAGTGCCACAGTTGTCACAACAATTTCATTCTTAAGTGCAATTGCCTGTACATTGACGGCATATCACAAGTACATGTCATTGGTCACACAATAAGTAACCAATAAAGAATCAGCTTACTATTAACTAACTGTGATGAAGGACTCAGAATGATCAATATTAATTAGTCACTTAACCTCAGAACATCAAAGTGAACATTTGTAGATTAGATGTGTGTTTTTTGTTTTTTTTAACACCACAAAGTCCTTGAGTCAACCTAGTGGCTTATGTGATCTGACAGGACGATTTAAGGCTTGACGGTCCTGGTCAGGCTTCATTTCAGCCCTACAGTACCAGCCTCTGGTGGTGATGGGAGTGTAGGAAGCCCATTGGGTTCTGAAGCAAAATTAAAACCATAACAAAAGATGAACACAACTCCTACGTTACACCTGCAACCTTTTCCAAACTGCAATTTTTTTGTCTGCCCCAAATTCACTGTAATTTAAATAAAGAAAGACTCACAAATGCAGTTTTCCTTTTCTTTATATAAGTCTTCCATCATCAGTAAAATGCTACAAAAACACAGTTTCCATCAAGTACAGTTAGAAAATGAATGGATGGTTTAAAGGTTTTAAATAATGAAGAATAGGCTTAAAGGAAAGGTTGTGATGATTTTCAAAAGCTCTTTGTTTCATTTGAAATAAATCTTTAGTCTCTCCAAAAAATGAATAAGCTATATTCCTTTTCCCCCTGTCACATTAGTTCTTTTTAATTTTTTTTAGGATTCTCACATTTTAAATTGAAAAGACACAACTTTGTGACAATTTTCATGTAAAGATCAATGAATGAATAAATGATAAAAGGATCAATAATGGATCCAAGTTAACTGACACTGACTTTTCTCTTTGATGCGTTCTGCATCAGTAGTCTCCGTGTGTGGCAACACGCTATAATTATTCCTCGTGTTTTCGCCGAACACAAATTTATTTTGAAGGCCTTGAGGAGCCTCTGTAATCCTGCCACATGTGTTGCACTTCACTCCTCACAGTGTGGTGGTGACAGTCTCACAATGACCGCGCCTCGGCACTTTCCTCTGCTCTATTAGCTCATGTTGATTTTATGACACAAAACCAATTAGGCGTCAGTTTCATGAAAATCTACTGAAGATGACGAGCCCGCACCAACAAACATTATGTTGCGCTGAAAATAACCTTCCCCTGTGCGCCATGTCTTGGCTGTGTCACTGTTGCTTTCATACCTCCTGTCGGAGCTTTGGTGCTAATCTTGAGGATCGAATTGAGTCCCAGTGGGTCCGGAACAATTCGGCTTTATTACCGCCAACTAATTGTGCTTTTTGCAGCCTGAGCAGGTAGAGGCGTTTGCTTCCTCTCAAATCGAATTTATTCTCGAGGAGAGAGGGGGAAAAAAAGACTCCCATGGTTCCCTTTAGATTCTTAGCATAGCTTAGTAATTGTCCAGACAGGAGGCAAAAAGAAAAGGCCGCTGCCAAGAAAACACAGAAAGAGGATTTAAGCAGTCAGACAAGTGCTATAAAATAATAAACACTCATGGAGGTGGGCAGCGCAAGTGTGAAATACCTTGTGTATGGAGCAACAAAAATAGGAATTTAACTGCCATGATTATGTCATATTTACAGTAAAGTCCTTCTTATGCTTTTCTGGAGTATAAGACAGCCTCATCCATCACCCTGTAGCACATAAACAGAATCAAACACTGCAGCTGTCCTTAGATAGCTCCTCTTTAGGCTCTGTTGTGGATTGAGTGTTTCGACAGCCTGTTTTAGGCCCTTGTTTCTGCTTGACTGTGATTTATTTTTCCTTGTCATGACAAGTGTGATCAGTGTTTAGTAAAATGACAACTTTGCCTTTACGACTCATTCTTTACGGGGCATGACCTTTACTTTACTGCAGCTTTTACAGGTCTAATTAAGGGTGTAACTTCGTTTTAACAACAATTCAATTCATATCATAATTTGTGGTTGACGAGACGATTCATAGTCGATGTTGATTCATTTTGAACGATTCAATCTGATTCACTGACCTAAAATCGATCCAGGACAACTTTAGCTGATACTTCAACCTGAGTACTGAACAGTACAGGTGAAGTTTTACAGATTCCTTGTATTTCTTCCAAAATAATCAAGTGTAAATTAAATATGTGAACAAACAAACAAGTAAACAAGGATTAATGGCGAATCCATTCACATTCTAGTGTCATAAAGTTCAGCCCACTGTTGTTTTTCCACATTAAAATAATAACTTTCCTCAGACAGATTGATCTGGTTGGATCATTTGGATATAAATCAATTCATCAGTGAACTTTGGAATAATCCTTACCATCTCTAGTGGGTTTTTCTTTTTGCTTTTAAAGTTTGAAAGACACTTTTATTCTGTAGAGAACTCTATGTTACTAAGGTATAAAAGGGGCTTTGAAAACATGGTTTGATTTGATTGGATTGGATCTTTCGAGTATCACATCAGTTCCAGAGCATCAGCGAGCCGTGTTTTTATTGCAGGGACGGCGTTGTTTTCATTTTCTGCTCAACTCCTCTTGCTGATAAAGCTCTAAGACATAGGGCGGAATAATTTCAGTTTTTTCTTCATCACAACATAAAACATAAGACACACAAAGCTCTTGTGGCTTATTCACACACTTCTGAGAATATGGTTAGCAGTAGCTGCAGAAGATATCTTAATTAGCAGATTAAATCAGACATGTAAGCACTATATGAAGGGAAATACATTCAAGCATTTCAACAAAAATTAAATACTGGAAAATGTGTTTTACATTGATCATTGCACAATCTATTCTTTGAAAAATGAATTTTCTATTTTAATTACAACTAAGACATGTTGAAGTGATCTGTTTCAACATGAGAAAAAAATCAATTATATAAAAACTTGTGTCAGACTTCAATGTCAGGTTTTAACCCAGTAAAGCCCACTACATTAAAGATTTGATAGAAAACTCTTTTTTTTAATCAGTATGTCTTTAAATGCTTTGATTAAACCCACAAAGAAATATATATATATATTTTAAATGAGACATAGATGGCATATTGTTTAAAACATGTGATGATTTATTAAGTTTTTGCTCAAAACAATGTTGATTTAAGATAGAAAAATACTGAAGTTAATCATCAGGAATAAAAGCAATTTATTTACTCACTCAAATTTGGTACGCACATTGTAACTGTGGTGGTGTAACTGTATTACAAAAAATATATATTTTCAGCAAACAAATACAGAAAGCAGTAATTTAAAAATATAAATGACAGTAGATGAGTTATTTTCACCATAGCATTTTGAAAATTAGCTAATGTTTTCTCCCATGGACGCAGCCATATTTAAATGAGCAGGAAAAGCCTCTCTATTGCCCCTAGTGGAATGAGGATGAACTACATGAAATAAAACATGGACCAATTTAAGTACAATGGGTTTTAAAGGAAGTTTTAATCATTCGAATCAGTCATAATCATTTATTGCCATTATAATTGTACATTGTATGATATTTGAACAGCTAAGAAAAATCCAACAGAAGGATAGAACATCAGTTTTACAAAATGAGAGAAAGAATCAGAAAAAAGAGTTAGAACACAGTGGGGAAATATGCAGGTGCAGGGATGCAATAGAGCAAAATGGAGTTTATAAACAGAAAGGGCTAAATGTAATGCATAAAAATGCAAATAAAATAAAATAGAGTAAATTAAGAGGTAACAACTAAAAAAGAAAAAATCTGATAGCAACTGGGTTTCAGAATCTGTGATTTACTGTATATTAAAGGGCATAAGAGTCTCAGATAAGCCAGCTTTAAATATGACACAAATGGTTATATAGGGTTAATATCCAATATAGGTTTGGTATAAGTAATATAAAAAAAAAAAAACAGGATGAGCCCGACTGGAGTCAACAGTGTCTCAATACAGACATGCAAGGAAACATTATTAACAGTTTTATAGACTTAAAAAAACAGATTCATGAATTTAAAGTGACAGAGATATTTTTTATTCCATATAAGTTACCATTAACTTTACTGATATTATACAGAAAAATACCAGATTTTTAGTTGTTTCAACAATTTCATGGTGTTGTTGAAGATTGAATTTTACATGGCAAAGCTTCAATAGCTATTCATAACGTTTTTTAAATTAAGAACTAACATTTTAGTTTTTTTTTTAAATGTGATATGATCAATCATGAACTAAATATTTAGGTAATTTTCATTATTGGTGTAAGTTTTTGTTAAAGCCCCACTCTGATCATATTTTAATCTATTTTCAAAGTGTTCTTAGTAAAAAATGAAGACATAAATGAATCTAGTTGTTAACATGTGGATGCCCCGGAATTGATTCACAATGATTTGAACAATGAAATACTCAGAAACGCAATTTAAATCTTAATTTTCTTCATTTATGTTCTTCATCTTGAGAAAAATGCTACAAGAAGATGTTAGAAACACCAAAAATTAGATTTTCATTTTCATTATAAAGTTTTCTTCTCCTTCCTTGAGTCATTGAGGTCCATGACATTTGGGTGCCTTAACAGCAAAGATGAAGAAGTTTGAGTTTTTCTCTGTTTACAATATTTGTATTTAGGGCTTCTTGTGTACTGTCAATATCTATTTCCCCCCCCCAAATTAAAACAATTAAACTCCAACGATATAAAACACATTGCCTGAGCTCAGAAGTCTTGGGATCAAATATGTGAAGTATCTGAAATCCGTTTTTCCAGCCAGGTTCAAATGGTGGGTGAAATTGCTTTTTAACGGATGCACATTTTTCATCTTTCTTGGTAAGTTGGCAATTAGGTTAGACATGTATTTTACGCAGTTAATATTTGATAGCGCTCTTTGCCTGAAATGTGCCTCACAAGTGAGCATATTCCCCTTTGCATCTGTATGTACAATGCTCTTACACATTTTTTTGTTCTTCAGGCTCTGTGCTCCTGCACAACATGCATACTCGAGTACTAAAAGTGTCCAAATACTCCTGTGATTGAGGCTGAATATAAATAGTCTATTTGCTTTTTGAATAATCTTTAGCTAATTAAAGTTTAAAGTAAAGACAGAGTAACATGCTCTTTTCCTTTTTTTAGGGTGGCATATGAAAAAGGGACGCTGGGAGCTGCTTTATGTGAATATTTACAATGTTCTTACATTGTAAGAAGTGTGTAAATAAGTGGAACAAATCACTTTACTGATGTACCTGGATTTTCAAAATAAATGCTTTAAACTTACTGTATCTTTCCAGTTGCACACTTCCCAAGCAAAGCTCAGGAATAATCCCTTATTATTTTTCTGTGGAATTTTAATTCTCAGGCTGCATTTTTAAATCTAAACAGAGAAAAAGTGCACTTCTTTTCCCTATGTGTGTCTCTTTATGTCGTCCACATCCCCTACAGTACAGCATGTTCCTCAGAATAACATGCATGTAAGCTGCAGGACGCTGAACGGCGTGGCGGAGGACATGTTTAGTGCGGTATAGAAAGAGAAGAAAGACATGTAAACCCAGGAGGGAAAGTCGATTAGTTTAGAATGCGGTACAGACAGGCCTCTTTGGGAAATTAGAAATGTAGTTGGCTTTACCTCGGCCCCATATGTGCTCATTCTCTGCCAGCCTTGTTATTTTCTTCTTTTGACTTCCTACTTCTTGGTGTGTGGGGGATAGAGGGTGGGGGTTGGGGGTCACAGTGTGTAGCATAAGAACACGAACATGCTGAAATGGAAGGTTTTGAATTAAACATGCGTGTTCTTTCTGCTTTGCTCTGCTTCTGTGGTGGGATGCTACTTTCAGTGTCTGTCTGTGTGTTGGGATGTGTGTGTGCTTGAGATGGAGTGTGTCCCAGCCCAGGATGTCCCACATTGGTAGGGGCTATTTGCCCAGGTTCTCTGCTGAGATGCTTTAATATTTTACACCTGGTCCCTTCACCTGCTGTCACATGCAGAAGAAGACACAGTGCTGTGTCATTCACTCACCAAGTCTTTCCTCACTTTCTTCTCTGGCTGTACTTTAAAAAAAATCTTTTTTTTTTCTTTGCTGTCCGCATCTTTTAAGTCTTGCCATATCTCCATCAACACCACTGCTTTCTCCTCTTCTGTTCTTTCACTTTTCAGTCCGCTGCTGCATCTCCTCTCTCGGATGCATGTTGGTTGTTTCCAGGGACGAATGTGAAAGAAACAGCCAGCCATGTTGGACGGCTTTAGGAAGTCTTGCGAGCCTCAAAAAATGCTGTGAAGTGTGATTGGAAGTCGTTTGTTTTGTGGGAGACAAAGAGAGGCAACGGGAAGGAGGAAGTCGCTAGTTTGGTACGGTTACAAACCCGACTCTGGAAGACTGGAGCTTTTAGCTCTGATGTGCTGGCTGCTGCTGCGCTTCTCTGGCTGCGTTCACACTACAGGTCTTTCCGCTCAGCTCCTTCCAGCTCGGCCGAGCAGGAAGCCCGACACAACTGACAGCAAACGCGATTGCCAGAAAGAGATTATTTGCTCGTCTTTGAGGCAGCACCTGCAGCTGTCGCCGCACAAAAGCAGGGTAATTATGACAATGTTTAATTTACACGAATCCACAGGAGCGTACGTCCCGTCTGTAAAGGTCTTCATCAACAAAAATATGATGTCTTTGTCTGGCAAAAAAAGAGATAAAACTGCCTCATTCACTGCCAGCATCTGGAACAGAGAAGACAGCTGTGTGACTTTGAGTGACAGCTGGTTCAAGTCTCAGATCAGCAAATGTTTAGTTAATTAGCTGAGCTTTCTGGTATTAAAAAAAATCAATATTCAACAACTGAATAAAAATTATACCCATCAAATAAAAACACATCTTACAGAACAGGCTAAACAAAAATGTAAAATATTATCATTTGAAATGCTAATAAAGAAATAAAGTCAAAGCATTATCTGCTCTTAGTTGGATTAGTGACTTTTCCAGGATATTTGCCACTTCACTTCCACCTTAAAACTGCAGGATTAGTGGGCGAGTAGAAAATAAATGGAGCCCTGGAAAACAGTAATTCAGTTTTTGAAAATGAGATGACATTGCAACTGTGCAATTTCAGTCTCTTTGTCGCCCACAAAGTGGTAATCTTTAAAGGGTGGCGGCTTTATGTCTGAACAAGCCATCATTTTTGTTTGTGAAACAGACCAGCTGTGCAGACTTTGTACTAAAAACACAAAGAAAATCTTTGTTTGCGGCAAAATCAGCATCAGCTAAATCACTGCTCAACTAGTTTATCCAAAAAAAAAACCCACAATTTTATATTTTCTTTTCAAAGTCAAATGGGATGACACATTTTATCCAAGTGGGACACTCAACCCAATAATATTCCGAATACGATCAACAAACAAACCAAATATGCAACAATGCTCTAATAAACTCAAAGTGACATACATTTTTTAATTACCCCTCAGAAAATAAAGCAATAAAAACATATTTGACACAAGACTTTACATCCATTTACCTGTGGAGTAAACTCTAGTATTTAAGCATGAAAGTCAATGGAAAATTGCTTTCTCGATTTTTGCAACCGTCCTCCTGTAGTCAATGTCAGAACTGCTATATTAGCTATTTCCTGAGTTACTTCAGAGCTTGGTCTAACCTTCTCGTGGTTCCTGTTTTATCTGTTAAGACCAAATCTCTTCAGATCCTACAAATAAAACCTTGAAGAAAACTAACATTGCATAACACAGCATCTAGCTTGGACTACGGTTTTGTATTGTAGGGGTGTACATGCAAAATCTAGAACTCTATAAATGTCTTATGTCACACAGTAGTTTGTTAGAACCTATAAATAGAATACGTATTATTGTTTCTGATCCTCTGCAATTTTTTGTCAACAACTTAAAACACAATCCCTTTAGGAAATAAACCTTTTACTCTGAAAAATCAATGTGATAAAATTTATTCAGGTGCTTCTGCAGATGGGACATTAACAAAAGGGCTAACCCAAATATGTTTTGGAAAATAGCTTAATAATAAAGTCTTTATCACAGAAAAAACATGCAGTTTCTAAACAGCAATTGGTCAATAAAAGATGCAGCACAGACATAAAAATTAATTTACGACGCCACATTATCTAAGTTCTTATTTTTGGTCAGTAGTCAATTTTGACTTGAGGTTTCAAAGTGACTTTACTATCAACATGTTCTATTAACTGGTGTTTACTTCACAACCAAAATAAAAAAAAAAGTTTGAAGTGTGAGAGCTAAAGCGAGTTAGTTTCTGTTGACGCCAGCTGGACGGGAGAAGAAAAACTGTTGTCAGTTTAAGCCGATGTCCAACAGCTGGGTCTTCTCGGCTCTAGCTAGCGGTGCCGCTGCCCAGCCACAACAGCCTAAGCTGCTTTATCCCCACAGCTGTGACTCTGGTTTATACCAGTCAGCTATGACGCTCATAACCAGAGGCGTTCACGAAGACAAAAACGGTTTGCCCTTTTTCCTCTTGGGTGCAAATTGCCCTTTTCAACCAGCAATCAAAACTTTTCAGGCCTTGCCCTGGCCCTCTCATCGAGCATGACCTTCTCCGGTTGAGTTTATTTAGAGTTGAAGCTTCCACTTATTTTCATCTGTGTTGCAGTACAGAACTTGTGCAAGACACTGCTGACAATGTATTATCAATACGGAAATAATTCAAGGCGTCATGTGTGCGACTGCGGCGGAAAGTAATTTTGACTTTATGAAATGCCGATGTCGACTCAAGTGCCCTTAGCTTAACTCAAGTGCCAAGAGCTGAAGGAAAGGGGGGAATTTTATTTTTAAAAAATTCTCTTTGCAGTTCTTTCACTATTAACTCAAGTCAGAAAAGTGTCACTGGTCTAAACTTCTCTGCTACATCTGGCCTTGGTGATAACAGGCAAAATACGTTTCACCCCTGCGAGTGTGTTGCCGTGCTGAAAAACCAGCAGAACCTGCACAGACCCAGATTTTATTCAGCCCAACCGGTTGCTGCGCTGCACAATAGAATGCCAAATCCGGCTGCTTTTCTTATGTTTTTATTTAAAAGAGCTCATCACCGTTAAATTAATCCAACTCTTTAACAAAGAAAGAGCAAACTCTTATCGGGAAAAGGCAGAACTGAATGTTCAATTAAAGAAAAAAAAAAGAGAGAAATGAAAATGCAGCAACTTATGTCAACAAATTATTAGTCTCTGGTGTCTTTTGAGATTTACTGTTGGTGAAAAGAATAGGCAAAAGTTTTTAAGCTCTTTTGGATAGAATTGAACTTCCAGTTGCAAACCAATCATGGAAGTGAGTAAAAGACAACCTATACATAAAAAAATATAAAATTCACAAGATAAGATAAGATAAGATAAGAGGACATTTTCATGTTACATCATTGCAGTTAAGAGATAAAGAACAGTATTTAGTTAAAAAAATAAAACTTATCCCATATTTACACAATTTTACAGAGTTTAACAGCAACAACTCAGAGTATTGGGCAATTTAAAAATTGCACGAAAACGTTTTACAAGTGACTAGAGGATGAATATTAGTAAGAGATATAGTACTGTGATAAGAATTTTCAGTGGGAACAGTTCTGGTTGTGAAGTCACTCAAAAACGTTCATTATTTTCCATTAATAACCTTCACACTGTTAGAATTAGGGCAGTGTAGATACAATTGATTAATCAATTTGAATCAATCTAATAGATTAATCATCAGTCCATAGAAATCGAGATCAATCTAGCACATAAAGCCAAAGTCTGCTAGCTTGATGCTAACATTTAACAACATTTCCCATAGGACGGCTAATGCTAATGCTCAGGCGACGTAAACATACATTGCAGACTAAATGAACATCTTTATAAACTCACAGGCATGAATTCTCCAAACTCTTTTAAGGAAATATTTTTAAAAATAACCATTTGTGGTCTAAAGTATTGTTTTTGCTCATTCTTTGCTTATTCTTCTTGGGAAAAAAAGTGTACTGCTATAGCGCGAGCTCCATCTAGTGGCCAAGCTGAAACGCCCTCCAGGAGAGGCAGAACAATGTTTTCTCTGTTTGAGAAACCCTGTAACACTGTATGCTATTCACAATCTCATTATTTCACTAATATATTTTACAGTATATGAACTGTATCATATTAATATAAATATATTCAAAACATATAGTAGATTATTATTGTATTTTTAAACAAATGTGTCTAAATGTGTAAACTGTGTAAACTCAAAATGGAATTCAATCAAATTGAACTAATTGAATAGAAAAAAAAAATCAAAATATTTTCAAATCAGGCTTTGGTGAATCAAACTGAATCGATTCTGGAAATTATTATCAATACCCAGGCCTAGTTAGAAAATCAACTGTAAGTGTTGATTGTCTTTAAAAATCCAATCATCTTTTGATTTATTGTAAAAAAGCTCCCTGGTTAGCTTACAGCCCCTCACATCCCCAACTTTGCATGGTTGGTGCAACTAAAATGGCGATCAATATAGGAGCAGAGAGCTTGCGTAATATCTACCTAACAACTACAATATTTTTCAAAATTATTTTTTTCTAATCCTGCTCCAGTAAAGAAATACTTAGAAGTGGAATTTCAAGCTGAATGTTCTTTTATGTCCTCCATCATGAGAAAAATGCCAAAATAACCTGTTAAAAACACAAAAAATTGATTTTTATTGGAGTGGATCTTTTGTGCGTCCATGTAGGCAGTGAGTGTTTGCTGTGTGAGAGATCATTCCATCACTCTGCGATCAATCCTTCCTGCAGCTGTTTAGCTGTGCGGGTGGGTCCCGTCAGTGAGTCTGTGCGCTGTGTGATTGAACAGCAGGAGGCGTCCCTCGTCCAACAGGTTCCTTCATCTAACAGTGAGGGAATTATTTTCACTCGACCTGCTGTCTTTACACCTCAGCTTGCATGTGCACTTCCTTCAAACTCCGATGTTTCCGCATTCATTCCTCAGCCGTCCCACACCGTTTCTAAAGTACAGTATGTTGATGTTTTTCTTTTTTTAATCTCTTTTTCTTCTCTGTTCATCATTCTCTCCTGACCTCTTCATTTTCATCCTCCACGTCTTTTCCTTTGCTCCCGTTTTTCCTGTCACATCCTGCCAACCTTATCCCCCTCTCCTCTTTTTCTTGTCAGCGCTTCTGCTCTCCTCCTCCTCTCATGCCCCAGTTGGGGAGTACAATGCGATGGCAATGGCAGGGTTGTGTTGTGTTTGCATTTGTGATGTCACACAACAGCAGCTCTATAGTAGCTCTTCTTTTTTAATCCCCGTGCTCACGGACTTCACGGCTATTTTCAGATTTATAAACCTTTTCAAAGAAGCGGCAACTTGCCTGTCCACTGCTATAGTGCACAGACACATTGGATGTCTATTTTTTTTTTTTCATTTTTTTATTTCTTTTCAGGGAAATTTATAGTATTGAGGCCTAAATTATTAAATATCCAACTCCCTATTAAAGAAAGGCATTGTGTTATATAACAGTGTTGCTGTGTGCCTGAATGACTTCCTGTGCGTTTGTTATAAAGGGTGAGTGTGTGACATATAAACTATTACATTTTTAACTAAGTTTTAAGGTTGTGTCTCACTGGGTTGTGACAGCTGGTGACAAATTGTAAATGACATTCACAAGAAAGTTTCAGAACTACCTCCCAATGTTTGTGGGGGTTCTCAGTTTTAAAGAGTCTTATAGGAGAGGAACACTGGCAGGTTTGGAGGGCAGAGGCGTTTGTTTCCTCACCAGTGGGTAAGAAGACTCACTGTAACTCTGGGCCAAATGAAATGAGCTATGGTTTCCTGTTTTAGGCACCAACACACTTAAAGGAAATAGAAAAAGGACACTCAAGAATGGTGAATCCTAGAAAAGTTAAAAAAGTTCAAGAATATTGTTTGACTGCTCTGTTTATTTCAACATGCAGATTATGCCTTAGTCACAACTTCATTTCATTGCGCCGCCTGATTTTTAAAAAAAAAATTGTTGGCATGGTCATGAATGACAATGAAATAAACAAATTTATGGCTTGTTTCCACTGAGCGGTCCCAACCGGACTGGTCCACTCCTGTTTAGAATGGTCCTGGTAACTAAAGTGAGCCTTCCATTGAGTGTTGGACCATCAAGAAGGTAAACCAGCGTGTAGATTGATGACATAGCGGGGCAACTACAGCGGTTCTCAGTATTTGAGGATTTGGCATGTCTCTGGTCCCTAACCCCCGCAAATAAGGGGGGAATACTAAATGCAAAGAATTGAATATTCTTTGCAAGGAAATTGTGCGAGGTGAAGAAGAATACAGCTGAGAGGATGACAAAACTTTCGGCTTGATTTTGAGTCGGGAAAAGCGCTGGTCGAACGCTTCCTCTTGTCAATGGGTTTCAATGTGTGACAACAGCAGCTCCGCCCTTCCATTTTCCTATGAATCTACAACCAGCAGGGGACTGAGAATGGTAAGAATCGGTCCATTTTATAATGGGAACGTTCAAAAAACTGGTTTGGTCCAGTCTGGTCTGGCATTACACAGAGCTGCTTCCGGCCAGCAATATGCCCTGTGTCCACCCAGATGTGTTTCGATTTTGTAATGTCGTCATCCCTGCCTGTCACTGGACTGCCACCGTGCGACCTGGAAATGTGCCCAGGCGGCTAATGACTAATGTCACCTTGTCCGGTCACTGTAAAATTGTAACTTTTTCCTAAAACCTCCACAGCCACTGTGCGGCGTGTAAAAATACGACTGCCGCCTCCCGATTACAAATACCTGCTGCATGACACACCTGCGCTCACCTAAAGATGTGGGTGCACCTCTCTGCGACCCTCCACAGGTCCGGACAACCCAAAAACCTGCAGCATCCATATAGGGGTTGATCCATGTGGGTGCTGTGACTAAAGCATTGAGTTTTGTGTTCTTCATAAAAGTTATTTGTTTCCTCAAGTTGTAATTATGCGGTTTAACAACTTTCAGATTGATAAAAAGTTGTCTAAAATACTGTCAGACGTAAGTTTAAAACCTCTTTTGGCATGTTGTTGATGTTCAAAAGATTAAAAGCAAATTTTCTTCTAATTTCACTCATGAGAATGTAATATTTATTTTCTTACTTTTTTCCATATTTATTTATTATCTGACATTCTAATCTTTAAAAGCCCCCACCTCAACAGTTACGTCCCTGTTGGGTTGCATAACTGTTAGAATCCTGAATTAAAGTCAAATTTAATATTGCGAATCACAGCTGATGTTGCGTTAATAAAAAACCCAGAAATCTCCAGACAATACAGAGACAATAAAGCTGGCAGTAAATCTGTCTCCAAGTGAATTGCATGCTCATTATTGCCGCAGCCATATAATATCTCCAGTCCTGAGCTGTTTGATCCCCCCGTCTTTCATCAAACGTCTAATGCAGCACAGAGGAGCAGTTCTCTCTGCTCCGTGGCACTTGGTCTACCACTTTTGAGATGTGATAGCTGCTTCATAAATTTAGAAATCACATGGTTTTGGGCGGAAAAAAAATAGATTCGAGGGGGGGAAAAAAAGGGCAAAAACCATGAGGAGACAAGTCAACGTCACGGTGAAATCCTGTCGCTGCAGTACAATAAATGTGCAGCAGACAGTCAAAGTGGCTGATCTAAAATAAACATTTCATCATCTTGAAATACCTCAAGTGTCAGAACGGAGGCGTTATCAGGTAATGTGCTTAGAATACGATTGTTTCTGATAGAAGTGGAACTAATGCAAAGATCACATCTTCCTAAGAGATTACTGTCAGTCTCACACGTCACCTGTTCACCCCCCAAAAATAGCACAGGTAGTTCACATTTGTGGTTCCAAACAGTGTTTTTGGCTTCATATGAAGTGCTGCACCTTTCATGCTTGTGCTGGGGGCATGACCCAGAGCAGGCGCTGTAAAGTTATGACATCACAGACTATAACGAAGGTCCTGACATTTGGTTTTAAGGCACGCTTTCCGAGCACGGGCCGTGTGCACATCTGAGCCTCTTTTCAAACACTCGCAGTGTTTAACACCTTAACCTTTCCTACAGTATGGGGGCTTCTCGCATCCAGACGCAGCAGGTTAGACAACTTACCCCGCAATTACGTGCTCTACTAGCTCATTTGGAGCTATCTTTAATATGTAAATGTCAGCGGCGCATCCAGCAGGGAGGCATACGTGAAACATCTTTAATGTAATGTGGTACGAGAAGCTGCTGAAAATGCAAATAACATACAGGGCTCTTTACAGCACTAAGATTACAGTCTACAGATCTCAGTTACAAGCCTCCTTATGGGTTTTAAGGCTCCTGGCCTAAATGGCGTGTAAATAGTAAAAAAAGAAACAAAAAAAAAAACGGCTTGTATTACAAATAAATGAAAATTCCAGTTTGGTGCATTTTTATATTTCCATATTTCTGTCTTTGTACAACGTGTTCCCTTTGAATAATAACATCATATGTTGGGACGTGTCTCCCAGGGCTTGGCCCTTTTGAAACAACATTTTGCTGATTGTTGTTTCTGGCTGTGCCGTTCCCGTCTTCAAAGCCTTTTGCGCCGACTCTGCTTAAGTAAATCATGCCACTAAAACTGACAGTCTCGAGCACAGGACTGGTGTAAACAGCAGTGTTCTGGTTAGGCGGATGCCACGTGAAAACAACACAACCAAACAGGCACTTTTCCTTTAATCTGCCTTGTCTACTTTTCTTTTAGAAGGTCCTCTAGGGTTCAAATATTTTTACCCTGCATTGGATATTTTTTTTCGTGTACATTTTCCTCTTCTGCTATTTTAATAGTAACCATTTCATTAGGATCTCCAATTACTTTTTGATTATTTTTGTGTTGAATTCTAATATTGTGGTATGAGTGTCACGCTTTGGAAATATAGAAATCATTTCTCAGAATACCACCATACCCCTTAATGTTAATCACACTTTTTATAAACATTTGTTCAATCTCCAGCTCCTTAACCCTTATATTGTGTTCGGGTCAAAACTCAAACATTTTCAAGCGAGAAAATTGGTTATTTTTGCCCTGAACACATTAAAAAATCTAGGATCTTGCTAGATTGTAAGGATGTGAGGAAAAATTGATTTGGAAAATTATTGCAATATTTCATGTAGTAATATTTGTACTGATTTAAAATGCTGACAAGATGTTATTTAATTAATGATTTATGACTCTCATTTTTTTTTGTCTTGACTCTAAATCAGACTGCAAAAGGTAGATGTTTTTTTTTTTTTTAACCTTTGGTTATGATACATAGCAGACAGAGACAACAGCTCCTGTTAAGATCATGGTCACATCAGCCCGTCAGATCCAGGTATGTCACCAGACCCGCTTTCCTTTGCTCAGACATGAAGTAATTCAGAAGCTCTACTAAGGAAATCCTGCTGATCTGCATGCCTTCTTCAATTTGCATCAGTTGACAAAAAAAAAAAAAAAAGGGGCTCGCAAAATTTTCCCACAATTAGCACTGAAGAAAAATGTAATTGTCTCCTTGCTGCATCAGCTGAGCTTGTACTATGTTCAGGTCTAAAGAACACAGAAGAAAAATAATGTTCTAATTGTTGGAGACAAATATGACAGAAAAGCAAAGAATTTCTGCTGTACTTCCAATTATTATCCTGCAGCAAAACCAAACACTTTCAGACAAACAACTTCACGTCCACTGGCTGAAAAAAGCCCAAATCATCGCCTCCCCACGGCCATTCTTGACAATGAGCTTGAGGTTTTCTGCTGCAGTGCAGACTTGGTTGTTTTTTTCATACGGGGTGAGTCTTGTGGTTTGTCCAAATGCAGTTTTTCCTGCCTCAGTTGAGCTTCTATATTCCCTTTTTTTTAAACAAGGGACTTTCTCCTGGCAACTTTTCCAAACAAACCGCACTTGTTCAGTGTTCTTTTACAGTGCTGTCATGAATTTTAACCTGAGATGCAGCTCTTGAGGTTTTTGTACTTCTCTGAGCCTTGCACACTCTGACTTTGAGGTAAATTTGATGGGACATTTACTGCTAGGAAGAGTGGCAACTGCCTTGAATGCACCTATAAATAATCTTCCCCGCTGTAGAATATTGAAAGTCAGATGGTTTGACAGATTTTGGTTCCAGAGTGGTTGTGTGTGCATTGTCCACTTCACAGATGCTTTAAACGTTTTAAATGTCCTGCATCACTTGTGTTTTTGGGAAGGCATAAAATCCAAAAATGCATGCATCATAAATTCTGTAATGTTTCACTTTATCGTCAAACATCTTAGTTTTAATTTTTAAGAAGTCGAATGCATATATAGAAATACATCCTGCTCTTTACTTCCTTTAAAATCCTTGATTTTTTTAATTCATAAATGACATGTTTTCTGTTTTTTCTGACCAAGAAAAAAAGCTCAGAAAAAGAGAACACAGTTATCAAAATAAATGTAAAAGGTGACAAAAGAATTATAAATAAAATAATATATAATAGCTACTACCAGCAGTGATGGATTTAATTCAGAAGGTTTTGCAAGAAACCAAAACAAGAAATCATTCAAAACTGCTATGAGTTGTTTTCTTGTTTTCTTTGAGGACATTGATGTTTCATTCCTGCTGGAATTTTAAATCTTTGTTTCTTTCATGTCTTCCTTGCATGCTAGAATTCAAAATTACTGTCAGTCTCACATGAATACAAGGGAGTTTGACTCTATTTCCCTGCAGGGTCACCTTCCATGCTGCTGTGCCACAAACGGCAGTCATGACGTGCAGGCAGCACCAGGAAAACCTCTGTTTTTCTTGATTTCTAAAGGAATTTTCCATCTATAAGAATTCATTACTTGCACAAAGATCCATCTATAGTTGCAACAAATTTGAAAATCTGTTGCTTTTTTTGGCACCAAAATTATCATCAATTTTGAACTTGATTTAACTAAAGAATATTTTAATTTAGGTGTAGAGAGTGTTGACAAAGCAGATGTGTTAATTAACACAAATGTATGTTTCAGAACTTGTATTCACAAATCAAACCACTATAAATCTTTTTATAACTTATAACAATATTATTAGTGGCAGGGCTTTGTTTTC
>NC_050512.1:11948661-12006091 GCF_002922805.2 Oryzias melastigma
ATTTTATCAGATCAGAGCTTTATTTTTATTTATTATCTATGCCACTCTGTAATATTTAACTCTAGGCAAACATTGCAATGAACAGTAAATATAGATACAAGAAACCCCCAACATTTTCATTAATAATGTAAAACAGCTGCTGTATAATTAAAGCTGCTCATCCCTGAAAAACAGTTGTTCACTGCTGTGTGTGTCTGCTTGATTTAACCACATCCAAAGTGCAAAATATTATTTCACTTTTCCATTTTGAAATATGCCATTTTTGATCAAACTAAATAAAGATTAGTTTGTGATATAAATGCATTTCACACTTGGATGTGAAAAAGGCAGTAAAGTGAGCACAAAAAAGCATTGCATTTGAATATTTATTACATTACAATTTAGATTGTTTTGTGATAATTATATATTTATATTCCCAAAGTTTATATAGAACCTTGAGTGCAACGTTGGGGAAAAATATGTTTAATACTGCCTTTAAACGATACCTGAGGTGGCTACAAATAATAAAAAACAAGGTTTTATATACGGTAAAGAAAAAATAGTAAGAGCAATGCTGACTAAGTGCCACTGTGCAATGTGGCTTTTTTAAATACAGTCCTCTGGCAAATATATGGATTCATCACTCCTGCAGGACTTTCTTTCAGCTGTTTATTTTAGTCATAAAAGACAAATCACACGTATGATGCTTAATATTTAAAGTGTTAAAGTCCCACTCTGATCATTTTTTGATCTATTTTCAAAGCATTCCCAGTGGTCTTTTAATTATGATTATGACATTTTTAAGCAAATCAAAATAATTAAAAAAAGTTGTTTCCTAGGACTTACAGTTGTTTCTGCAGAGCTGCAGTTGTTAATTAAAAATTCACCTCTGAGTTTAGGCCTTTGGCACGGAATAAGCACACCCCACTTCCCATCATCCCTTTGTTTACACTCACTTCCGCTATCTTACAGCCCCTTACATACTCAACCTAACATTACTGGTTCAACAAAAATGGCGAGTAATATTGGGGCCATGCTGCTGTAGATGCTAGCCAAGACATGTGACGAAGGGGAGTCCTGAACCATATGCGACGACTGGGGAATGAAAATGTACTGGCCCCACAGTAACTGGAACAGCCTCCGGTGACCCCGCATCTTTACTTTGACTTGACATTGAGACTTGACGCCTCCACTACCCGGATGCATACGGTATGAATGCACCTTAACCTTGTATAGGTTCATGCTCAGAACCGATCTGTGTCCGGTACCACGTCCAGTACCAGTCCAAGTCCGGAACTCCGGAACTGTGTCTGATACTCCATCTGATACCATGTCCGATACAGTTGTACCGCGTCTGATACGTGTCAGGCACCGGGTTAGGTTAGGGTACCAGTGCAGTCTTCCTCCAGTACCGGTTTGCGGCCCGGTGGTTGGGAAGCCCTGATTTAATTGTAAAAGCCAAAATGACAGATTGGGGACACCCAAAATGTCAATTTTTGATACAGATGGGTCCTCAACCATACATCAACATGTGACGACTTGGATATTATGATGTGTTAGCTTAGCGAGACCCTGGTTGGCAACGTTTGCTTGCTCTGCCAGACCCCGGGCAGCGGAGGTTGCTAAGTTGTCCACCGGGTGGCTGGCTACCATAGTGGGCTGATCGCTCCTGCTCCATGGGCTCTGTGACAGACTGGCGTCTATCCCACCTTCGCCCAACCTGGCCAACATGTACACGGATCTAGTAGATGCTTGTAGATTGGGGCAGAACAGGGAGTTTGTGGGCAGCGCAGCATATTTTCTACGATACAAATAAGGACTTTTTGCAACAGCATTTTTTTCTGCTCCTAATTCACAATTATTTGGTTAAAGAAATACTCAGAATTGCAATTTTAAGCATAAATGTCTTTATATATGTCCTCCATCATTAGAAAAATGCCACAAAATCATGTTTGAAAAACACACTTTTTAATATAATGGGTTTTCAAGTAAATATTCAAGATTTATTAAAAGTGGTCATGTGTTTATAATAACACTATTATTTTATTTAGAAGTTCTTGTGTTCAATTGTCAAACAAATGTTTAGAATTAAAGCATGCAGGAGTCTGACAGCGCAGTTCAAAGCGGCTGCTGGTAGACTAGTAAGGCTGACTGACAGCAAGTCCTTCACCAGGAGAGCTGACAGGTAAAACAAATTAATGGATTCTAAAACTCCCTCGAAAGACTAATTAAAAACATGTGTTTGTTCCAAAGACAGGCTAGACTGAAGTGTACAGCAGACAAATGGAAAAGTTGTTAAAGAAAATGTGAGGAGGTAAAGCTGTGGCAGCCCATCAATAAAAGTGTGCTTACCCCCAGTTTGTGGAGGAGTTGCAAATTATGGGAAAAAAAAGTGTTGCCACGTGTAAAACGGCAACACAGTGACAAGCCTGGGAGCTATGAGAACATAAAGGAACAGCATTAAACAGTGTTCTACAGGCTGCAGTGGACCATAGCTTCCCATGAGCATGACCTTTTCAGATAATTATGGTAGTTTATTATTTTTGACTGGATGTCGGCACACTGCTGCTGCTGATCGTCCAGGAGTCCTGCAATCGGGTAAAATCAATCAGTCTCGTCTCATTTTGTCAGCGAGGAGCTGACAGTTTCAGAGCTTCCTTGAGAGGTGGTTGGAATAATAATATTTTTTGTCTTTTGTCTGGAAATGTTGCTGTTACACTCAGAAGCCAGATGTTGAAAGATGCAATCATCGATTTCCTCTGTAGATCCACTTGTGTTGATTCTAAATTGCCTCACCTATGAGTAAATCACATAAAATGCCGGGTTGTTGATTGCAACAGTGAACAGCGGAGCTTAATTCCCTAATTAGTCTAATCCCCAGTTGCATAAACAGTGGATGCATGTTAAATCCAAAGCACACACTCTTTTTTTTCCCCCAAACACACATAAATTTGTGTGGAGGAGTGTGCAGTTAAAAGTCTATTTAGACTCTGTCCTATAGGGTCAAATGAAAATAGCAGTAATGTATTAAATAAAAAAAATTAGGATCATAGCTAACATTTTGGTTTCAGCATTGATGCTTTCAGAACTGTACTGATATTGCAAGGATGAGAAACTGCAGAAATCTTTTTCAGACCAATTTGTTACCAGCAATGCAAGCTGAGGTGTGGGTGTTAGCTCTCTGTCATCTGTTGTGCTAAACTCAAAGTCCTGCTTTATTCCCTCATTGTACACACGGAAGAGTCAAATCTCCACAAAATGTCGTTTTTTTTATTTATTTTGAAGCCATTTAAAGAGAATCTGGACTGATCTTTTCCGTGGATTTTGAAATGTTTCTCAGAAAAAAAGATTAGCTGAGGAAAACAGAAAACTTTGCTCTCACAAAAGCAGATGACAGTTGATTTTGTCAATGACTAAAGGCTGTTGAGATATCTGAGAGCTGCTGTCATTCTCTCCCACATGGTGCCGTACACATGGAGGTCTTTCTTCCCCTCGCAAGCATCAATACTGAATTTTTATCTCCTGATAGAAGTGCTTTGGCTCTTGATTTGTAAACTCTACTTTTACAAGAAGGATATTTTCTCAATTGAGGCAGAGATATATTGGGAAGTTACTCAATGATCCTTTTATTTCATAACCTTAGGATCAAAATTGCTCTCAAATTTGAGTCTGACTTTTTTATTGACATTTTCTGTGAAGTCCTAGTTTTACAATGGCCTCACTGGGGATATTTTAGAAACTGTCAGGCTGCTTTATCCAAACCGACTGGACTGGACCCCTCCCACTTTGCATTCCAAATAGGCTCCAAGAGCCAAAATTCTAAATGCTTTAATGGAGAAATAAAGTAGTAGTAATAGTAGTAGTTGAAGATCACTCTTGATCTACTACCCTTATTTTAACATGTGGTTGCTAATCCTACTTTTTTAAAATATTTTTGCCTGTGATGCCCACTGCCCCCCACTTTGAACGCTCACAATGTTTGATTGACAGATTGTCCCAAGTCCGCTTTGAGGAGTATGGGGAGTGGCCCTCCAATGAGTTCACTCCTGATTGTAGTTCCCATAGAAAAGTTGACTCAGACCGGCATGGACCAATCAGTGCTTACTGTCGTCGTCTGGCTCCCAAATGGTGGCGTCCATACTGCAGAAAAATGGCGAGTGAATTAGTTTCTTTTTGGTGGAGGTGGGAGTAAGGCATTTTCTATTGGAGATATCTCACTCATTCAGTCCAGTTCTCTCATAGTCAATGGATCCAACCAGCTACTGTAGAGTGAAGGTGGGGTACAGCCTGAACAGTTCGTGAGACTGTTACAGGGTGTCTTTGTTAGGGAATAACCAGGGTTTGGTTACAACATAAAACTTCTAAGATGGCAACAACCTTAAACACGTGTATCCATCAATATACACAATCATATACTGTCTGGGAATGACATGTGGATTCAAGTGCATAGAAAGAAGTTAAAAAGCACAAAAATATACAATATAGAATATTTAAAGCTGTTGGATCAACGTTGTAGCTGGAAAGTGTGAGAAAAGTCTATATTTCAATACAATAAAAAACAATTTTGGAACAGCAAGCTCATCATTTGAAGGGAATACCAGAGTATTGACTGGCTCACTATCGGAAACAAAGGTGGCAACTTTCAAGTTCTACTAGATACTTTTGCTTGAGTCATCCAGGTACTCTCACTCAAAATAATTGGGCAAAGGAACAAAGAAATTCACACCCTAGAGTGAAAAAGTCTCTGTGGAGTCTGTGTAGACGCAGCACAGGTTTTAACTTTTCGAGTGTTTGATGAAACAATTACAGCAACTGACCTTAAATGGAATCAGTCACAGTCAGGATACTGTTGGACCAAGTTACAGGGCTTCAGGGATTTGTGGCTAACGGTACTCCACTGTCTCACATCAGTCATTAGAAGAACACTGTGAGAGAACTTTAGAAATGAACTTTAGAAAAATCTTTTTTAAAAATCTTAGAAAATCTAAATCAGTTTTTTATGTAAAAAATATGTTAATGTTTCATTTCATAGTTGTTTATACAAGATGCATACATTTCATTTTAGAAAATGCAGTTTGTTATAAAGAAAAACTTCACTGTACTAAAGTCTAAAACATCCCTTAAATTTATTTTATTTTACATAAGCAACTTTGAGGTGCTCCAAATCAATTTCTAAATGAACAATTTCTGACATTGCTTTATTTAAAAAAGTAAGTTTTACACAATAGGAATATTCTTCAAGTTATGCAAAACTGCCAGTTGCTTTCCCTGTGTGAAGCCATCAAAGCTTTGATATGGGAAATTTTGTGAAGCCATTGCATAAGATATTATTTTAATTTTTCAAGCCCCTCACGGAGGAAGTCTACCTTATACTTTAGGACAAAATTTCAAGTTAGCTATAAAAAAAAAAGATAATTTATGTATCAAGTTAGCAGAGAAATAAAAAGAGAGAATAGGGCTGCTTAGCATCTCAGCAAAAAATACAAGAATTGGATCCTGGACACATTCCCAACCCTACAGTAAGGCAGCAAGACACAAAATGATTGTTTGATTGTCTTCAGTCTAAAGTAAAGGCAATACAGTATATCACCTTGCTGCACTTTTTACTAAAACTTCTGAGCATCTTGAAAAATTCAGGATATTGAACTGGACCCAAAGGCAAAAGACTAGATGCATCACAGAAACTAGCAGATTTATCAGTAAAGCTAAACCAAAATCTCAAATCTAAAACCTGATTTTTGACATGGCTAGTATGAACAAAACACAACAAAAGAAACCAAAGTGATGTGATGGGTGTGGCGATGAGCATCTGAAACCGTGTAGTTCAATATAATGAAAGGTTAATAAAGCAAAGTAGAAAACAACGTTGGTGTTTAATATCTTAAAACCTGGTCTGACCATAAAGGAACAGCATTGTACAGCATCCTTCACATCTAAAAAGCCAACTATTATAATATGATCTTTAGATGCCCCTTTAAAAAACATTACTTTTAGTATATTTTAAAACAAAAAGTGTTAGAAAATAACAATTTTATAATTTTTTTTTTTTTTTTTAATTAGCCTCAGTCTTTGTCATTCATACAAAGAAACAGTTTTAACTATGATGTAACAGAAAGAGTTGTTAAAAACACACTAAAATAAATATTTTCCAAACTGGTGAATTGCATCATATAATGAAAGAAAGGAAAACAATAAGCCAAGACAGAGTAAAAAAGTGGACTTTCAGGTTTTAAAGAAAGTAAATGTTTGCAATTGATCAATATTCCCATTGTGGGATCAGTAAATTTTAATTGTTTACCAGATTGAAGATGACCAAATTTCCACACTATAACGTGTAGCAATGTCAGACTGTTTTTTTTTTTTTAAGTGGGAGTTAGCATAGTCATAGTAGCATTTGTTTTAACAGTAGCTGTCTGTTTTTTGTGTGGGAACCAAGGCTGGGAGTTACAGGTATTGTATTTATGCTAATGTGGCTAACATGTAGCATATTCACAAGTTCTAGAACTACTGTGAACGCAATTACTAAAGTCTGTTTGACTGACTGACAGATTAAATCGCATTCTTTTGTCTCTCTTAATACGCCTTATAGTTTGGTACACCGTATACAAGACAAGAGTTTGAAAATAGGCCACCTTATAATAGTACAGAAAAAAGAAAAAAAGCTGCAATTCATTTATTGAATATTAAATATTCATGGCCAAAAATAAATAGTCATTAAATATTAAAGGCTTTATATTTTCTTACTCACCATTTGACCCTAATCTCAGCTGTCAAGGTTACGATAAAAGCTGTGATCAGTGAGTACAAGCACCTTATTGATTTTATTGATTGGATAAAAAGAATCAACTCCAAATAAAAGCAAATGGTCATAAAAAAGCTGTTGTTACAAAAGCATGAATATGTCAAGATGTAGGTCACTTAACATTAAAGGAATTAATTGATACATTAGTCCGTGTATACATCTGTACATAAAGTCCTGTTTCTCACTCGAAGTTAGTGCACAGACAGGCGGCCATATGGATGCGGAGCTGCAGTGCTCGCCTTCAGGCATCCACCATCCATGAGCTTCCTGTGCTCTGTTGGGACAGAGGCACGGAGAGAAATGTGGGAGAAGGAAACAGACAAAAGAAAGGTGGGGAAAAAGGGGATATTTGAGTGAAGCTTGTGTCAGGGGCGCACCGTGTTGGTGTCAGTTCCACTCCTCTTCCTCCATGTTAATAAGTTTCTCTTTCCCACCAAGGGAAAACACGCCAACTGGTCTTGACACGGAGAGACAGAGCCACGGATCAGGAAAAATGCAGCAATAATAGCATTATGGGAGGTGGAAAAACAAAAGCACATTAATAAAAGTGTTACCATAAAACAGCAGGCAACTCTGAGGGCCAATTATGTGCCTTGGAGAGCCAGGTTCTATATGTGCAGCCCCCCCCCACATGACATTTATGGTGCTTGCAGCCCAAAGTACAGTGAGAATGGCAATGGCACGTCATTGATTCTGTGCAATGTAGGCAGCACATCTCAAAACTGTACTGTCAGAGTACCTGTTCAGGAGCACAGAGTCCCATAAGGGTTTTTTTATGCAAGATGGGAGTTTGGCATTTGGGTTCGCAATCTGTTATTGATTATCCACTTTAAGGCCTAATGAAGGCTTGGTGAAATCATTTACATTTACAGTAACAAAAAAATACAAATTAGAACTGGTGTTTATTTATTAATGTTTTTTCTAGCTATAGCTGCAATTTATCTTCTGATCTTTTAACCAGAAAATAGGCAATGACCACAACAGATGTCTTTATGAATGCTTTAACACCTCGCCAAAGGCTGCATGCAGGTACGCTTCTCCTTTAAGAATCACATTGATCATTGTGTGTGATTTCCACCTACATTCTGACTCGCTGACAGTTTTCCGATACAAAGTGTCACCGGACACCGCTACGTCGGGCTTCTGAAATTGAAGGGCTTTTAAAATCAAAGTTTGCTGGTAATATGTTTTGCTGGCACCACATGGTGTCTTAAAGTACTAAAGATGACAAACCTGAGATCTGTATTTGCTGTTCCATATTTAGGAGAACATGGGAAACTGAAGCTAATTTTATAAAGTTATCAAGAGTTGGTTAATGGACTCCCTTCAAAGACGATGACATATTCTTCGTTTTGGGAATGGCTTTAATGTTTGATGCATCAATTATGTTTTATTGGATGCAGTGGCAGACGTAGCAGGTTGGGGGCCCCAGGCAAACGATAAGGTGGGGCCCTCTGCAGCATGTGCTTTTTTAAATTTATTTATTTTTTTAAATCCTTACCTAAGGGGAAACGTTGACTGGTCCACTTTTAAGCAGCATTCATGTAAAAAATCCAAATATTTTGATGAGCAACTTAGAGCTGAAGTTTCACCCATATGTTAAAAAAATGTATTTTATAAATATCATTTTTAATTGGAAAAAATATAAAACTTATCAAATGTGTTATATTGTTAAGCACTCAATAATATACAAAAATGTTCACATCATCATTCTGATGCTATTTCTGATTTTTTTTTTTGTGTGTTTTTTTGTGACAAAGTCAAACAATGATGGGCATAAAACATATTTTAGACCGTTTTTTTAAGTGTTCAGAACGTTGGGGGCCCCAGGTGATTGCTTACCTTTGCCTAATGGTAAGTGGACCCTTGATTTGATGACCATTGATCAATAAACTAAACTATGAAAAAGCAGGTATAGAAAATGGCTACTTCAATGACTGACCATTAGTTTCAATATTTACATAAAAACTGTTATATAATGTATGTATTTAAATTAAAGTCTTGTTATTTTCCTTTTTTACTTGTCTTATCCAGTAGCAAAGCAATGAGAGCTGAAGGCTTCTTGTGTTGGACATATTTTTCTGTTAGATTGGGGAGATAAGAATCTACCGACTATACTTGTATAAACCCCTTTTCTATGTAAAGATACTTTTTTTTTAACTAATAATATTTGCATAAAAATATTTTAGACTGAACAGAAAAAGTACAAAAAATGTTGAAGAAATTAGAGGATGATTACAAAGTAGGAAGGAGTAGAATTACACAAAAAGACAAAAAGATGATCCAAGTTAATCATCATTAATCATTATATAAAAAAGGAAAATAAAGTTTTATTTTCATATGATTGCAAAATTCAGATGAATTGTTTTAAAAATGATTAAACTTCATATGATCTTGTTGAGTCATTGAAGGTATTAGGTAATAAATGTTAAATTGTATATCACTTTAATCATATTCAGCAAAAATAAACCAAGTAGAAACAAACATTGAATTGCTATAAATGCATAAAGGGACAAAGTCTAGAATGAAGCTAATAACAAGACAGCTAGCAAACAGCTGCCTTACCTCCTGATCTGCAGTCACCTCAGTAATTTGGGTTTTGTATATCAAAGCAAAAGCTATTTTTATGCCACCCATTTAGGGAAATGTGTTAAAGAAAGATCAAGACTTTGTTTAGAGCTCTCTTTAGCAGCACTGACGTGAAAAAAGTCCAGTTTTGGCTGCTCCTCTAATTGCACAGGGAGTTGTCCTCCTCATCAGCTTGTGACCTGTGCAGCTGAGCTTTTTACTTCTGAGCGAGAAGCAGCTGGAAGGAGAGTTTAAGGTTTCCTTTCAGAGATTCTGTTTTTCTTTTGACAAAGGCATCCGCCTTTCCTCAGATAAGAGGTGAAGCATCTGTATCAGGTGGAGGAGCTGAAACACCTTTGGGCCGCTGTCACTTAAGGGTTTAAGGGGGGCAGGGAGGTCGACAAACCTGCTGTTTCTCTACAATGCAGGTGAAATACCAGATTAAGGTGAAACATACAGAGATCATTTATATGGGAGGGTTTGAGTTTTTGGGTCAATATTCTGTGTAGCCGCTTTTCGGGAGCAGAGGATCCCAGAAGTAGTCCCAGAAATAAAACCATGCACACTCTTCAGCCTTTTTACAAAGGTTTTGCCTTAGGCAAAAAAAAAAAAAAAAAAAAGACAGTTTACTTGTCCAGGGTGGATGTGTTCCCTGTCACCTCCAACTGCAAGTGTCACCTCGGAAGAAACAGCACATTAGGCAAAGGAAAGCAGATTATATTCCATTATGCCTTGGCACTGTCACTGTCTCCTTGTAATGGGGTAGAAGAATTTACTGGTAAGGATTTTTTCCTCCATTATCCCGCTTTTATAGACCAACATTTAGGAAAGATAGCAGCTTTCATAAGTATAAAGTGCATAACTTCTGCATTAATAGACAGAACCTTTTATTGCTCAATCTCAATATGACGTTATAATCTATACTTAATGACTGTTAAAAAAAAGGTTGAATTTAATATTTAACTGAACCGTGCTCTGTGTAAGAAGTTCAATGTGGACAGATAGACGGACGGAGAAAGATCTGTCTAGAAAAGTAATTTATGGTTTGCCTCTTTACAAGTGCACTGTAAACAGCAATGTGAATTAACATTGTACAAGAGCAGTGTAAAAGGTATTACAACGTAGCATTGGAAACTAGCGTTTTGAATGAATACTGTAAAAGAATACAGTGTTTCCTCGTTTATCGTGGGAGTTATGTTCTTAGAAATAACTGAATGAATCCATGAAGTAGAATTACAGATGTTCTAATGCTGAAAAACACCTCACTACATACTTTATACACTTTTCTCAGACAGACGTGAACATTTTCACTTTTCTCTCTTGTTTAAACCTCTACAGAAAATCATTTTTTAAAATATTTTTATATTTTAAAAAATCATATAATCTTACCTTTACAGAAATTGAAAATGTCAAACATGTTGAGCTAACTTGAAGAAGGATTTATTATTTATTGTCTTATTACATTATACTAGGCTTAGTATGGGCTAGCTGAAAGATTTTTTTATTTTTGCCTGTTTATTATCAAATGAAAAAAATGTAATTTTTTTTCGGATTTTTTGTTTTGTTGTTGCTGTTGTTTGGTATTACACAAAGCTTGTTAATCTTCTAATCTTGGCATTCCTTGAAAGAATACTGTACCAAATTCAAGAACAGTGATATTTCAACTATTCTAAATTTCTATGTAAAGATTTTTTTAAAGTTAAATAATGACAATGGAGAGTTTTAATATTAATATAGATGTTGAAACAGTCAAATTCACTTTTACATTAAACTCAATTGGCTTTTCTGAAGTTGTGCACAGACCTGTTCACATACTCCACTGTTCGCTTGATCTTCCCCTAACTTAGGGTTTGGGAATTGAACAGTTATTTGTGTTTCATCATAACCCTACCTCATCCTTTTATTTTTAATCATCTTCAAAATTACTTTCGTTGACTACCCATCACCTGACAGGAAAACTTGATATATTTAATCTATTTTAAAAAACACACAGTGACTAAATTCAAAGAAGAAGTGGTTTTAATGGCCTCTTTCCACCTACCTCCCCGTATGATGGAGGAGAACTTATTAGCCTTTACTCCAGCACTGGTTAATTATGTGCTGGATAGTTTTACAACATCAATGCATTCAAATGAGATAATGTTGCTTAAGGAAAAAGTAATAAAACACATACTGGCCCCCTCAATCCAACTCTTAGTTGAGAACATTAAAACAGGACTTAATAAGACTGGAGACTTGTTTGATCTATAAAGTGAAACATTTTAAGTAATTTAGAAAGATGGTTTATTGACTTAGAAAACGAGTTTTTGTCATGAATTGAAGCATAAAAAAACAACCTTAGTTGTCTTTCTGTACTGTCTGACTCATAATTTGGTCATATATCCCTTTAAATCTTAAAAAAAAAAAACCTTCTGAATTTTTTTCACGAATAAAAGACAATTTTTAAGATAAAAAAAAACAGAGCAGCGAAACACTGAACATTTATCAATAACTTCAATGATCGTTAAACTAGATTTTCTTTTAAGTCACTTCTTTTTCTCTCAAATTCTCTGCACTATCATTAATTTCTTCCTAACCACTTGGATCCAATTCCTACTTGGTTGTTTAAAAATGTTTCCCTTGTATTTCTACATTAAATCAGACGACTGTTTTCTTATTAACAGACTATGTTCCTTGGGATTTTAAGGTTTCTGCGATTAACTTAAAAATGAACTTACCTAAAAGGTCTACTCTTTATCCACAGGTTTCAGCTTATTACAGCGCTACATTTAATCTTACCTTTACAGTAATGAATGCCTTCCAGAACAGATGATCTGCATAACTAACACCGCTCTGAATGCTTGTGTGCCTTACATCCCATAACAAACTGTACATTGGCTGCGAGGAAATTCAATTTTATGTTGAAAAAATTGCATTATTTCCCCTCCTTCCAAGATTTTTCTTAATTTTTTATGCTTTTTTGCAACAGCGTGGTTATATGATTTTCCATAGATTTTTTTTGATAAATCCACTTTGCAAATGCCTTACATAACGAACCCTCCACTGGAACACATTGTGTTTGTTATGTGAGGCACTGCTGTGTTTGCAAAGTGTAAAATCAACTCTTTAATAATTTAAATAGAAGTAATCTCTTTAAGCTTAATCAAGATTGAATGCATATAGAAAGATTTCCTCACTGCTGAAGACCTTGACCTTGTGTTTGCTTAAACCTCAGTGCAGCATTTGACACAACAGACCATAACCTTTTACTGCAGACTAAAACATATCATTGATTTAAGCTGATTTAAGTCACATACATTAGATAGATTTCAGTTTGTCCTCCTAAATAATTCCTCACACAGTGGAAATAGTCATGGTGTCCCACATGGCTCTGTTCTTGGACCTATTCTGTTCAGCTTCTAGATATCATTACAAACATATCCTGTGTGTAATGATAATCGGCCATCGTTATCTGTTAAACCTAGTGTCAAAGTTTAAAGGACTTTTAGATTTTGTAAACTTTGCATTTTCTTTTACTAAACTCAAATTAAATAGGTTGTTGTTAAAGCTGGTCTCTTCACAGTTTCATTTGGGAACTATAGAATTACACCAGATGACATTACCAGACCAACTTTGACCAACATTTTTGTTAAAGATTTTGTTCATATACTTCACATAAATCACATTTCTAGAATGCTCTCCTTTCATCTCTGTAATATATATATATATTAAATAAACATCCTGTCTTAGAATGAACTATAGAAATGTGTTCAGGCATTTGCCATTTTAAGTATTGTATTTCCTTACTGTCAGGCTATTCTAAAACACTAAAAACCTTCAGCTGATGGTACATTCCACAACCAGAGTTTCAGCAAAAACTGGTAGAAGAAATCCTATTTTTCTTCTACTAAAATAAAACTTTAAACTAAAAACCTCCTTACTGATTCAAAGAACTCACAATTTCACATTTTGTTCTTAGTCTGCAGAATTACAAATCATTCCTAGATTTTCTGCAACTAGAAAGGGGGTAGATGCCTTCAGCTATTTGCCACTCTAGTTGAATCAACTCCCCGTTTCAGTTTGGGAGGCAGACACAATCTCTAGCTTAATGTTGATGCCATTGGTGGTCTTTAGCTTTGTCGTTAGAAGGTTTCTATTGCTATGGGTCTTTTGAGAAATATTTATTTGAATCAACAACAAACTATAACTACTAGCACCACCTCCTAAAAGGTACTAAAAAAGGCCATGTCTACTCCAGCAAAGTTATGATTTTAGATGTTATACAAATATCTCATTTATTTATTAAAATTCTGCTTTTTTTGACAAAAGGTGACAAACCTCAATCGAAAAGTTCTGTTTTGATGAAGCTGGGGGATCATTTTGGGATCCCTGGGCATGTCTCTTTTGTCTTCTAACTTTTGTCTTGGTTTATCATCATTGTCTGCTTCCTTTTTCCCACTACTCCAAGTAATAACTTACCTTCTCTGTTGTACAACAGTTGTTCTGAGGAATTTGAGTTTGTCCTCTTGCAATATGTGCTCTTGCCGTTGCATTTACTAACATATCTCCTTTGTCTTACACCAGATGTTTGGTGACTCTGTGCTCTTCTGCTTCCTGAGGCCAACTGCTTCAATGGTTAAATTATGATTTTTTTCTGTAGCAGATGCTCCAGGGATTTTGTTTGCTCATCTTCACCACTCATTGTCTTACCACAGATGTTCCAGTGTTTTTCATTTTGTCCATCTCTTTCCAGTGCTCTCAGTATAGTCCCAGCAGGTTAGGAAAGATTTGTTCTTTTTACTCATTGGTTGTACAAAGCTGCATATACTTGGTGACATATAACTCATTGGTATACAGTTAAAATAATCGTTTTTTATTTGAATAATATTGGCTGACTAAGAATTACAGCATTCCCTCAGTATATCACGCTTCACTTTTTTCACTAAATTTTCTGCACAGTTTTGCATGTTTTTGTTTTTAATAACACATTGTGTTGGGCGTCCTAAGTGGCTGAAGACCTAGTCCATCAATCTGGTCCAGGATGTGTCTCCTGTATAAAATGTGTTCAGTTTGCCAGAGTTATATACTTTTTAGATCGTGAGCAGATCTTCGTTGTCATTCTACAAAACTGGACTTATTTTTCTATAAAGGTTTGAAATTCTCTTAAACAAGAGAGATAAGTGTGAAAATGTGTGTCTGTGAAAATTGTATAGAGTGTAGTGAGGCTGCCTTTAAACATCTGTAACTCTACTGCACGCATTTTACCCACTGCATTTTTTTAGAATGTAACTCCAGCATTAAATGAGGGAACACTGTATAACGTCATTATATTGTAACTCATCATAATAAAGTTCTGTAGGCAGTTTTGTTCTTTTTATTTTGCACTTTGAAATCTCAGTTGTGAAGTGATGGTTCATGAATAAACTTAATTGAACCAAACTAAATCTAACAAGAACTTAAAGGAGCAGATGAGTACCATAAACCATGATTTAAAAGTAGAACTATGAACAATCACGGCATGCCAAATGAACCTTGAAAGTGAAGACTGTACTGCAAATGAGTACGCTACTGTAACTATGCTGGTAACTAGTACTGTGCTTACAAGCACTTTAAGAGAGGCCTTTAAACAAGACATTTAAAGGGCAACACAACATGAGGCCACTCTCAACCCAGATTTGTAAAATGCAAAAAAGAAAAAACAGAAAAAAGAGGGGTGGAGGTTAGATCTGTGATTGACAGTGAGATTAGCTTGAGGTAACGTGGTGACGTTGCGTCTTCAATGGAGAGTGGTACCGAGTAAAAGGATGTCAGTATCTTTACAGAACTTTCTGTGGAGGTTGAGGATTTTTCTCTTCCACCTTCTCCTGATGCAGTTGCTCATGGTCCAGATGGAAGTCTCAATAAAAAATGTCTCAATAAAATCACGCTAGCATCATAAGCTAGTAAAGGCTAACGTATAACACAAACACAAGGCCTGCCCTGGGCTGACCATGGGCTGCACTCCCCACAACCACCACCCCCAAAACCACCACCTACACACACACATGCACCCACACGGACACCCCTACACACAAAAAACAAACACTGTAGCTGCCTGGAAAATGTTAAAATATGTATTTATTTGATTTTAATTCTCATAAATTAAACAATAATCCCTTATTTTCAGCACAATAATACTTTTCCCTTGCTGGGACACAAACCCCTAACCTTTGCAATAGAAGGCAGCTGCACTAACCACTGCACTAACATTTGGTATGTCTCTCCACATGGTAGATGTTTTGACAGTCATCTACAGCTTTTAAGCTTTAAAGGTTTAAAGATTTCAGTCTGGTTTTTTTTTCTCCTCTTCCTTTTTTTTGACCTCACAGCTGTCCCTGAGGGCTTGTTTTGCTACTTTTTCATCCTTAAAGTTTAAGAGAAGCACTAACAGATACCCCCTTCACACACACACGCACACCTAGCTTTGACAGGGGCTGCGTCAGGCAAGGAGGGGTGCAGCACCAGGCAAAATTATTAATTATGTCAAACATTTTTGTTATTTAATTATAGTTTTAATGATTACCTTCTTTAACATTTTTACACAAAAATAAACAAAAAAATCCTTGCAAGTTGGCGTCCCCTACAGCAGATGGTGCCCTAGGCACCCGCCTAGGTCGCCTATGCCTTGGGCCAGCCTGCGCAAACGATCCCGGTTCAAACATTCGCTACAAATCCATCACTAGGAAGTTTGCTAGATTCAATTTCAATTGCACTCAGCCACTGTTGCCTAATTTCCAAGTCCACTGGCAAGTTGTACAAGCCAGTAGACTTTTGGCGACTGAAGGCCAAACACCTACGAGCCAAGCTAAAGCTAACACGATAACAACTGACCGTTACAGAATCAAAGATAGGCTGGGCTTTTATTCTGCAGTTCCAGATCACAATGATGTGAAACCTCTAAAATGACGTGGGACTTACACCAGTTGACCAATCACAAAATTCAACTGTAACACCTCGTTTCAACCTGTAGGGGGCAGCACATCGGCGGTTTTAGACTATAATTCCAGGAATTAAACAAGTTTATTTTAAATTGTTGCCCTGCGACAGACTAGCGACCTGTCCAGGGTATACCCTGCCTTCGTCCATAGGTAGCCGGGTTACACTCCTGTCCCCCCATGCCCCCTAAAGGGACAAGTGCTAAGAAGATGAATGAATGAATGAATTAATTAATTCATGAATGAATGAATTAATTAATTGATTTTAAATTGTCAAAATTGTGGCAAGAACCAACAGATAGCACTTTTAAAGCCCCATTTATAGAGGTCAACAACCAAAAAAGTTGATTTAGTCTTCGGTTATCATTTAAATGAGCACTGTAAGGAATACAGGAGTGTAAAAAGTACTATAATGTTCCATGAGTTAAAGAAGTACTGAACTGTTAATGAGTATTGTGCTGATAAAAATCCCATTAAAAGAGCACTGTAAAGTACTGTATTGTTGATGAGTACTTAAGTGTAAAGAGTACTTTGCTGTTAATGAATACAGTCCTCTTCAAATGAAGACTTTAAACAAGCCTTAATAAAGAGCACTGGAGAAGGAGTGAAAAATCTGGCACACCAAAGTTAAAAATCTAGAGGTGATAATTACAAGGTAGGCAGTGAGATTTATTTTTCTATTTTGGTCCAGAGGTTATGCTGGTAGTTCCCATCAGATTTTTCCAGCTAGTCAATAACTGACCCCAATGTTCTTTGAGTCATATTCCAGCATTTCTGACCTCCATAGAAAGACATGACTCATTTTTTTTAAAGGTGATTGTTCCTCAGAAAATACAGTCTACAAAAGTGTGAACATTTACTGAATCTTTAATGCTAAAATATGTTAATGAGCGGGATATAAAAATATTCTGTACATTTGTTTATGTATTTTCTGTTAATCCTGTAATCTTTTTTGCTGTGTGTTCATCCACAATTGTCCTTTCTCCACTGAAGCTGCTGCTCTTTAACTATTAAATAGTTTGTGCACACGTGGCCTCACACACACACAAACACACTCAAAACCACAAAAAACAGCAAGCTTGCATTGAGGTGACAGCAAGTGAGTGGTGGAAGGATAGATGAAGCATAGGGGAGAAAAGAGTTTTGTTGTGTTTCGGAGGTGATGCCCATTTTGGCAAGTCAAACTGCCTTCACCGCTCTGTTCTGCTCTGCTCTGCTCTGTGTGGGTTGTTGCTGTATAAATAACCCTCTCAGAGCAGATCAGAGAGAAAGGGAAAGAGAGATGATGAGGGAGGCAATAACAGCAAAGGGAAAAAAGGAAAAAAAGAGGAGGATGGAGAGGAGGGATGCAACAAAAAGGGACATGGAGAAACAGTTGATCACAGTGATATTAGATGTTGAAGAATAAAAGAAAGCAAAGAACGAGGGAAGAGATTGAGAAGACATGCGGAATGATTGAACCATACTAAGCCTTGACTGTGAAGAGATTTGAGAGGAACTGGTGTAAAAGATACATGGAGTTGCGGATGTGCAGATTGGACACTTTGGAAAAGCAGGGGTTTGTGTAATGAGATGCCTTCTCTTAAGCAATGCTTGCATGACACCATCCAAGTTATTCATGGGAGGGATGATGAATTGTTTAAAGACATTTCATCTTCTTTTCAGTGTCCAACAGCAGCCTCCAATCATTTTTCTTAAAAAATCTGAAGTTTATACTGCTTATAAAACACAACATATTTACCCTTTTAAACCACATTAGAAAAATATGGTATTATTTAGTTTATTGATAATGAAATAACCAAATAATAGAAATGGAAATACTCAAATGAACAGGGAGACGATGTTAAAAAAAAAAAAAAAAGCTTCAATTGCAACTGTGACTCAGTATCGGGGCTCTGCAAATAATCACATTTGATTTTTAATTATAATTTTGGCTTCAAAAGATATTAAAAAAAAGCAATCAGAATAAAACAATTATTGTGCTACATTTCGTTTTGTTATGACAGTTTTTAATCTGGCTCATTGATGTAGTTTCTGTCTCCTCCAATGAAACAAATTCTTTCAGTTTTATTCCCTTTTTACCGCGAGGTTAATGTGACATTGTGTTAAAACTTTTGATTTATACATTATAAAGTTTACTAGATTTTAGATATTTCCAGAATGAATCAGTATTTCCGAGTTATAAAGTCTCATGGAAAACGTTTTGATGTAGTATATATGGTACGTGCAAAGATTGACATCCATATCAATCCATCCATCCAAGGCAAAAAAGTATAAATACATTGGCTCCGGTTGAGCTATCTCCATCGTTTTCTTGTATTTCCCATGAACCATGTTTAAAGCCTAACTAGAACCAGGTACATTTCACAGGCTGGCTTAGCAAACGAGAAGCTTTGGTTCTATTCACTTCTATTCTAATCTGCCCAACTTCACAACAAATAATGACTCTGATTACTACCACTCTGGGGCCATTTTCTTTTTAATGAACTTCCTTTTATTTTACTTTTGAGAAAAAAATTGAGTGGCTTGGCCTTTTGATTGACAAAGCCCTGATGTCACTGCCACAATATAATATTTTACGACTATTGCTCGTTATGAATGAGACCAAAATGTATTCTGGTTTGAAAATGTCAATGATTTAGAAACGATATATAACAAAGCTTGATAAAGTAACATTTTCATTTTATCATAGAACTATGTTTAGACAAGTATATGTAATATTTCTGTGACAATTTGAAAGAACAAACAAAAACAACCCATTATTAACTGCACCTCAGCAGAGTACGATTATGCGTGTCGAGTAGATGAGCAATAAGGAACATAAAGGCCTTCCGGGTTGCGCTGGCTTAATGATTGCCAGAGGTGTCACGAGGCAGGCCATTGTTGATGCATCCCAGAACATTGCTCTAATCAGATATTATTGGTGTGAGGCTTCATAGCAAGACTTCAATCAACGTACTTTGAGAGAGGACTGCATCACAAAGAAGAAGTTAATGATGGCCAGCGGTGCTACAAGCCTGACACATCCCAGAAGACTGCGAGACAAATCAGCACACTGCAGATGCTTACATCATTAGTCTAGAAGGGTTTAGGTAAACTACTTTAAACACTATTGACATTTTGCTTGTTGAGTACACTGACTGGCTTTTTAGAGCTTGTTTCAGGCTTCCTTTCACTCTGTCTTGTCTAGAAATGTGGAACAAATCAAGTCAGATGTCATCTGATAGTAGCAGCCCTTGTTGAAGAAACACCACCATAATCTCAATAATGGCTTTTCTGTGTATTAGGCAGCAGATTGTCATTACAGATTAAGAAGGAAGGAGAGATTTTTGACCTCATCAACCAGCATTCATTCGTTAAAAATAGAGTTATCACTTTTTGGGGTCTATTATGAATTCTGCGGGTTCTCGTTTGAAACTTTCTCAGCAGAGCGGAATGATCGGGATGGTTTTTCATCAGGACTTTGGGCAGACATTCTTTATCCTTTCTGAATTCTCCGTGAAATTACTTATGGAGTAAGACTAATCTGGAATGAATGATGCTATAGTTTGTATGGCGTACTTCCGTTTTCCTGCAGGGACCAATTCTGTGATGTAGAAGTAAAGAAGTGCAAACTGGCGCTATAGGCGAAGGCGACTGCAGGTGCCAAGTGGAGTGTTAAGTGCGAGGCATGTGATGTGGGCCAATGGCTCCTGTTGCTGTAATGAGAACTGCTTGGTCTCAGTCTCACATGCCTGATACTAATTGCCTTAATTGAGAGGCTGACCTACATCCAAGAGAGTCTTCAGCTGATCAGCAGAACAGCTGGCGTACCTGCCAAAGCAAGGGGAAGGGAAAAGAAGGTGGAAAGGATTACACGTGACCTTTTTTTTAAAAAGAAAATTTGGCCAAAAAAATCCATGATGATAAAAAAAGATGGAGCAGAAAGACATCATGGTCGATGGTTAAGGATGACATCATGCTTTTAGAACAGAGGCCAGCCCTCAGGCCACCGCTGAATACATTTCTAACAGTCTTGTGTACTTCCCTTAGACTGAATTATTCAACACACTCCTGATGGAGAGACTGACTGCGACCGTGTGCTGGCTGCAGTTCAGTGTGTGTGTGGACTGAAGTGCGTGCATTTTTCTAGAGAGCAAGACAAATATAAGTTCCTTGCAAAAGTGTAACTTTTTTGTTGTTTTTGTGTGTGTGAGAGCTGGAGATTGAGAGAAGAATGCTGCTCGGAAACACTGAATAGGGTCTGGGTGTGTGGGTGGTCGCTTCCCTTTACATGTGCACGTCTGTCAAGCCTTGAAGGGAGTGTGTTTTTACTTATTACTCTTTCAGGACGGAAGTAGGACTCTGTCAATCCTCTTCTCTCAATCCTGAATGACTGTAGGCTGCTATTCCTCACTCTTACTGTATCTGCATGTTAAGCTGCATTTTCCTCCCCTGTGTTTTTTCTTTTTTTCTGTACGTTTGTGAGTTCTGTGCGTCTTTTCCCGGCACATTTGCATTATGTTTATGCGTGAGTGTGTGGACAGTGAGTACTGGGGTTTGATCCTGTGCTAATGATCTCCCAGTGGCTCAAACTTCTGTAAAGTGTTGCTGCGCAGAGAGGAAGAAAGAAAGAAAGAATGAAAGAAAGAAAGCGGGAGGCACACGGAGGAGGGACGGAGAGGAAGCCGTGAAACAGAGACGAAGGCCAGACTCGGTTAACATAATCATCATCATCATTGTCATGACTTGCTGTTATTTACCCCCCTTCCTCCTCCTCCTCCTCGTTCGTGCCCCCGCCTCTCCCTCTGGCTCTGCACCTATCAGGATCCACACAGTTCCCCTACTCGAGCAGGAGAAGCCGCATTGGCAAAGTCTGAAGCATCAAGCCGGCTGGTGACAGAAGGATGGAGGGAATAGACAGATGGATATAGAGAGCTGGCATGTGATGTGTGTCATCCTCGCACTCCCTTCAGCACACACATGCACTTAAGGAAACGTCAGCAGCAGACAGTCAGATATTTGAACGGAGCTTTTTCTTCTGTTTCTTCATAGCCAGCATCACATGGAGGGGTTTTCTTGCATACTGTATCTCTCTCCTTCTGTCCTTCTGTGTGTCAATCTTTCTGCCTCCCCTCCCCTCCAGTCCTCCCCGCTCTTCCTGTCAACTCACAGCTCATCGTCTTGCTTACATTGACTCTAATGCATTTTTTTTGTTTTTTTTTTTTGGCGTGCTCTTCAACTCTCACCTCTCTCCCACCCCTGCTCCCTCCTCTATCTGATAAAGATCTGTCCCACCAAAAGGAGGCCTTATAAATAAGCTCTTTTGCTCCAGTTTTTCCCCATCCAAAGTCTAATATGGCCCAAATCAAAGGGCCGGATGCAGATGTACGAATACATCCTCACAAATACAGAGTGTGGGTCTGTTTCTCTCTAGGTTTGCTACTGGCTAATAGGGTGTAGTAGGTAATGGCAGCATGGCCTATTATCTCTGCTTCATTGTCTGATAGCCACTGGCTTTAAGCATCTGCCATGTAGCTGCTCCAACTCCCTCAACGGACACCTAGCAGCTTTGCACAAACACTGATAAGCGCGCACACACATGTACAATCTCTCCAAAATATTACACAAGCTGCCAAAAGTAATTTGTGCACGTGTATGTGTGGGAGCATTGTTTATGCATTTGTGGTTATAACCGCGTCAACACTCGGCGCCTTCACGTTGAGTTTGATCTTTTCACCTTGGGGAGCACCGCCTGACTTTAATTAGGAAAGGAAATAGATTTACTTATCTGATGTTTTTGCACACCCGCGTGGCTGCACACAACACAAACACGCCAGCACTATCATCACCTATCAGGATAGAACACATCTATCAACCTTCTACAACTGTTGTAGAATGCCAGAGTGGGAAGCAAATGGATTGTGCGTTTAGGAGTGTGTGTGTGTGTGTGTGTGTGTGTGTTTGGCAGAGAGAATCCTGCTCCCATCTGTAGACAGGCCATTGATTTGCCATGGTAACAGTGGCTTGTAGCTGAACAAAAGCAATGAGAAGAAGTGGCTCAATTGGAGGGCAAAGGAGAAGGATTGGGAAATTGTGGCCTCCTGTGATGGTATGAAACTCTGGACAACAAACTCTTGATCTGGTTTGACAAAATTTTTCATAAAAAGCAAACGGTTTTGTGCTTTTAGTTTAGAAAAAAAAGGCTTACGCAGACCTGAGTAAGCCTTATTTATAATAAATGAGCAACCATTTTCTTTTTCCTCACTAGAACTAGTGGGTTAAGTTGCCACTTTTCTTTCCCCGAAAACAAACCCTATAAAAACCTTTGAAAGAATCCCTCCTGCTCCGCTCTAAAAATGCACCCTGGACATTTATTTATTTATTTTTTTGTTGCATAAACTTATTCCGCAGTACTAAAAACTTCAGCAAAAAAAAGTAAAGATTTATTCAACCAATATGAGGTGGAGCCGCATTTTAGGAGTCAGCAGGGCCTGCAGCTCTTCTGCAAAGCAGCAAGATTGTAGCTTTCTGAGAATTGTCTTATTAGTCCTGTGGCGTGCTGACTTCCTACTCCAACCAGATCGCTTTGCATCGCACTGTCACAGGACAAGTGCTCTGGCCTTAAATGCGACAAAACCACCCCGTTGTTGTGCGATACCTGCGGCTCTGGGCCGGCTCAGCACGGTGTAACAAGGAACGCTGAGTTAGTAAGCCCGGCTGGGCTGACTCACAGCTTACTGCCATTTTTACAGCAGGCCTAAGGTTTCTGAAGTCCAACAGAGTCACCGTCAGTGGGCTGGGAGTCAATATGAAAGAGAGGGGGTTGTTTTTTTTTGTTTTTTTTTTTCTTCCTCACCCAAAGGCACTTTGGCTATAAATATCAAACTGACAATTCTTTGATTTGCCAATGAAGGCTGGAGAAGAGGAGAGGAGGATGAGTTTTTAGAGCTGTTTGAAATTCATTCATCGATGGGGGGAACTTGAGGGAGAAAAAAACAAAAAACAAAAGAGTAAAGGGCTGACTTTGTCATTCATTTCCCCCTGAAGGGAGGATGAAATAACATTATCATCTCTTTCTCTTTGAAGCTCTGTAAGTCAAACAGTTATTATCACTCAAAAAACACTGGCAGCACTCGACGTACACGAGAACGCAGCTCATTCCTCCTCTGTCACACGTACGCTGGTGTGTACATGGCTGTCAGGGCCTGGACAGACACTTCGGTTTTAATAACGCCGAGGCCTTTCAGTGCTCTGGTGGATCCGGCTGTAATCTCCCCTAAACAGGTGTTGTGATTAGCCTCTGCCGTGAGCAGCATCCTGACACCGGGATAGGCAGACCAAACCTCGCTCAGACCCTTTGGCTACCACTCGGGACAGATTTAACAGACAGGCCTTGGCAGGCGCACTTTTGCTCTCCTGCATAATGTGCTTTGTTGAGGTTCTGCTCGGAATTGATTTTCCCTTCTTTTGCCAAATCATTATGTCATTTCTTTGCAATATTCTAGTTGACTCTTTGCACGCTGATGCAGCAACATATGCTATGGAGTCAGCAGTACGGAGTACCTCCTGATTTATGGAGGACAGCTGATGGATTATTGCTGTTACCACTCAGAATATTTTAAGGGCTACTGAAAAGTTTTGAGTATTCATCAAGATATGAAAGTAGGAACTTTAATATATTATTAAAACGATTAATAATTCAGTGTCATATTAACCTGAGTTATTTTGTTGCATATTTTTGTTCCATTTTTTGCAGAAGTGGACTGCAGTTCATTTTTTAAAACTTTTAAATAGTTTTTATTTTATGCTGTTTTTTAAAGCAAATATTTAATTAACAAAAATGATGTGAATCCAGATCACATAATGTAGTTACAGTAAATGCATATTAGTCTCCTTCTTTAACTACCTATAGCTACAAGGTTTAGTTGATGTTCTTGGTGAGGAAAAATGTAAGAAGAAACAATTTTTCCAGAAAAAACTTTACTTTAATTAAGTCGATCATCTTTTCATCTATTTTAAAAGCATTTCCAATGGTCTTTTAATTATGATTTTGATATTTTTAGCCAAAATCAACATAACCTGTATCATTTTCTAAGACATAGTTTCTGCAGAGCAGCGGGAGTTCATTTTGATAAGGAGAGATCGTGAAAGTGTGATCAAAGGTTTAATAGAGATACAGAAATTGACCACGAATAGACAGTAGTCTTTGGCAGTTTAGCTCTGGGCCAGAGACATCTTGGATAGTTGGGATGATCACTTGAAGAGACCCTAGAGCAGGGGTGAGCAAAGAACGGCCCGGCGTTTTATATTTCCCTGTAATGTCGGTGTCTCCCCTTAGATCATGTGTCAAAGTCAAGGCAAGGGGGCGGATCCAGGGCCCAGGTAATTATATCCGGCCCTCCAGATCATTTATTTTATTTTACGTTATTTAAGGTTTAAGTTGATTTATTCTGGAATAATATTCCTGCCTTCTTATTTGTCATAATTATGTTAAAAAGTTACAGTTTTAAAGTTTTAAAAATGTTGTTTTAGTATGTTCAATAAATATTTATCCTGCTCTGCCTGTGACCTGAGGTGTGTTTTGGATTTTGACCCCTTGTGTGATTGAGTTTGACACCCCTGCCAATAAACTGACTTGTGTTTAGGTGTAGAAAGTTATTTTGCATTCATGTTGTGTTAAAAGATTGTTGTTTTTCTCACATTCACATGAGTTTTAACAGTCAGACGGTCATTTTTCCAATAACTCCAAAATAACAAATAGAGTTTTTTCTCGGTGTGTGTTTTTGGTACTAAAATAAAAATCAAAACCACAGTTTTTAACATGTGGACGTATGGAGTGCAGAATCAGCAACCCAGCATACCTGAAAATGAAATAGATCTTCCGTATTAAAATTGCAACCATCTCTGTGCTGTGGGTGGACGGATAATGTTAGCACACTTCTACTAGCTTACAGCCACTCACAACCCCAAGCCAACATTACCACTACAGTTTAGAACCAGATGCCAGTTCAGACAAGGAGAATGAAGAAGGGCATGGATCTATGTGTATGCATCAGATTGGAGTGGAGCTGGGCTGCAGACTGCAAGGCCCACTTCACAACGACAAGCTTTTTCCAACAATATATATATTTTTGTCTGCTTCTGATTCACAATGATTTTAAGAAAGAAATATGCAGAAAAAACACTATTTTCATTAGTATTTAAGGTTATGTAAGAGTACAACGCATTTGACAAATGCACTTCCCAAATGGGTCAACTAAAGTTTAGCTTTGAGAAGGGAGTTCTCACTATAACTCATCTGTAATGTTTTTCTGCCACGTACCACAGAGACTGACATCAGGTTTCTAAATTTCTAATCTGCCAGTCTCTTCATGCAGGAGCAAATGAGGATTTGTTTTTGCATCATTGCAGCAAAAGTGTAAAAAAAATGGAACGTGACATTTTGTCAGCAAAACAAATATATTACAGCGGTGTGATTGATGACGTTCTGTTCCTCAAGGCAGAGAGATGTCTGCAAGGAGTGTTTTAAATGGATTTTTAAAAAATAAAGGTTGGTTTATGGTTTTGCTGAGGTGATTATTGGGAACGTAAAGTGAAACAATTGCAGTGCATGTTTTTTTTCTGATAAACACAATATAGAAGCTGTTAGAGAGTTTCTATTACAATGGATTATGTTGGAAACAACAAAAATGTTAGCATAGAAATGACCGGCAGAAGTTGATACTGACAACACTAAATTTCAAACTACTCACCTTTTTAGAACTTCAGTAAGATCAAATTGTATGCTCTTTGGATTTTGGGGTGGTACTTTTTGTTACGTGGGAATCGTGTCATAAATTGTGCTGTTTTCATTATCCTTATGACATCATTAGACTTCTGTTTTGCAAGCAGTTTTAGATTCAAGCTTGGACTTTCTGCCCCTGAGTTGAAGTAAGCCAAATGTTAAAATTCCCCCAAAAAAAAAAAAAAATCACAAGGTTGCTCTTAAGATTGAGAGATTTACCACTGATTTCTTTGTTTAAAAAAGTACAATTTGAACAAGTTTTAAAAAAATGTCATCCTTCCTAATTACCCTTCTTCAGAGCGGCAATGAGATGGAGTGTAAATTTCAGTCAACATGGACATTCCAACCTAATCCTGCGTTCACACCGAACGTGGTCCATGCGGTGGAGGCGACCAGTTTCAGTGTTAATTCAATGGTACAGACGCGAATTGAGGCGATCTGAAGTCCCACGGCGTGGTGATCAAACAGCGGTGCGAATTGGGCGGCATGGCCATTTTTCCCCTCTCAGAACCTTCAAACTCAGTCACAGAGACACAGAAACACTGCAGAAGCGGCTGTCATATAGACACAGCCCCTAGAGTGAGAGTGAACTAGCTCCCAGAATCTCAGAATGGTTTCATTTAACCTCTGAAATTAGTTCTGATGGTTTTTTTATGCACTTGCGTTTTTACCTCTTCTGTTTCCTAAATCTATTACTAGCTTTGCAAAAAGTCAATAAATTAATAGATTTTCTCCATGTTTTTTTTACACAATTGACAAAATTGTTTGAGGTTTTTTTTTCCAATGTCTTTTCTTTCTTCTTTCTTTTTTGTCATTGTTTTATGTAGTTGCCTTTTTCTTTTCCCCCTCCATTTGTACCATTTTAACAACTTATAAATGGTAAAATAAAAATAATATAATCTTTGTCTTTGGAATAGTTGTCATACATTTAATAAAGTTTTATTTTTATCTATGTTCCTTTAAAACTTTTGATTTCAAAGTAAAATCGTGACTTTTTTGTCTCTCCAATTCACCTCTATGGCTTTTAAACAACAATTATTTTAATGTCAATCTTTTTACCCATTGTTTTTTGGCTCAGAGTTTTTTTTTTCTAAACTTTTCTAAAGCGAATCCTCCTTCATTGTTGGAGGAGGGAAATGTGTTTCAAGTGCGTGGGGACATGCTGTATTCTTGGCGCATATTTTATTCGGAGGTTTTGCTGAAGTGCTGTAAGCTTCGTCGGTCCAAGGCTGGGCTGCTGTCCATTACATGCTTGTCTTTGTTGGTTGTAAGACCTTAATGCTTCACTAGTTTGAGCCAGGCCGGGCCGATTTAGGGTTGTACACTGTCTTAAATGCTATTTAGTGTTTGTCTGGGGAGTGTGAGAGCGGTAAATCCTACAGTAGACTTAAGCACTGGGACTAACCTCATGTTAAATACTAAAGTAGTCTTTGTTGGAATGATGGAAGCAAACGTCTGCCACGGTTCCATGTCGATCCTGGGTATGTAGGAGGCCTTCTGCTGGTTGGTGAATTTGCGCTGTGGGACATGTCTGTGTTTTAATGCTGCATGGCTTTCAGTGTTTTAGGGACCGCCACTCGTTAGCTAGTGAGGGTCTGTCTTAACATTCTGTCAGGAGAATTTTTTATGGCGCTTCTCTGCTGAAGACGCTGATTTTGTTGCCCCATCTCTCACCTTTCTGCAATATGTAAAACATTTAATGTGCAACTATAGTACGTTCATGAAATAGTTATTTTAGATATTTTTTCACAACATTCCCTGAATACAACAGAATCAAAGTGTAGTAGTATGAGAACACCAGAATTTCATGGTGCATCCCACAACACAAATGTTCTCCCTGAGTTCCTTGTCGGAACAAACTGACAACTTCCTTCTTGGAGGCTACCCGTCATGAGTATTTGGGAGTGGATTCCGGAGCTAATTCCGTGTTAGCGGAGGGATTTTGAGCCGCGTTTTGTTGGTGTTGGGGCTTGTGGAACGTCTGCAGAGCATTTCCTGAGAATTAGGTTACAGTACAGGGGGTGACTTGTTTACTAGTGCTACAGTTAAAATGAAGTTTAAATGTTTCATAGGCGTTTGTTTCTTCCGCCCTCGCTTCATCTTCCTAACACACTAACCTACAGTCTTTAATTAGTTCTAATTGCACTTTTAAGAGCCAACATTACAAGTAGATTATGGAAATGAATTGTTTCCAGCTCTTTTTTTTTCTCCTTTTATCTGCATTGTTGTTTTATTTTTGTCCTCAGCACCACACAGAAGGTTTCTTGTGGACAATTAGAAGCGTTTTTCTTTTTGTACTTTGTAAATCCTGAATATTTGTATTAATTGAGAACTTTTTATATTGTTTGTTACAAGAAGCTGTAACATCAGAAATGGAGAAGTGACTCCTGCTAATGTCCTTCAAAGGTCTTCCACAGTACCACCAATCTTAACAATCTTTCCTGTTCAGCCAACCTGAGAATATCTACCAGCTATGAAAATGCCACAAATAGGAATTGTTAATAAACATAAAAAATTGCATTATCCTGCCTTAGCTCTAAACTAGAAACAAATCTATTAGCTCTGTTCAAACCCAGAAGAAATAATCTAAACCTTTAATCTTTCACACAGAAACATCCCTCGAGTATTAAATCTCAAATGTCATGTAAAAAAGCATGAACAGACTCGTTCTGCGTGGTTAATGAAGCAACAACGACCCTGAGTTCAAGAAGGATTTTTCACATTTATCCTCTAGTGAAAAAAGAACAGATTCAGAGCATTACAAAATCCTTAGCTTTGTTCAAAACTTAAATTTTATTATTATTTCATATATATATATATATATATATATATATATATATATATATATATATATATATTCAATACTATACTACATAAATAGATCCAATAAATTTCTGTAAATTTCTCCATGTATTTTAATATATTTTTTTACTTTTAATCTTTTGGAATGTTTTCAAAGTATCAAAATGTCAGGTGGTGTGCCAGCATTTTTTCTTAATTTATTTCTTTTTCTCATTTTTCACTTCAAATAACTCACATGCAGGTTCTTTGTGTCTTTTAACAACAGCGTGTTTAATCTTAATCATCTATATAAACAATATTTTCAGATAAATAGTCCAAATCAACCCAGACATCAGCAAATGTCAGAAACTTGTCTCTGGTTTTGTTTTTTGTGTATAGTTGGGACATTGCTTTTGTAAAGCAGATTATTTGGTTTGTTTGTCTGTTCTGCCATAACTTTCAGTTGATAGTTCCATCAGAATGCCCGCTAGCACTAGCATTTGCTAACAGGAGCCTCTGAGGTTTTTGTATGATGTTTTAATGCTAAGAATATGTATTGTATTGTCATTGATATAATCAGTCTGGTCGTTTTTACAAGGCAACATTTTACCAAGAAGTACAAAGGTTTTTGCTGTTGCTCTGCTGAAATCTCTGCTTTACCCTGAAGAAAAGTGCTGGGAATTTATAGACAGCAACAGCATGAAAACCAGATGGACACCTACAGACTGAACTGAACCTAAAGGTGACAAAAGTAACCAATTTAAAACATGGACAAATTAAAATACAGAAGCAGAAGGATCTGACTGAATCCAACATAAAATGTGGATTAAAAAACTGAGAAAATTAACAACATAAAACAGCAGGATTTTAAAAAATTGGGTTGTATCTTTAACTCAATTGTCAGATTATTTATATTAGAATATATTTCTAGATTACTTTTTAAAGTAATACTACATTTTTAGTTTCATTTTAGCATAATTTAGGGTTTTTCTCCTAAATTAAAATAACCCAGAAAAAAAGTGACTCCCTTTTTTAAGGTTGTAGTTGGGTTTTAAAAAAACAAAAAACAAATTGGATTCTTTTAATCGGTGGAGTTTTTAGTGTGTAAATTAATTAAGAATATGACCTGGTTGAAGAACTGAAATCAATCAAGTGACTGAACTAAACTACACTGACATAAAAAAGCTGCACAGAAGACCCTGATGCTCACATTAGTTCATCATTAAAAGTGGACCAAATAAGCTAGTTGTTGCTGAGGGAATGTGGTAAATACGACTGAAGAAAACCCTTTTTTCAAGGATGTGAAGGTTTTCAAAATAAAAGCAAAAAACTGAAATCAAAATCTGATGAATCAGTGAGATGCAGTGACATCTTCCTTTGTTAATACTAATATGTGACATGCTCTTTTTGTTGAAGACATACTTGTTTTTATATATTTTATCAAATAGAAAGATTTTGTTTTTTTCAACCCATGCATACATTTATTCATCCTTGAGGAGGCGCTTTTATTTAACTGAAATACTAGTATTGATGGTTTTTCAGGTTTCTAATAACTCAAGTCACCTTGGATTAAACATATGTTGTAGTATTGTAGTATGGATTCCCTTTGGGTGTCGTGTTGAGCTTGTACCTCGAACAATATTGCATTTTTTGACAACAATAGTTTCAATATCTTCAACTTTCCAGACTGCCAGGGTTGTGTTTTAATCTTTTTAGTGACTTAAGCAGTTTTTAAAAAATGAAAGACTTCTTCTTCTTTTTTTTTTTTTTTTTTGCAGCACTTGTGCTGTGGCTGCTCTTATCTGCATGTAACCCTGGAAGCATCACTTTGTTGACACAGAATTTGCCATGCTAGTTTGTTTGCACTTTTGTGCAAGCTTAAGTGGGATGGTACTTAGCAGCATCTGGGGGCCATACTTTGTCAGGCCAACTTAATGTAGCTGCTCCATCCTAACTGACCGACTGCATTAAAAATTAATATAGCACATTGCTGGCCTCATCATCATCATCCCCTTTACTCAGATGCGTTTCTTATTATTCCGCATGCGAGCTCCATCCTTTGTGTCACCCTACAGTATGTCATTTGCTGCTCTTACCGTCTTTCATTTATTGCTCCTTAGCAGTCAGGAGATCAGAAGCCGCTTCGTTTGCCTCCGCTGGTTGTGGCGTCCTCTGTTTTCGTGAGCTTTCTGGTGACGTACAGAAATGTGTCAGTTCAGCCCTCATCGGCTGAAGCTTCCGCCATACTTTCATATTTTCTTAATCTGATTTCTGTAAGGCAGAATGAAATTTGACATCAAATACGGCGTTTGAGAGATGGAGGTGGAATCAGTGAGTTACTGTCGTGGTTTGGTTGATGTATTATTCACTGCTATGCTGGCTTGTAAGTAAAGCTATGTTTTTAGGGGCCTCTGCATGTGCACACATGTGCATTGTTCATGCACATGGATGGATGTGAATCTGTACATAAAGTTCACTGGTTTTGTAAAACTGATGTACACTGTCATTAGTTAATCTCTAGGTGTGTGTGTTATGATGTGGTGGCGCTTTTGTGTTTGTGAAATATTTGTGCTTTATGAAAAAGCCACTCCGATCATCTTTTGACTTATTGTAAAAGCTTCTTTTAATTATAAATATGATGTTTTTTAGCCAAAAACCTGTTTCATTTTCCAAGGAATCTGCGGATGCATCTGTATTTTTATGTCTGCTCCTGATTTACAATGATTTGAATAAAAAAAAAAAAAAAATTCAGAAATTCAATTTTTAGCTTAATTTTCTGTATTGATGTCCTCCATTATTAGAAAAATGCTACAAGAACACATTAAAACACCAAAAAACAAGTTTTTTTTTTTTTTTAAATCAGAGTGGGTCTTTAGTAAATACATGGTGAACATGTATTGACAGAACTGACTCCTGGTATAAAGAGATTCCCAAATGCTGTTTCCTCACAGCAGAGCCAAGCCTTAAGGTTCTTTTAGAAGTTAACGTTCATAATATTCATTGTTTGTGGGGTCATGTGATGTATGTACAAATATATGGGAGGGGTAAGAGGGTGGGTTGGGTTTCTATTTTACTTTGGTCTTTGTTTTTAATTGTAAAGCGCTTTGAGCTGTAAAGTATGAAAAGTGCTTTTTGATAAATAAAGTTTGGTTTGATTTGACTATGTCAACCTATCTTCTCTCCCTTCATAACTCAGGAACCAAACCAGCAACTATCATCGTCTCCTTTTACCTCTCAGTCCTCTAAAAAGTATTTCATCTCATTCATTATAAATTAATTCATTTAAAAATCCACTAACCTCACCTTCTTGGATTGTGATGATGTTTTAAAAAAACTGTGGGTTAGACCACAGTGACATTAATAAATTTTAAATGTGTTAAAAGCTTGTTATAGACATGTATGACATAAAGCCTCACATCAGCAGCCTCTGTAGTCTTTAAGAGCCTCACTGTATGTTCGAACTGTGTGGTCATCACTTTAAGACGTGTTTCAGATTCTTGCAGCTTTTAAATAAAAATCTTAAAAAACAGCTACTGTTGGTAAAACACCCACTCAGGAAAATTGTGTTTTTAGTGTTATTAACATGTTCTTGTAGCATTTTTCTTAAAATTGAGGACATATAAAGAAAATAAAGCTTAGCATTTCATTTCTGAGTATTTCTTTACTCAAATCATAGAGAATTATGTGCAGATGAAAAAATTCAGTTTAAAAAAGCTTGTAAAAGTGGGTGGACCACTATTCTGCTCCATTCTGATGCATCCACTTGTAGCCAAATAGATCCATGTACGTCTTTGTTTCCTTCATCTGGGCTGGTATCTGGCTCAAAACTATACGGCTGGATGACTCCAAAATCGCTCACAATTGTTCTTGCACCAGTAATGTTAGGTTGGGGTTGTGAGTGGCTGTAAACTAGCTGGAGAGCATGTAAACAGATGGGTGATGAGAGGTGGGGGCTCAGCTTACTCCACACCAACAGTTCTGCTCACAACTCAGGGGTGAATTTCTAACGAACTAGTGCCGCTCTGCAGAAACTATGTCACAAGTTGTTTCCTTTTGGCTAAAATTGGCAAAATGATAATTAAAAGACCACTGGGAACACTTTTACAACAGATTAAAAGATAATCAAAGTGGGACTTTGAGCTAAAATATACGTGTCAATTGAGCAAAACTTGACTTTTTGGGCCAGTTTTCAAACAAAAAGCAGCTGGAGCCAGGTTAGTTCACCAAGTGACCACTAGTTGGTTTTCTGCCCACTGGAACTCCTCAACCTTTTATACAAATGGATTCTAAAGTGGCTTTGCTCTCATATATAAAACCCTTTTCAGTAGTGAAGTGCTTTTATTACCAAGAAAAGCAGCTTTGCGCCTTTATTTAACAATTTACAAGCGTCAAATATCATCCCAGTGCAAAACGTTTACAGAAAGGAATGAGAGGTATGGTATGTCCATAAGCGTACTATTCAGGTGTCGCCGGTGACATCTCCTATGTTAAAGGATTAAAGAGTCCAATTTTACAAAATAGATCAGTATACTTGCATTTGCGATTCAACATTCCTTTTCTTTTTCTGTGGTAAGATTTAATACCCACGAGAACCTTTTGGGGATCATTCTGTCTGGAGCTCATCCTTTTACTTAAAATGTTTAATCAAATTATGCTAAAAGAGGCACGCTCTTATGACTGACTTAGGGCTATTGTTTATTGTTGACGGGCCTCTTCCAAGAAACTGTCAGGCCTGTTTGCCGACATATTGGCTCATTATAGGAAAGTTAGAGGTTTCTTGGAAACAAGACTGTTTTCTTAGGATGTTTAACTTCAAAGGTGTGACTCTGCCTCCGTTTCTGCTTGTTTGTCGAATGCTTTGGAAAAAAGAGTCTAACAAATGATTAAAGTCAAACAGGATAACAACAACTACGAAACTTAAAAAAGTGATGTAAATTAACAAATCAGGTGACCACATGTTACATCCATCTTTTTATTCAGTCATTTAAGACTTTTTAGTAAGCAGTAGAACCTGCACCATCTTTTAATTAACAGTTAAAAGCATACATTCGTTGTTTTTCTTTTTTAGATAGTTTTTTTCACCCTAATCAGTTGAAAAACTAATATCTTCTCATCTTTAGGGTCAGACTTTTCATATATTTTCTCCACACATTTCAGAGAAAACCTGAAGGTTGTGTCACGAAGACCTTGTCCCGAACACAAACAGCCGATCAGATAGCTCAGAACCCAATTTATCATCATCTTCAGTTTCAGGAGACAGTGATGACCCACATCAAACTTTTCTAGCAGTCAAATCAATAAATATGCACTAAAACTGCACGCGCGGCTTTACTCTTATTCTTTAGCTCCTTTAAGGAGATTTATTTAGTCACCTCAGCGCAGTGTTGCAGTTTTTCTTTTTTATTTGACAACTGCAGTCCTGGAGGGACACTTTTGGTCTCATCTCTTCATTTGTTTCCTCTCCAGATGACTGGTTTGTCCAGATGCACTTCTCCAAACTTCAGTGTTTGGCTGTTGTTTGAGGGGGTTGAGGTCTCTTGCTAGCACCTGTTCCAGACAAACCAAGCTGTTTTCTGACCGTGCTGTCACGAGCTTTAATGTTTGACATGCTCAGTGAAGCCTGCAGGGTCCAAGACGGAGCCGTTGTTTGGGTTTTTGTCGGAGCGTTGCACAGCCTGACCTTGAAGAAGTGTGTTTGTCCTCTGCTGAATGCGTTTTTCTATCTTTTTCACATTTTAACAACAGTTTTTTGCAAATGTATTTATCTCCATCAATTGCTTTAACACTATCACAACACTACAGTTGATAAACGGATCAGGCCAACAACGAACTGACTTTTATTTTTCTGATAGGCACACCTGGTGGTGATCACTTCATCAGAAGCTGACTAGCAGCGCCAGCTTGAAAATTACCCTCTTCAGCCATTTAGTAGGAGTAACAGTACTTAGCATTGCCCACATTTTTGATTAGCTTCTTTTTGTCAAATAGTTGGTGGTTATGTGTTGTGAAAATGAGGTAGCTTTCCTAAAAATATGCCTCAAGGGCACTTGATTTGCACACATGTGGCTATCAGAAAAAAAGATTATATATGTATATTATCCTTCAAAATCCCAAACCTTCAAGGGATTTGCGTTTACCACCATCCGTTTTTTGTGGTTCTTTCCACCAGTGCAGGTCTGTCAAGTGTCGTTGATGATCGATCTGACTGCTGGGGAACATTTGACCTCTGCATGTTGAAGAGGCCTGGGTTAGGTCTCAGTGTTTGTTTGTGTTATTATCTGTGTGTACCTCCGAGATGCCGTCAGTCAGCTGTTGTCTGAATCTCAGCTGACAGTGGATCATTTTGAATTCACTTGGATGCCACTGTCATCTGTCACTTTATGAAAACAATCCGAGATACTGATCTTTACCGTTCTCCATTCTTTTTTTTTCATATCATTCTCTTGCAGCTTGTTTTTATTATTATTTTTTATTTTTTGGTTGATATGAACGGCCCCGACTTATTTCCACTTTTGTTAATTCATCATTTCAAAGTCGGACATTTCTATTATTTAAGTAGAAAATATATATATTTTTCTTTTTAGTAAACATTTTTAAAGAATAAAGCATTCTCATTTTCAATTTTTTCTTACTCTTTTATCTTTTTTCGGTTTGCTGTACCATTAAAAAAGTGATCATCCTTTCTGTGTACATGTTGGGATTTATTTGATACTGAGCTCACCGTTGTGCTCTGTTATTTCTTTAAATGCAATAAACTGGTAATTCTCTCCCACTGTAGCTTTCTGGGGGATTTGCTTTGTCTTTTTTCAGCCTTCGTATGATTTCTTGCTATTAGAGCTCCTTGGCTGCGTGTCTTTAGGTTCACATTTAACTGCTTCCAAATGTAAATGCCACATTTGGAATCAGCTGCAACCTTTTGCTCACTTGATTGGTAAAAATAGCAGGAATAAGCCAAGCGTTTGCGCACAATTTGTTAGGTGATTAATTGCAGTTTAAAGCAGTGAAAAGGAGAAAATTGTGATTTTTATCCTTTCTTACATTTTCTGTTTGACCTAAAATGAACAGACTGTTCATTTAGCCTGAATATTTCATGTATGTTTAATTTCCGTCATTTCTAAAGTGGTAATAATTATTAAAAATGACATATTTGACTCTGAGCAAAATCATTTTCTGTTTTATTTAGAAGATGTGAGAACTATTTATTATCTCTTAAAGACCCAATTTAATGAAAAATTTGTTTTTGGTGTTTTTAACATGTTCTTGTAGCATTTTTCTCTTGATGGAGGACATGTATAAAGAAAATTAAGCTCAAAATGACATTTCTGAGTATTTATGTTCTCAAATTGTGATTTAGAAGTAGATGAAAAAATACTAATGGCAAAAAAACTTGCAAGTTTGATGTAGAAACTACGGCAGGTTACAAGCTCACTGCTCTGCTCCATTCTGATGCTTCCACTAGAAGACGACTAGATCCATGGATGTCTTTGTTTTCCTCGTCTGAGCTGATATCTTATTACTGTGGGGATCCTTTATGTTAGGGCATGCTGGCTTGTTGGTGATTGTTGCCGTAGTTTTCCCCCGTCTGCTGGAATCCACCATTCCAGCCTCATGGTTGGGGAGTGGACCCCGTTGCTGTCTCGGTCGGTCTGTGGCAATGTTCCAGGGGCAGAGCTTGACAAATACTATTGTTGCCTCACAGCAGAACCATGCTTTAAGTTTCTTTTAGAAGTTGACATAAGTATTGTGTGTGAGGTCAGGAGAGGGTAAAGGGTGAGTTTTTATACATTTGTGTCTTTTTTTTTAAATTGTACGGTGCTTTGAGCTGCACAAGTATGAAAAGCACATTTTATAAAGTTTTATTTGATTTGATCCAGCTTAAAACTGTTCAGTGTAATGATGATGGGATGATGGGAAGAGTGAGTGGGCTTACTCCATGCAAACAGTCTTACCCACAACTCAGGGGTGAATTTCTAATGAACGACTGCAGACAGTATGTCCTAGAAAACTACTGTTTTTTTTTTTTTTGGCTAAAAACACTATAATCACAACAAAAATACCCTTGGAAACAATTTGAAAATTTATTAGAGAGGACTGGAGTGAGACTTTGAACACCGTAGAGATGGTTTTGTTGACTGTTTTTTGCTTATCAGACCGGGTTTGTATATTATATGATTTCCTCCCTCCAACTTTCCGTGTGTTTGTGTTTATAACTGGTCAGAACCAAAGACGCAACTGTTGCCACACTGACGTTTTTTCACTTCTTTTCTTAAGCTGAGTGAAATATAAAGCCGCACAAGCTCCTACAGTCACACACGCGCGCAGATGAAAACAGGAAGATAGATCTTTTTGAAGTGAAATTTTATCCTCCCCCTTTTTCCATTTTTCTCCTTACTTTGTGGCAGAGAAGGGAAGGGAGTTTAATCTCTGAGGGGCCTCTTTTAAGTGTGTGATAGCCAGAGCTGGGGGATTTTTTTTATTATTATTATTTCAGCAAACGCACACAGCTTGAAGGCTAATAAGTTTTACACACATGTTCATCACATGTTTACCAAGCACACACGTGTACATAAGGGAAGACAGAAGCTGGCAGCTGATTCGTCATGTAATTTTGTAACAGCTTTGATGTTCAATGTGGATTAAGGGATTTTACTGCTGCAGAGAGCACACACATGCATGTATCTTTTACAACTTATTACCCTCGTATTTTTATTTCTGGAGCAGGTCTCTCAATTCCATTTCTAAAATGGCTCAGCCGTCTTTTTTTTTCTTTTTTTCTCCTCCATCTCCTCACCTTACCTTGCCCATGACTTCTCTCCGGCTTTGTTGCTTTTTGTTGTGTCCCAAGAGGAAGGCCGGGATGGCAATCCATGCAAATATACATTCTGCAATCATTAGCAACTTATTTCACACGGGCTGTGGATTTTATTCCTTTCAATCGCAGCTTCGGTCTTGGTGCTGCCGCTTCTTCGTCAGTCACACACGCCTGCACTTGCCTTCCATTGCTGAAACTAAATGATTTAGCCGAGCACTTCATTGTGAATTTATGCTTTAAAATTGTGAACATTTGGACTCACATTTTACAGAAGAGGTCCTTAGATCTAAAATGAGACGGCTGTAAAATCGCTCCGTATGTTGAGCATTTGTTTGACGCTGTTTGGTGTCACACAACAAGAATTCCAGAATGAATAAAAAAAAGAGAATTTGACTCAATTGTGTTAAAAAACAATCCTCTTTTGTTTGTTATTGAGTGAATGGAGCCTGTGAGTTATGAGGCAGTTATTTCCCCCCATTAAGACACGCCATCACTTACTCAACTCCTTTTTGCCAGCACTCTTGCAATGTAGACCAAATCGCTCTTTCGCTATCTCTTTCTGTCTTTCACATTTTTCTTCTTGAAGTTTCTCCAATATTTGCACTTTCTCTTATCTCCCTTCTTCTCATGGTCTGCCTGATTGCTAAAGTTCTTTTTTTTATTTCTATCTTTGTGCCTTTTACAGGACGAAAAGTCCACTTTCTTCCAGTTCGGTGCAGCCCTGCAGCAGGAGGCTCTGCTCATGCTCGCAATCATGGAGGAGTATGATTGGCATGTTTTTTCCATCGTCACTTCAAAGTTCCCGGGGTATCAGGAGTTCATCAGCACGCTGAAGATAACTGTGGATCACAGGTAATGAAGAAGCTCTCGTTCTCTCACAAACACACACACAGTCGTTCTGTTTTCATCCTTAACCTTTATTTATAGGTGCTGACAAGGTTAAGTGCCTTGTGTGATTTGTGTTATTTACTGGTGTATTGTTATAGCTTTGTGCGCTGGGACCTACAAAGCGTAGTGACACTCGATGCTGTGGATGGTGACCCAAACTCAAAATCACACATCGCCCTCAAGAGGATCCAGAGCCCGGTTATTCTGCTGTACTGCTCCAAGGATGAAGCCATGTGAGTGTGTATTCCATTTGCCCATCCTGTTTATGTCCCTCTCTCACACTCTGATAGATTTGGTCTGAGAACCTGTCTCATGTCTTTGACAGGTATATACTGGAAGAGGCGCGATCCTTGGGTCTGATAGGGGCAGGTTATATCTGGATCGTGTCCAGCCTCACCACTGGGAACCCGGACTACACCCCCGAGGTAGCGATGCCTTTGTCTGTCTTTTTCACTATTTGTTTTTGCTTGCTAAATTTGTATTGTAAGGTCAAAGAGGAACAGCATATCTCATGATGATGTACAGTCAAGTCTGAAATGATTTATACTCCTGGCAAATTTTGGATTAAAGTAAATTTTTCAACCAGCAAGTTTTTTCCTTGATTGGAACTGACACAAGCATCTCCCAGAAGATGAAAGATGTACAGTACGCATCACTGTGTAAAAAAAACAGCTTTATTGACACTTAAACAAAGTGCCATGTTCTAAATTTGACAAAAAAAGTCTGCTTCACAGACATCAACAATCACAAATGATATATATAAAGAAAAGGTCAGAAGGTGGAGCTGATGAAGTAATTAGAAGCAAAACATGTATGCAAAAACTTTATCGATATTCAAGAAATGTAAAAAAAACCCCACAATTTTGCTATTACACTGTTTCTATTAAATCCTAATTATGTAAATAAACACAAACCAACTCACACGATAAGCCATTCAAAATCACAGTCTATATATATGTCAGACACGTGAGAAGCCGTTCAGGTGATATTAAAAAAATAAACATTCTAACATGTAGGCAGTTGGACCTTTCTGACAAAAAACATTCCGTATTAGCGACTATGTATGATGTGATTTTGGTAAATCTTGGTTGGTGATTTTACAGAGGAGCTGTGGATCCAAATATTCTGTATGACACGCTGCTTTTAATGAGCTGTGACGCTTTGGGACCTCTTGTGGTGCCCGCTGTGCTGGGCTCAGAGCAGCCAGTTCCGACCAAGAAGCGAAAAAGTGAATTCATTGCAGTTTTGAGAAATATGTCCATTTCAATACGCCCCAAAAACCACCTTCCCCAAGTGCAAAAAACTTATTTTGATTAATACGAGTTATTTTGAAAATGGGGTGTTTCCATTAAGCAAATTTATTATTGCAAATTCAATTTGCGCAATTTAATTGTTAATGGAAATGCAGCTACAATCACTAATCAGACCTGCAGTAAAACCTCACAGATGTGCTGGCAGATGCCTCAGACTTGCACATGAGTTAGCATGAGGAATTTGTGAGTTTTTTGGAGGCTGAGTCTGCAAATTAACACAAGAAGGATTATTTGCTGCTTAAAATCTACAAGCTGGAGCTTTGAAAGAAGTTTAATAGATGATAAGAAAGGGTTTTGTAAGACAGGGTCAACCTGAATGGCTGAAAATATGCAAAACAGTGAGGCAGTAGTGTGATCATAAGTGACTGCATGGGTTTAGCGTTGATGAGCATCATTTTTTTTCTTTTACAGTACTGCAGAAATGCCTCCTGCAAAGTTTTTGTCCATCTCATATATAAAGTTCCAAAGATTTTAAATCATTTTGTTTGGACAAATACACAATAATCATTATAAATCTGAAAGAGCAGGGAATCTAAATAGGATTTACACTTGAGGAGATTTAAACTTTTACTATGGCCTAAGTCAGGGGTATCCAAATCCAGGCCTCAATGGCCGGCGTCCTGCATAATTTTCAACCAACCTGCCATTTAAGCTCCTAATTGGCTAGACACACCTGATCCAGGTAATCAGCAGCAGATAAGGCAGGGTTTCTGGGAAAACCGGCAGGGGGTGGGATTTGGACACCCCTGGCCTAAGTATTATTTGTACAATAACAGCAGAGATATTACTGGCAACACCTAAATGACACATATTCTTTGACATACCAAAGATTTTTACAGTTTACATGATCATTGTGAATCCGCTGTGAATACGCACAGAAAACTGATTTATTTTTTTTTTCTCCGTGATAGAATCATTTGATTCATGTCAGTTGCGTGAACACTTCACTACTGTAAGGTGTTCCATATCAGCTCGAAGAATGTCAATACTGTAGCTAAAGCTCCAGTGTAAACGAGTTAAATGAAAAAATAAGCTCAACTGGACTCCATCATTCAGAGTCCAGTTGCCCAGAAGAACAGAATCCTGTGATAACATGACCTGAATCCCTGAGAATCTTCATCAACATTTAACTAAAATTTTAGAACATCATACTTGTCAAAAAACTGGGCAATTCAGAAGTAAAAAGACTTGTGTTTTTTTATTGTCAGCTAAAAAAGGAAAAAAACTCAGTTCAGAGAATAAAACTGAATTATTGTTCAATGCCACATGAAACCAAGATGTGTCAGATTTATTCCGATATTCTGTTACACACAAAAATAAATAAAGGTGAATGTTTTAAATTTAGGGGTAAGTCAGACTAAATTTAGTCCAGTTTTTGTGCACCTCCTCGCAAATCTATTTTCCTCTCAGGTGTATCCCCTGGGGATGATTTCTGTGTCTTATGACGACTGGGAGTACCCGCTGGAGAAGCGGGTGCGGGATGGAGTGGGCATAATTTCCTCTGCAGCCACCTCCATGCTGCGGGAAAAAGGAGAGCTGCCAGAGGCCCAGAGCAGCTGCTACAGCACAGCATCCGACAGGAGCCCGGGGAAGCTCCCACCCAGTGCCCTACGCAGGTCTGTGTGTGTGTTGGTGATGAGCGTACAGTCATTAAGATCTAGGGACTTGCATAACCCAGCTTGTTTTTGCAGCTGAGTGTTCAGCAGTCTTATGTAACTCTTTTCAATGTTGTAAAAAGAAGGATCTGGTGGAGGAAAAAAGTACATTTTTGAAGATATTCTACTGTCAGCTCACATGTGCTGCTTTACATGGAAGCCAGAAAACTCAACATCAGGTAGAATCAAAACTGTTCAAAGGATGATAGCAGGGGAAGTCATGTGACCCATTGGGATAGAAGTAATCTGAGGTCAGTTTTTGTTTTTGTTGCTGACCTTTTTTTTTCTAGAAATTAACCAATAGTTGAGACAAAAAAAAAAAGATTATCAATCATTAAAACAAGTTCAGTATTACCAAATTCAGGTAGAGAATTTGAAAGTATCTGCCAATAAAAGACTGCTCCTCATACCCCCACTTGTGTCTAATTTACAATCAAATATGTATCCATCCATCTCCTGAACCCACTGTATCCCTTTTCGGGGATATGAGGCTGCTGGAGCCAGTCCCTGCTACTGGTTACACCCTAAACGAGTGGCCATTCTGTAGCAGGGTATCAAATATTTATGAAAAAGATTTAAAAAAAGAATAAAAATCCCACCTATAGATTTTACATGTAATAAATTTAAGGAAAAAAGCTTAAAAAGTTGAACTGATTTATGTTGGAGTGCATGAAGACCCACTTGCCTTTGTAACAAGCCCCTTATTCATTTAACTAATTTGGCTCCAATTATCCCTGGTTTCTAGACGTCCCTCAGTCAGGCAAAGTGTGGTCCATGGTTTTTGTCAATGGCCGTGTAAAGTCAGGCATAGACCATGTGACCCCAGACACTGCTGAGCACAATCAAGTCATTAAGCCACAGTTTTTTAAATATATAAATATATATATCTTAAGAATTGTCAATGTGAATGTTAATTATAACCACAGGAAGAAAAAATATAACGTAAGTATTACTGTTTCAGCAGGACGTTTTGATCTGCTTGTGTAGCAAAACTCCAGTAGTTGCTTTGCTATCTGAGCTGGCTCCAGTTACATTTGATTTCAAATGTGCTTCGGTCAGGAAGTCAAAGGGTTCTCCCTTGGTATTAACTACGGCTAAAATGGCTTCTAATTTTTTGCGTGTGTTTCTGTAAGCGCACCTGCTTCCCATCATGAGTTCAGTTTACTGCCAGTGGCACGCAGGTGTTCCGGACATATGTATGTATGTGTTTACGATTTGCTTTTGCATTTGTAATTGTTTACTAAAGACTTCTTTCAGTTCCTTCAATGAAAGCGTGAGAACAAAAAGTAGACAGACATAAAACCCCCACTCACAGGATAGCTTTGTGCAGCATCTTTTCTTTTTTGCCTGGATACCGTGTCTGCATCTCAAATACAAAACACGTGGAAACCAAAATTCTGATTATAAATTCAGCAGCTTATATTAAACCAAAACATAAAGGTCACACCGGTACACTCCGGACATCTATGATGACTTATGAGCTACCTCATTAGAATGAGAGCCACATTGTGATTTTTGCCATTATTGCTTTATTATCCCATTTTTCCTCTCTTATTAGCCCATGACAATAACTAACAACGCATACACAACCGCATTGGTCTTGACAGCTTCATGCAATAGACTGCAGGTCTTAGTAGAGACGCATTTTTTTCAAAGGTGTTTCATTCGACTCATATTATTGTTAGATACTATTAGCATTTTGTCGAAACGGCTGGATACATTTTTGTGACAATCAACTGACAAGTATGGAGTCTATGATCGGAATTATTCATGTTCTTGAGACACGATTAAACATTACGGATTTCTTAAAAATTGTCCTTGACAAAAATGTCAATCCTAAACTCACAGGTTTGTTGTCTGGAGATTTTCTCTGTGAAAATATGTATCTTTTTTATGCTACAATTATACCATAAAAACTCCAAACCTCTCTGGAGAAAAGAGTTTATGAAGAGCCACTCTTGCTTTTTTATTTTTTATATATACATATTTTTTTTCATTCCCGCTGTCAGAAAAGTGTTCACACCACAGCTACTCAAAGTGTTTCAGCTTATTGCTAATGAAATACTGTTCCCACAGGGCAGTACTAGCCGATTTACATTCATATTTTTCCCAGTGATATAGCTTATTTGGCCAATTAAACTGCCACTGAATTTATTCCCTTTTTTTTCAATAATAAAAATCCCTCAACCCGTTTTTAATGTGGCTACCATTTCTTTTTAGTGAAAGTGCTACTTTATATTACATCTTCATGTGAGCTTACATAAACAACGGAATTTGTAACGTTGAATTTATCTTATTATGCTCGTCTCTAAAGCACACGTCATATCTCCTCAGACCAAGCTTTTTTTTTTTTTTTTTTTTTTAGTTTTTGTTTTTTCAAAAACTGTAACAAAGCAGAAATAGGGGGAGACAGCAAGTTTCCCAGAATAGATTGCAACCGTTTCCTCTGTATGTATTCAGCCGTGGTACCTCGCTGTGACAAGGGCATCACCTGCTGCACCGCAAAGACAGAATTATGTGTATTTGACTAAAAAGGTGGCGAAACTCTTCTAATCTATAATAAAGGCAGCTTCAATTACAGTGCACGGAAGCGTCTCTTACGCATAACTGTGTAGGTTTATGTTTGATTATATGTGTTTGCCTGGAGAGGGGTGGACCCGCAGCAGAGCTGTTTGGTGTTTTCGCAGTGCCTACATCCGAGGGAGACAGGGACTTCTATTTGCTCTGAGCGAACGCAGCTTGCTTTGAAAGAGTAGAGAGAACGGGCCCGCTTCCAAGTCTTTGTAAAAAACAGACGAGCTCCGCACCTCTAATCCACTGTCCGACGACTCTGTTTGTGCGCGTCCACTTTAATATTTCCCCCTACTGATGATGACAAGTCCCACCTGTTTGAATGGAGTAGCTTTTACCTGCGGGGTTCAGGCTCCTCCATGCATTTTGGCTTCCTGTCTCTACATACAATACTTCCTTCACAGCGTCTTGCCTTAGTGAGCTCAAATACAGTCGGGCACTGTGATGAAACCATTATCTTAATTTTTAAGTGATCTTCTTATGATATTAAAGACATTTCAGCTAAAGTTGAATCATTTATGTGACTTTTATCTTAAGTAAACTCAGACAGACCTTCCGTCCCTCTGTGGGATTTCCCACTGTTATCTCACCCTCAGCTCTCTTCCTGCAAAAACAATGGCGCTGGAGAGAGCGAGTTCTTAATCCCATATCACAATGTGCAAAACTGCCTCATTTGCTCCTCCGTACAGCTTGGCCGTGGTGAGTGTGTGAATGTTTCAGCGAAGGATCTGTTTGGGTATGCAGGTTGGCTGTGGTGAGCAAGAGAGTGAGGGCAGCCCCGTTGCACCAGTGACTTGTCTTTCAGGCGTATATCTGTGGAGAAATCAATGCAGAAAGCTGATAGGAGAGATGCGCGGCCTATGACTTTGAACCCTCCCACTCACAAACACACAAATCCAGTGAACAGTCAGGCAGTAACATTTGTTTAAAGAGGATTCTCTCGCAGTGATCACTGAGTCTTTAACTTGTTATTTTAAATGGATCTGTGTGCAGACACTGTGGCAGATGCGGAACAACAATTTGTTTTCCTTTCTGTTTCAGACACATGATGCATGTGTGGAACGAAGGCCGAGATCTGTCTTTTACCCCAGATGGTTACCAGGCCAACCCTAAATTGGTTGTCATCGTTCTGAACAATGAAAGAAAGTGGGAGAAGGTAACCAGTCAATATAGATTTCTTTAAAAGTAATAAAGAAATGAGAACCGTTCTGATTGTTTTGTGTTTGATCACAGATGGGCCGCTGGGAGAACGGGACGTTGTCGTTGATGTTCCCAGTGTGGCCCAGGTACAACGCCTACGGGGATGAGGATGCAGATGAAAACCACCTTTCTATTGTCACTCTGGAGGAGAAGCCTTTTGTCATTGTGGACAACGTGGACATCTTAACAGGCACCTGCATGAGGAACTCTGTACCCTGCCGGAAACACGTCAAACTGTAAGTGCCCGCAGAACCACCGTGTCAATGAGCAAACACCACATTTACAAGGGATAGTCAAGTTTGTTTAAACACGTCTGAAAAAAATGCACAAGTTGTATGAAAAAGAATCATATTTCATATTGATAGAGGGGCATTTACTGAACTGATGGGAGCCTCCTGACACTCCTTGCAAGCTCCTCCATAGAAACACCCACCTATTGAATCTAGTTCAAGTGTTCTTGAAGCAGTGGAATTGCACCTTTCTCGTCTGTCTGACATAATTGTGGGTCAGCTGCTGTTCGCTTCTCATCCATCCTGGGCTCATTCATTCCACCTTATATAAGAATGACTCATCATCTGTTTGTCCTACAGACGGATCTCCAAATATATGTAACTGGCACTCCAACAAACACGCAGGGATGTATGCTCAGAAAAAAGTGTTTTTCCTTTAATTTCTTGAGAATTATTTCTTTAGGCTTTAATAATAAATATTTCTCACGATGGTTTTGCTGCTTAATTGCAAGTGTAACCCACGTTCATCTCATTGTTCGAACATGTCTGCGTAATCTGTGTGTCATGGCTTATCTAATAGGCCTGCTGCTTGTTTTGGAGGATTTTATGACCAGCTACCTTTTGCATTATTCAAAAACATCTTTTATTTGCACCAAGAACACGTTTTTCTGTTTGTGCCTTATTTCCATAATGTTTTTGTGAGCCTCCTTTAAAGCTGCTTGTTTTTGATTTTTGTATTTTTGTACGTTTGTTCATATTTCTATAGTATATACAGAATACATACACAAAATATATATAATAATATATAGCATAAGGTAAAGAATTGATCAAAGTAAAAACAGTTAGATGCCATGATATTTTAAGACAAATTATTTGACAAAAAAGTTAGTTCAAGTACTTCTTTAAAATATCAAGAGTGGAAACTGGATAGATTATTCTGTGACAGAGTTGGAGATGTGTGGGAGGCAACCAGGTGTTAGAAAGGCTACATGTGGAGCTGGATCTGTTTTCTGTTACCAATAAAGATCAGTTTCAAATGCCAATATCTACATTCATGTTTTCTACTTCAGTGTTTTACGGAGGGATAAGCAGAATTTATGATCTTCAAACAGAAATGAAAGACCCGCCCCCATGAAAATGATGTTTCTGGTGTTTTTAACAAGTTCTTGTGGCCTTTTTTTGATGATGGAGGGCATATTTAAAGAAAATGTACCTTAACATTGCCATTTTCTGAGTATTTTTTATTCAAATCGTTGTGAATCAGGAGCAGACAAAAACACGCTGGTCAAAAAAAGAGCTTTTTTATGTAAAATATATGCTGTGTCTCTATTTTGAGTTCTCAGCAACAAGAAAAGAAAGAGGGCGGGGTTTCCACTCACTTACTTTCCCGCCCACAACTTAGTGGTGAATTTCTTATGAACTACTGCCCTTCTGCAGAAGCTATGTCCCAGAAAACAACATATATTATATTTTTACTCAGCTAAAATTGACATAATCATGATTTAAAAACCACTCAAAACAGAGTCGGACTTTAAAGGGTGACCAAACCCCAAAGTCAACTTTTTTTTGGCTGCTGATGTCTATGAATTGAGCTTTAAAAATGCTGTCTGTTGGTCATTGCCAATTTTTTGACAAATTAAAATAAACTTGTTTAATTCTTTAAAAAATAGTCAAAAACAGTCTGTGTGCTGCCCTCTACAGATTGAAAAGATCTATCACATTTGAATTGCATAATTGGTCAAATACGTCATTTCAGAAGTCCCACGTCATGATCTGCAGCTCCAGTAATGATAACAGTTCTGTTCCCCAGCCCCACCCCTCTAACTCGATTGTCACATTTTGGCTGTGGGTGGAGTCAGCCGCCAACTGTCCTGTTTAGTTACCCTTTAAGTAGTTTTTCATGCAGTAAATTGGCAAATACGTAACCATAATTATCATGTCTATTATTTCCTAAGTTCTAATACTTCTTGGTGAATTGTTAAAATACTGAAACATACTTGAACACTTGTCTTCAATCTGAATTTATAAAACCCCATGAACTTGCGCTCCGCGCTGCAGCTGAAAGTTGGTCTTTTGTTGGTATTTGGATTGCTCAAACAGCCAGCAAGCCAGGCTTGTAAACTATTTAGAGCAACAGCTACACAGCAGCCTGCCCTGTTGTCAACCTTCTCAAATTCTCCTTTGTCACCTCCCCATGTTGCCCATCCTTTTTCCCAACTGGCTGCCAGTGACCGTTCACATCAAGTTCCAAATTCTCGCCCTGGCATTCACAGCTCCTCAGGGAGTCATTCACTGTGTCTGCAGGCTAAGGTCTATCCGCGCTCACCAGCTTGCGCTCTGCTACAAGCGGCCACTTAGCTCTCTGCTCCCTGCGGCAGCATCGTCATCATTTCACCTGGCTCCGACTCCTGCCTCTGCTGCAGCTCAGTATCCTCGGTTGTTAAAAAGAAAGATATTCCAGCTATTTTTCCCACACTCTCACAGTATCTGCCATAAAAGAAAAAAACAAAAAACAAAAAAACATCCTTATGTGTCATGGCTGCTGTTACTCTTCTCACTTAAAAACTTTGTAATGTGCTGTCATCTTTTTCCCCACGTCCTTTATAGATGCTAATGGGATGGAAATGTTTCACTAATTTTTATTGACTATGATGTGCTGTGCAGCTCCATTAAATGTTATTAATATCACTGTATATCTATGGCCTGTTTTTCCACCCCACTACCCCACTAGAGGAAGAGCTTTGCTTTTTGCTGTGCAGCAGCGTGGTTTTAAATCACACAGTTGTTGCATCTCTAACTGGGCATAGATAAACTTTATTAGTGTCAAGAATTTGTTGTTCTTCAGATCAAACATTTATGACACGATTCAGAAAAGCTCAATCGGGCTTTTCAAAAGGGGCTTTAATGAATTCATATATTTATCTTGCTGTTTGGACTTGTTCAGTGTGTGATCTTTGGAAATTGTTCATTCATTTTTTCAGCTGCAGAAAGTCTAATACTCTAGGTATAACTTTCAGCATTGTGCGACGCCTTCTAATGTACAATGTTAAATGTTTTTAAGACCCACTCCAATGATAATTGTGTTTTTTGTGTTCTTAAAATGTTCTCGTGGCATTTTTCTGAGGATGGAGGACAAACATTAGGAAAATTCTGCTTTAATTTGCATTTCTGAGTATTTCTTTATTCAATCGTTATTAATCGGGAGCAGACACAAAAGTGTTGTTAGAAAAAAAGCTTGTTTGTGGCATGGATAATACGCTGGGTGGGGCACAAGGTCCTTGCTCTGCTCCCTTTCTGATTAATCTACTAGACGAGTAGATCCATGTACGTCTTCGTTTTCCTTGTCCGAGGCATTTTTTGTTGCACTCCAAATGTTAGGTTTGGGGTGTGGGGGTCTGTAAGCTAGTGGTAGAGCACGTAAACAGAGGAAGGGAGCTTCAGACCACTCAGAGGCAAATTTCTGATTAACTTCTGGTGCTCTACAGAAACTATGTCCTAGAAACAACAGTTTTTAAAATTTTGGTTTCAATCAGAATTGAATGACCCCTGGGAATGCTTTTCCAATAGATCAAAAGATGATCAGAGTAGGTCTTTGGGCAAATTTGACTCCAATTATCCTTAAAGAATATTTTCCATGTTCTGTGCAGAACAAAGGACTTTTTTCTACTTTTTAACACTGCAGTGCTTTCAATACTATTTGCCGCATGCATGTCACTGATGAAGAGGAGCGTCTAAATATAAACAATAATTGTTGTAGGTTTTGCCGCCACAGGCTCCACCGTAAATATCTATCATCCTGATTGATCAGAAGCCAGAGTGTCTCATAATGCAGAAAGATGTTTGTCTTTTTGAGAAAATTCTGCTGCTGACAGGCAGCACTGCAGAGTGAAATCTCTTAAGCACAGAGAAGCAAATAGTTTCTTTGGATAGTCATTAGTGTCGAGTAGCTTTGGTTAAGACTGTCATAGCCAGTCGCAGTGAAGTACAAAAAAAAAAAAAACATCAGCAGTAATTATTTTCTTGAGGGTTTTTTTGTTTGTTTGTTTTGCCGGAATCCATTTAATGAAAAGAGTTTTTTTAATATCAGCTGAACAGACAGGAAGCGCCACGAGACAGAGATGTATCACAACATCCACTTAGATAAGCAAGAGATAAGCAATGCTGTCTTTATACATGAACAATTACACGACTGAGTCACCACTCACGGACAGTTTAACTTGTGATTTGACCCGTCATGCCGTCCTCTGAAGCAATCTCACAAGAGTTCTGAGCTGTCACTGGCCAAGAAGGCTTTTGCATTTTCTGCCTGGGTGTACACACATGTACACTCACCACTCCTCAAACCAAACGGGGAAGGTCCAAAAAAGAAGGAAAAAGTAAAAATCATCAAACATAGAGAAGGACTTCTAAATGAGATCATCTACTGACCACCACGACTGTGTTGTACGATGACACTGAGACAAATTCCAACATTCAGCCCCTGAACATACAGAAAACACTGTATTATGGTGTGGGCCAGTATCGGCTGCTGATCTGCACTCTGACCTTCAATTCAATAAAGTAAATCTTTAATGTACACAAGTTTTGTTAAGTCAGATATTTGACCTTTCATTCCGATGCTGACCAGAACTGATGTTGCAGCACAAAGCTAGTCCACACATCGAGAATCGATCAATAAACCACATTGATCTTCTTTCTTTTCCAGTTCTAAACCCCACAGACAATCTAGGATTAGACGTTCAGGCTTGTTTAACAGTGTGAAGGTAACAAGGCCAGCTCTTGAACTGACACAGATCTGCAGCCAATCCTCACACCCAGATATAGGCGTGTTTTCATGCAGGGAGGAGATGTGTTCGTTTCTTTAAGGATGGGGTCTCTTTGATGCTAGGCCTAGAACTTTCCTCTCTAATGGAGCTCACAGTATATTAGACGTTTGTCTCGTCAGAATTCTGCTGGTTCTAGAATACAGTTGGGCTTTGACTTGGTTCCTCTTTGTAGATGTTTCCAAGAGCATCTGGTTGTAGACAAGATGGCGGCTAAAAATCATTTGATGAAAAGGGAATTTGCCAAACATCATTAGCCGGAAGCACAAAAATGAACAAGGCTTCAGAGTTGTAGCCACTTTTATTAAAAGCTTACAATGTGAATAAATGGTTTATTGTTCAGGATTAGCTTAAAATGTGTCAAAAGAGGGTAAACGCTTTATTTCAGTGTTCTCCCGCTTTTTTACATTGGAGATTTAGCTGCAGACCAATGTTTATGTTTGACCGCAGTTAGCTTCAACACATTACGCGATCAACATGAATCAGGTTATTCTGTTGCGGGGAAAAGCGGCTTCGCTTACCAACGCAAAACTGCTTTTCTCTGCAGATCAGCTAATTCATGTTGATCGTGTGGAGTTACAGTTTGTCAAAGAGCATTGTCGGTTTTGACAGAAACAGCTCAGGTGTTACACGTTTAAAGCTTAAAACTAAAAGAAAAGTAAATGTTATGGTTGCTGACTGTATTGGTCTTTTTTGACCAAAAGCAAAAATATTTTTTGGTCTAAGCGTGCTGGGGTGGGGGTGATGTAGTTATGGACTTCCCTCCATTTAGTGGTTTTCAGCCATCATCTTGTCTGCAACCAGGTCTCTCTTTTGATGTTTCTTCTTTCTGCTCCCTTGTTAATGATAGGAGTCGTTCCATTACTGGTTTGTTTTTACACTTGTCTTTTAACATGTTTTATTGTCTATAGGATTGCATTTGTCTTTTCTGTTTTCTCTGAGCCCAAAACAGTCCTGGCAGAAGGTCCCCCTCACTGAGTTTGGTTCTGCAAGGAGGTTTCTTCTACATCTGGAAAAGCTCTCCTCTCACAATTACCCAAATACAGATTCAGTATCTGGATTACAAGAAAAAATGTTCATGCGGGTACTATTAAAATGCAATTATGGAATGAAGGTCTGTCCATGAAGTGAATACACTGTATAAAAATAATCACGTGATGGTGAAAGACCCTTCTGACTGGTGTAGTGGTTAGGACTCTACCGTCACCCTGCTTCAGGCACCGGTTCAAATCAAATGGATGGATGGTGAAAAAAGCTGAACTGGTTGTTCAGTGAGTTTGTTAATTATTTCTGGAAAAAAGTGTGAAGGAACATGTTCTACAGTTGTTAGTTTTTCTAAGTAGTTCCTGGCATGTTTGCTTCTCTTCAAACCCCCTGGAACCCCCCACCCCCAATGCTTCTGGGTGAACAGGTTTGACAAAATTGGACACATCCAACTGTTAAAAATGGAGGAGGCTTGGTCGTGCTCTGAGGCTGCTTTGCTGCATCTGGCCCGGAGTGTTTCCAATCTGTGCGGGTGCAATGGAATCTCGTGACTACCGAGACGTTCTGGTGAGAAATGTGCTGCCTAAAGCGGAAAACTTGGTCTCAGTCGCAGGTTAAGGGTCTTTCAGCATGACAATCACCCACAACACAGAGAGGTAAAAAACATCCAAGAATGTCGAACAGCATTGGAATATTGTAAGTAAATCCTATTGAATATCTTTGGAAAGAGCATGCCACCTAGAGATGACACTGGGAGCAGAAAACTTACAAGAAATGAACCAAATTAACTGTTGACAGGTGTAGAAATCTCATTAATTGGTATATAAATATTTAAATAGACTTAAAAGGATAGGAAACTAAAAATATAGTTAATAATAATAACATATTTGTATCCAGGCTTTCTGCATTGTTTTTTTTTTTAAGTAATCTGTTAAACAACAACTCACTGTGTGATTTTATAGCTGCTTTTCAATGACATTTCATGTTTGTCACTTTAGTCAGTTTTTAGTTATTTTCAGAAACCTTTTAGTTTTTTTTATTTATTATTTAAATTCTTTTTAACATATATTTTCAAATCCTTCTCGGTGGTCTTTTAATAACGATTATGCCATTATTAGCCAAAATCTAAAACTTGGTGTCAGGTTCTACGACATACACTATACTACCAAAAGTATATGCTCACTCATCCAAATGATCATAATCAGGTGTCCTAATCAACCGGTTTGGCCACAGGTGTATAAAATCAAGCACTCAGATGTGCAGACTGTTTTTACAAATATTTGTGAAAGAATGTAGGCCATGTAAACTGACAGAGAAGGGTCAGCAGATGCTGAAGCTCATAGTGCAAAAGGTTGATGACTTTCTGCACAGTCAATTGCTACAGAGCGCCAAACTTCCTGTGACCTTCAGATTAACCCAAATACAGGATGCAGAGAGCTTCATGGAATGGGTTTCCATGGCCAAGCTGCTGCATGCAAGCCACGCATCGATGCAGTGGTGTCAAGCACATCACAACATGACTCTAGAGCAGTGGAGACACCTTCTGTGGAGTGATCCATCTGGAAATCTGATGGACCAGTCTGAGTTTGGAGGAGAACGATACAGTTTGGACCACATTGTGCCGTGTGTGAAATTTGTTGGAGGAGTAATGATGGTGTGGGCTTGTTTTTCAGGAGTTGGGTCACAAGCAGACATGTGTTCCAAGCACTTTTTTTATAATGAAAAATAATCAGCATTTTGTCTGACTTTTGGTAATAGGTCTGCACAAGCAATGAGAAAGTCTGAAATAGTGTTATATCTACTTACATAGTCATGTGATTTATTGCTACTTGAGGATTCGTGTAAAGAAAATGGTCGAGCCGGGGTGGGATTATATAAATGTTCTTCCTCCCTCTCTATTTTTAGGCAATCTCTTATTGTTTAGTTATCCTTTGTTTGACATGTCTTTATGGATGTAAACTTCTGATGATTGGCTGTATTGCACATTATTTTTTTTCTTATTGATTGCTTGAAATAAACCATTTCTAATCTAATCTAATCTAAAAACTGTGCACCAGAGCACAAACTAAGGTCCATAAAGACATGGAGGGCAGAGTCTGGTGTGGATGAACTGGACTGGCCTCCACAGAGTCCTGACCTGAACCCCATAGAACACCTTTGAGATGAATTAGAACAGAGACTGAGAGTAATGTAGTGTAGTTTCTGCAACACGGCAGTAGTTCATTAGAAATTAGTTTCTGATTTGTGGGCAGTACAGGTGATATGGAGTAAGCCTTGCTCCATTTCCCATTATCCGTCGGTTTACACATTCTTAAAGCCCCTCACAACCCCAAGCTAACATTACCAGTGCAACAAAAAATGGTGAGCAATAATGGAGTTATCCAGCTAAATATTTAATAGGGTTACACATTTGACAATTTAGGCTTTACCGAGAACCAGTTTACCATCCAAGTGCTGCACCAAACCAATGTCTCTTTTACGGAGCAGACACAGATCAGTCCAGAGTGATTACAAAAAATGCTTTTTGTTCTCTCGGTGGTTAGCTACGCCCCTAAGGACGTCTCCCTGTGTGGATCAGTTGTCAATGTGTTAAAACCCTGATGCAAATGCAGGGTCTGATTCAAATTGGTTTATGAGAAATGTAATGTGAGATGCAGTGGTATGCAATAGTTTTGATTCAGATGCCAGATCAGATGTGGAAAACAAAAGACAAACATGGATCTATTTGTCTATAAGTGGATGTATCAGAATGGAGCGGAGCAGGGACCTTGTGGCTTGATGTAGTAACTTGTACCCCACACCTATAAGTTTTTTGCAAAAGCATTTGCTACTGATTCACAACAATTTGAATAAAGGAATACTCAGAAATGCAATTTTAATCTTTATTTTCTTTATAGATGTCCTCCATTATGAGAAAATGCCCCAAGAACATGTCAAAAACACCAAAAACACAATTTTTATGGAAGTAGGTCTTTTTCACATGTAGCGTCTAATTTTCCTCACATAAATTCCCTCTTAAATTCTACATTATTTATTGTAAGTTCTCAATTTCATTTGAATTTTGTTTTTAAGTTTTATTGTCTCCTTTTTATGTTTTTTTCTAGATTGCTGTTCTTACCACTTTCTTTAAAGCCCCTATTTCCTATTTGCCTAAATCTGTGTAGCAACAACATTGGCAACATGATTAGCATACATCCCATCATCCATAAGTAATACAATTGCTGAGTCCCTGCTCAAATGTCGTTTTGTTGTCTCAGAAGTGAGCAATAAATCAACCAAACGCCGCTGTTACTGAGGGTCTGTTGTTGTCACTGTGTGCACTCTTATGTGTAAATGTGTGTGTTTGCATGGCGGCATAAGGACACAGAGGGGGCTCAGCTGTTAAGAACAAATGTATACAGAATGTGTGCATTCAAACACCTGAGGCGCAGACTGTACATACTTGCAAACACTGTGTAAATCTGCCTCTCTCTTTCATGCATACTGCGCTGCGGCGGGGAAACAGTTGACTCCCGCTCAGAGATCCTTTGATCCGTCACGTATCTTACCGTCGTTCTGCGTGTGAAACCTTCAGTTCTTCGTGAACTTTCTCTTAAATTAAAGTCAGATAAAATGGCAAGTAGAAAGGTCAGAGCTACAGTTGCAATCCATATATGCAACATCAAAAGATGGCTGACATGGGAATGGAATTACATTTTCATGGAAATGCTTTTTACAAAAGCTGTTAGGTTTTAATAGATTATGCGAATCATTTGATCCAACTATTCACTTAGTTTGCTGCCCTCGGGGAGGCCCGACAGAAAAGTTCACTTTAACGTTGGTTTTTCAGTTCATGCATGCTTTGTTTGCGGCGGCAGCTTGTAGGTATACCATGTGCTCTGGTGGGGAAGCAAAAGGGGGAAAAAAAGAGTGCAGGCAGGGAGAAAGAGCCGCAGAAGAGAGACAAGAAAAGGACAGCTGATATTTTAATCATGTAGGTTGTTTGCGTTGTAACTATTTAAAGCCTGGCAGCATCTGCTTGGTACCCCTGCGCTTTCATCTGGTTTGGTTAGCAGGCACTAAGGGACGCACACAGTCCGTCACACAGACCGCCCCGGCTCTGGTACAGTGCTTACTCTGCACTGTCATAATTCCACTTTTACAGTTTGATGGAACCACCAGATGTGGAGCGAACCGTCATCCTTTACACATTTGCTCGGCTTCATGTCCTGCCATATTAAATACATGACCTGATTGTGTTTTACTTTTTTTGTGTGTGTGTTTGTCTGCAGGAACAGCACAGCAGGAGGTGCCTATATCAAGCAGTGCTGCAAAGGTTTCTGTATTGACATTCTGAAGAAGATAGCCAGGAACGTCAAGTTTTCCTATGACCTATACCTGGTTACCAACGGGAAACACGGGAAGAAAATCAACAATGTCTGGAACGGCATGGTTGGAGAGGTACTGACTACTTGTCAGTTAACAATGACTGTATAGACTACACATTCTCACTCTCAACTCGTCTTATGTGGACATATGGTTTGCGCCCTCTTCGTGTCACTTTTTGACATTGTAGATATCTTCATCTTGTTGTTTTTTGACGTGCTGGCAGACAGGACTCCAACCCTCGGGACGCGGTACCAGACATGGAAGCGATACCAAGTTAGGGTACCGGTACTGGGTTAGGGTTAAGCTTCATTTCCACTGAGCAGTCCAACACTGTAAGATTTGATCTGGTATTTTGAGCAATTCCATTTCAAAATAGACCCATTAAAAAGTTGCGACCCAAACTTCTTGGGGCCACCATCCATTTTAGATCCATAGAAAAATAGAATGGTACGGCTGGGGCCTAGTCGCTGTTGTTACCCGCTGATTGGCAGAAAGTGATGACGACATTAGAAAGCAACAATATAGCACTAAGCTAGCGTTTCTGTTTTCCTCATTACAGTGATATTTTTCTTAGCCACCCCGATCTTCTTTTAAACAACATTAAGTTCCTGTTATGCACAATGTACACAAAGTAAAGCAATAAAAAGATAAACTGTTAGATGATGTTCATTGTTGTTGCTTTTCTAGTCATTGCACGGCAGTGAAGCACTGACACGGCAGTGGTCAGTGGAAGTAAGGCTTAACTGAGTGGAAATGCTCGCTAGAATTAACTGGTGCCTCATACTAGTCCTCCCGTACTGGACTGCTCAGTGGAAACAAGGCTTTGGATTACCGGTCAGGAACCGATTTCAGCACCGGCCCACATCCCAAGGGTTGGGGACCCCGAATTAATGCATACATTTTTCCCTGTCTGTTACCCAGTACTAAGAGGCCCTCAGACCAGTACCTGCCCCTGAGGTTAGGGACCTCTGATTTAATGGAAACAGCCAGCACGTCAAAACAGGATGAGTTGGGGACACCGAAAACGTCAAAAGTAAATGCAGAGGGGGCCCAAACCAGACGCCCATAAATGACGAGTTGGGAGTGAGAATTTGTTGGTATAGATGTGTCTGTTGTTCCATAACTTTACATGCAATCTCCTACATTTAAGTCAATTTAAAAAGATTTTGTTTTTTTCTGACTTTATTTTACTACTCCTCTGGTGATTTTGAATCAATCTTCCATCTCTGTTTGCACCAATCTCAATTCTGGAGTTCTTTATGCTTTATTACTTAAATGGCATTTCTTAAGTTAGATACCCCAACAAAATTACAAACACATTTATTTGTTTGTTTGTTTGCTTTTGTTTGTTTATTTCATCTGATGAAATAAGAAAAAGCATCATAAAGAAATGTATAACAATAATTGACTATAGGTCTATGTCTATAGGTCTTATTTTACTCTATTCAGTCCAAATTTACATTTAAACATTGAGCATTTGTAAAGCATTACAAGGCATAAACACATACACTGAAAACAATCAACTGTTGTAAATAGAAAGAAACACTACAATAAATATTGCCTCAATTTAAATCAAAATTATGAGCTATCTATATTCAAAGATATTTTATCATAACTTCTGACAAACTTCTGAAGTTCTTAATGGACTATCCATTCTTTATGTTATAATTTATGGATCACAAAGTTGACAACAACTGCATTTTCTAAACTAAATATATATATATATATATATATATA